>NC_092390.1:65947602-66252665 GCF_030028105.1 Mobula birostris
AGTCACCATGGCTTCATGCATGGCAGGTCATGTCTAACCAATTTTACAGAGCTTTTCAAGGAAGTTACCAGGAAAGTGGATGAAGGCAAGGCAGTGGATGTTGTCTACATAGACTTTAGTAAGGTACTTGACAAGGTCCCATGTGGGAGGTTGGTCAAGAAGGTTCAGTCACTCGACATTCAGGATGAGGTAGTAAACTGCAATAGACATTGGCCTTGTGGGAGAAACCAGAGAGCGGTGGTAGCTGGTTGCTTCTCTGAGTGGAGGCCTGTGACTAGTGGTGTGCCACAGGGATCAGTGCTGGGTCCTTTGTTGTTTGCCATCTATATCAATGACCGGGATGATAATCTGGTTAACTGGATCAGCAAGTTTGCGGATGACCCCAAGTTTGCAAGTGTGGTGGACAGCAAAGAAGGCTATCATGGCTTGCAGAGTGATCTACATCAGCTGGAAAAATGGCAGATGGAATTTAATGCAGACAAGTGCGAGGTTTTCCACCTTGGCAGGACCAACAGGGGTAGGTCTTATACAGTGAACAAAAGGGCACTGAGGAGTGCGGTAGAACAAAGGGATCTGGGAACACAGGTCCATAAGTCATTGAAAGTGGCATCACAGGTAGGTGGGGTCATGAAGAAAGCTTTTGGCACATTGGTCTTCATAAATCAATATATTGAATACAGAAGATGGAAAAGAAACACAGAAAACCTACAGCACAATATAGGCCCTTCGGCCCACAAAGTTGTGCCGAACATGTCCCTGCCTTGGCAATTACTAGGGTAACCCACAGCCCTCTATTTTTCTAAGCTCCATGTCCCTATCCAAAAATCTCTTAAAAGACGCTATTGTATCTGCCTCCACCACCATTGCTGGCAGCCCATTCCACGCACTCACCACTCTGCGTAAAAAACTTACCACTGACATCTCCTCTGTACCTATTCCCCAGCACCTTAAACCTGTGTCCTCTTGTGGCAACCATTTCAGCCCTGCAAAAAAGCCTCTGACTATCCACACAATCAATGCCTCTCATCATTTTATACACCTCTATCAGGTCACCTCTCATCCTCCGTCGCTCAAAGGAGAAAAGGCCGAGTTCACTCACCCTGTTCTCATAAGACATGCTCCCCAATCCTGGCAACATCCTTGTAAATCTCCTCTGCACTCTTTCTATGGTTTCCACATTCTTCTGGTAGTGAGGTGACCAGAACTGAGCACAGTACTCCAAGTGGGGTCTGACCAGGGTCCTATATAGCTGCAACATTACCTCTCGGTTCTTAAACTCAATCCCATGGATGATGAAGGCCAATACACCGTATGTCCTTCTTAACCACAGAGTCAACCTGCGCAGCTGCTTTGAGCATCCTATGGGCTTGGACCCCAAGATCCCTCTGATCTTCCACACTGCCAAGAGTCTTACCAATAATACTATATTCTGCCATCATATTTGACCTACCAAAATAAACCACTTCACACTTATCTGGGTTGAACTCCATCTACCACTTCTCAGCCCAGTTTTGCATCCTATCAATGTCCCACTGTAGCCTCTGACAGCCCTCCACACTATCCACAACACTTGTGTCATCAGCAGACTTACTAACCCATCCCTCCACTTCCTCGTCCAGGTCATTTATAAAAATCATGAAGAGTAGGGGTCCCAGAACAGATCCCTGAGGCACACCACTGGTCACTGACTTCCACGCAGAATATGACCCGTCATGTTCAGAATATGAATGTTATGTTGAAGTTGTTTAAGATGTTGGTGAGGCCTCCTTTGGAGTATTGTGTGTAGTTTTGATCACTAACTATAGGAAAGATGTAAATAAGATTGAAAGAGAAAATTTACAATTTGCTGGGTCTGGAGGACCTGAGTTATAAAGAAAGATTGAATAGGTTAAAACTGTATTCTTTAGAGCATAAAAGATTGAAAGGGGATTTGATTGAGGTATACAAAATTTTGAGGGGTATAGATAGGATAAATGCAAGCAGGTTTTTTTCACTGAAGTTGGGTGAGACTACAACCAGAGATCTTGGGAAAATGGTGAAAGCTGAAAAGTTTAAGGGGAACATCAGGGGAAATTTCCTCACTCAGAGGGTTGTGAGAGTGTGGAATGAGCTTCCAGCTCAAATGGTGCATGCAAGCTTGGTTTCAACTCTTTAGAGAGTACATGGATGGTAGGAATATGGAGGGCTACGGTCTAGTGCAGATCATTAGGAGTAAACAGTTTAAATAGTTTCAGCAAGGACTACATGGGCTGAAGGTCCATCTATGACTCTATGAGTCTAGTTTGTGGCGAACCAGTTTAAACTGCTTACTTTCATCGACCTGCACTGGGTAACCATAGCCCTCTTTAGACTCTGTGTCCATCTCCTGAGTAAATACAGATGCAAAGAAAATCTCCCCACCTGTTTTGGCTTCAAGAATGGATCACCATTCTGATCTTCCAGAGGACCTATCTGACCCCTTGCAATCCTTTTGCTCTTAACATATCAGGGTTCTCCTTCGCCTTGTCTGTGAAAGTAACTTCACGCCTTCTTTTAGCTCTCCTGATTTATTTCTTAAGTGTTCTCTTGCCTTTCATATACTCCATAAGCACCTCATTTCTTCTTACCTGCCTATATCTGCTATGCAACTCCTTTTTTTTCTTAACCAGGGCCTCAATATCTCTTGAAAACTAAGGTTCCCTACACCTATTTTATTCTGACAGGCACTTATAAGGTTTGTATTCTCAAAATGTCTCTATTAAGGCCTTCCTCTTACCACCTACACCATTGCCAGAAAACAGCCTGTCCCAATCCACACCTGCTAAATCCTTTGTGATACCATTAAAATAGAACTTTATCCAATTTAGAATCTCTGCACGTGGACCAGACCTATCCTTTTGCATTTATTTTGAAACTAATGACACTGTGATCACTGGATGTAAAGTGTTCCCCTTCTGTCACCTGCCCTGTCTCATTCCCCAATAGCAGGTTGAGTATCGCACACACTCTTGATGGGACTTCTATGTACTGATGAGGGAAACTTTCCTGAACACATTGGACAATCTCTCTCCATCTTGTCCGTTTACAGTATGGGATCCCCAAACAATGTGTGGAAAGTTAAAATCACCTGCTATAACAGCCTTATGTTTCTTGTAACTGTCTGTCATCTCCTTACAAATCTGTTCATCTAAATCTCATGGATTGTTGGGTGGTCTTTAATCTTCTTCTTCATGTGCCTTGCACGTTACACACTTTTGGCGATCATGGCTTTCCACATCGAATGATCCCACGCAGCGTCAATGATATCTCACACACTTAGATCTGTTAGTTCTTTCACAGTGTCCATATATTTTCTTCTTTGCTTTCTTCTTCCGCACTTCCCAGGCATACGGCCTTGTAATGTAAGGCATTCTATTTCTCCCTTTCTGTTGGCATGGCCCAGGAATTTAAGTTTCCTCTTATTTAATGTTCTCATTAAAGATCTTTTTGTATGGGCACGTTGGAGTATTGTCTCATTAGTTACCCTATCTCTATATGATATTTTCAGCATTCTTCTAAGAAACCACATTTCTGTTGCTTCTAAATTTCTTTAGAGTTCTGGTGTCATAGTCCATGTTTCAGAAGCATACAGCAAGATTAACCAGATGTAACATTTTAGTAGCCTAAGCCTTGTTGTTATAGAAGTGTGTCTGTTGGTAAAAATGGGTTTCATTTTTTTGAAGTTGGTTTTAGCAATGGCAATTCTTCTTTTTATTTCTGCTTTACCTCTAGCATCTTGTGATGTAAAACTACCAAGGAAATTAAAGCTGGTCTTTTGTTCAATCTCGTGGTTACCGATGTACAATTGGCAGTTGGGAGTATCCTGCTGTTTTGATATTACCATACATTTGTTTTTTTTACAGTTGATGGGCTATAATATAGCTCCGTTAACGTGGTCATACCTTTCTTATATCTCAGCTCCACCCATAACACCTCTCTCATCGAGTTCTCCTATTTGTCCTGATGGAGCGCTGCAGTGACGTTTTCCCTGACTAGTAACCACACCCCTCGTTCTTTAACCCCTCCTGCTGTGCCGCATCTAAAACAACAGAACCCCAGAATATTGAACTGTCAGTCCTGCAACCAATTCTTACTAATGGCTACAATATCATAATTCCGTGTGTTAATCTATGCCCTGAGCTCATCTGCCTTTCCTACAATACCTCTGGCACTGAAATATATACAGCTGAGGACACTAGTTGCACCATGCTCAACCTTTTGATTGCTGACTTTGTCTGAGGCCTTTATAACATATGTCTCCACAATCTCTCCACTATCTGTTCTGTCACTCTGGTTCCCATCGCCCTGCAACTCTACTTTAAATCCCACCATGCAGCACTAGCAAACCTTCATGCTAGGATGTTAGTCCCACTCCATTTCAGGTGCAAACCTGAATTAATGGGATGTTTTCTATGGTGCATCAATAAAAATTGGTGGCATCCAAAGGGAACATCAAATTTGTTTAGCCTCCAGAGGAGGTAGAGGTTTTGATAAACCTTCCTGGCCAGGTTGACATAGTTGGATCAGTATCAACTGTTGGTAATTCATTCCTTGAAACCTGAGGAACTCTAACTTCGTAACTTCAGCACCTATTCAATAGGTACATTTAATGTCAGAGAAATGTATACAATATACGTGCTGAAATTCTTTTTCTTTGCAAGCATCCATGAAAACAGAGGAGTGCCCCAAAGAATGAACGACAGTCAAAAGTTAGAACTCCAAAGCACCCCCCCGTTCCCCCTCCCACACACAAGCAGCAGCAAGGCAACGACCCCCCCTCCCCACCAGCAAAAAAGCATCGACACCCTCCACTGAGCACTCAAGTGTGCAGCAAAGCATCAATAAACACACAGACTTGCAGTACCCCAAAGACTACTTGTTCACCTGGTGTGAACTAGTGCCACAGGCTCTCTCTTTCCCCAATAAAGGAAAAAGGGGTGTCCCCATTTCACAGCGAGAGGGCAGACATAACAAACAACTCGCTGATCTATGGTGTTAAAAGTCTGTTTTGTCGCTTCTTCCCAGTTCTGTGCCCAAAGAACTCAGGATTCAGGGCACCCAGCCAGCAGCCAGCTCACTCCTTTCGATCTTCTATCTCCCACGATGCACCAGGTGGTGGGATTGACTTCGAGTCCACCCGCCCCCTGAAACACGAAAAATCGGCACCCTAAAGGCATGCTAGTCTTCTAGGCCACGTCCTTGGCATATCAAAAAGCGGCCAGTCGTGAGACCCCAAGAGCAGGTCCCATTCCCCCAAAGAACTGAAGTTACTGTGTAACTCCAGTTCTGGGTGTTCAAAAGAACTTGGGAGCTAGGGCTTTACTCTCTGGAGAAGGAGGATGACAGGAGACATGATAGAGGTATACAAGATATTAAGAGGAATAGATAGAGTGAACAGCCAGCACCTCTTCCCCAGGGCACCACTGCTCAATACAAGAGGACATGGTTTTAAGGTAATGGTTGGGAAGTTCAAGGGGGATATTAGAGGAAGGGTTTTTACTCAGAGAGTGGTTGGTGCGTGGAATGCACTGCCTGAGTCAGTGGTGGAGGCAGATACACTAGTGAAGTTTAAGAGACTACTAGACAGGTATATGGAGGAATTTAAGGTGGGGGTTTAAGGGTCGGCACAATATTGTGGGCCAAAGGGTCTGTACTGTGCTGTACTAGTCTATGTTCTATGTAACCCTGAAAGGGAAAAATAGAGATATTAAAGATAGAAATAGAGCCGTTTCCAAAGATGTAAGAAAAGGAGTTGCTGTTAGGCGCCATTGATATAAATAGAAACGTGCACTGCCCTCACTCCAACTTCCTGAAATCAACAACCAACTCTTTTATTCTGCTGATATAGTTGCCCTGTGATGATGCTCTGTATCCCCTCCTGTACTCTGACCCATGGTTATTTGAGATACAAGATGGAACTGGAGCAGAATCTGGCCACACAGTCAGGGAGCAGAGTAGGAGCTGAGCCTGCAGCTTTGTGGTGACCACTGCTGAGAATAATCATGGCAGACGTGCTGGTACCTGCCCTTACTGACTGTGGTCTGTTAGTCAGGAAGTCAAGGATCCAGTTTCAAAGGGAGGTTCTGAGTCCCAGATTTAGGAGCTTGGAGATGAATTTGCTTGGATTATAGATCTGAAGTTGGAGCTGGGATCAATACAGTATTAGACTACAGCTGCCCCTGTTTCGGTGGCTGGTGATTGCAGTGGGCCTAGAAATTGGACTTAATGGATGCCATGATTTGCCTCTCGAAGCACTTCATGAAGCTGGATGTTAAAGCTAGCAGGTGGGAATCTTTAATACACATTACCTTATTTTTCTTAGGTACTGCGATGATAGTGATCTTCTTAAAGCAGTTGGGAACCTCAGATTGAAGCAGGGTGATGTTAAAAATGTCTGAAAATACCCCCAACAGCTGATCTGTGCAGGAACTTAGGATACAGCCAGGGACACCACATGGCCTGGCTGCTTTCCGTTGGTTCACTCTCTGGAAGATATTGAGGGAAATGTTGTTGTCATGACACTGTATCATGACGACTGTGTGTTCAGGAGTCCTGAAGGCAGTCAGGATGGGTGGTGACACTCTAGAATGGGAAGTGGGGGCTATTCTTCGTGAAGACAAGAGAGCCAAAATGAAATTGAATAGAGGTGTGTAAGATTGCTTTTGGACTGCATGAAGTAAGCTGATCCCATTAGGAAACAGCTCAGCATCGATTTAAAATTCTGGGCAAAAGTTACGAGGATGATGCAACAATTTATTCCTATTTTAGGAATTTAGAATTCCCAAGTGGTTATGGTGTTTGAAAGAGAATAGATAAATGCATTCAAAAATAATTAGGATTAGCACTTGAGAGAGAATAATTTATAGTGCTGTGGGCAATGAGTATGTGATTTCTAATGGCTGTATTATTCTACTCAGAGAAAACATATGTCTCTTTCCATGCATGGTGATCCTACAATCCGCTTTCTTTATGTTCCTTTCTTGTCCAGATAGATCATCCTGAATTGAAAGGTTTCGAAGTTCCAGTTAGATTAGAGAATGGTGTATATCCAACAACATGCAAGTAACCTGAAACCACAGGTATTAGCACTGAGGGAAACGTATACATTGAGATTTTAAATTATATTGCAATTTTGAAAATGGTTCAGTGACATTTTAAAAGCATTATTTAGTCACTTATTAATGAAAAAGAAGCAAGCATTTAATCTTTGAACAAAAACACACAATAACTTATAAATTAATTACACTATTCTCTTATGTGGTTACACTTTAATCTGACTACTACTTCTTCAACAATTATGGGTCAAAGTACTAGTGCATTTATTCCTGCTGATAAAGATCCTGCTTCGATGAAAAATGATAGTGTAGTGAGTAACTTAGATAAAATATCATTGTTTTCTATCATTATCAAGTGCAAATCATTATTTCCCCAACGATGGACTCTCTCATTAATTTCTCATCTGCCCACACAAAGCCAGTATTAATTAGCTGTAAGTAAAAATACAAGACTACTGACTGGCATGTTGAATACATCCTGATTGTCTGCAAGACGGCAACATTGTGATTCAGCTGCTGAGAGATGAATTGTGAATACCAATGCCTTAGAGAGTTTCTTACAATGCAGCTTGATTAGGAGAATATTAACAGAATCTATTACGACTCTCTTTTCTTGCAGAGGAAAATGATTGAACTCTATGCTATTCCGAAACTATTGTTGCGTTTAACAACAACAAGAATACTGTATGTGATTGTTAAGTATAGGTAAATAATCCTATTGTGTAAGCTTGCAGTTCAATATCTTGGTACTATTTGAATATTCGACAAGGGTCTTTTTATAGCCTATTAAAGCTGACTTTTAAAGAGGACATTATTAAAAATGCGTTAACAAGTATGTGTTTGTGTACATGCACACGCGTGACTGAATGTGCACATGCACATGGCAGGATGTTCAGTAGAGAGGGCAAAGTTCAAAGTAAATTTATTATTGAAGTACAGCATTCAACACCAGAATTCCCTCCAGGCTTAACAAGAAGCTCAGAGACCTTGGCCTTCATGCTGCCTTGTGCAGCTGGATCCTGGACTTCCTGTCAGATCGCCGGCAGGTGGTAAGAGTGGGCTCCCTCACCTCTGCCCCTCTGACCCTCAACAGAGGTGCCCCTCTGGGCGGTGTACTAAGTCCCCTCCTTTACTCTCTGTATACCTATGACTGTGTCGCCACCCACAGCTCCAATCTGCTAATTAAATTTGTTGACAACACTACACTGATTGGCCTAATCTCAAATAATAATGAGGAAGCCTACAGAGAAGAAGTCATCACCCTGACACAGTGGTGTCAAGAAAACAACCTCTCCCTCAATGTCACAAAAACAAAGGAGCTGGTTGTGGACTACAGGAGGAACGGAGACAGGCTAACCCCTATTGACATCAGTGGATCTGGTTTGAGAGGGTGAACAGCTTTAAGTTCCTCAGCATACATATCACCAAGGACCTCACGTGGTCTGTACATACCGGCTGTGTGGTGAAAAAGGCACAACAGCACCTCTTTCACCTCAGATAGTTGAAGAAGTTTGGCATGAGTCCCCAGATCCTAAGGACTTTCTACAGGGGCACAATTGAGAGCATCCTGACTGGCTACATGACTGCTTTTTATGGGAACTGTACTTCCCTCAATCACAGGACTCTGCAGAGAATGCTGCGGACAGCCCAGCACATCTGTGAAAGTAAACTTCCCACTATTCAGGACACTTACAGAGACAGGTGTGTAAAAAGTGCCCAAAGGATCATTGGGGGACCCAAGTCACCCCAGCCACAAACTGTTCCAGCTGCTACCATTCAGGAAATGATACCACAGCATAAAAGCCAGGACCAACAGGCTCCGGGACAGCTTCTTCCACCAGGCCATCAGACTGATTAATTCACACTGACAGAATTGTATTTATATGTTATCACGAGGGATTCTGCAGATGCTGGAAATTCAAGCAACGCACATCAAAATTGCTGGTGAACGCAGCAGGCCAGGCAGCATCTCTAGGAGGAGGTACAGTCGACGTTTCGGGCCGAGACCCCTCATCATTTCTATGTTATGTTGACTATCCTTTTATTACAAATTGCTATAAATTACACATTGCACATTCAGACAAAGATATAATGTAAAGATTTTTCTCCTCCTGTATGTGAAGGATGTAAATAATAAAATCAATTCAGTTCAATTCAATTCAATTCAATTCAATTCAATATACAACTTTGAGATTCATTTTCTTGTGGGCATTCACAGTAAATACAAGAAATACAATAGGTTCAATGAAAGACTGCACCAACTGTATGCAAAAGACAACAAAATGTGCAAATACAAACTGAAAGAAAAAATAATAATAAATAAATAAGCAATAAATATCGAGAACACGAGATGAAGAGTCCTTGGAAGTGAGTTCCTAGGTTGTGGGAACATTCTACAGGTGAGGCAAGTGAAGTTAACTGAAGTTATCTCCACGGGTTCAAGAGCTTGATGGCTGAGGGGTAACAATTGTTCCTGAACCTGAGGCTCCTGTACCTTCTTCCTGCTGGCATCAGTGAGAAGAGAGCGTGACTTGGTAGAGGGGGTCCCTGATGTTGAATGCTGCTTTCCGGTGACAATGTTTTGTGTGTGTAGATGTGCTCAATGGGCAATTTGGAAAGAGAGAAAGAATGGGTATCCTTTTGATGTTTTTATTCCTGTGTGATTATTCAATTCACATGTTTCCTTTGATTGCAGAACAGCTCTTGTTTAAAACAGAACAGACAGATATGTAATATGCATGGTAAGAGTGCTAGTTAGTGCTAGTAAGAGTGCTAGTTAGACACCATTCCTTGCACAAAGCCTCAGCTGATGAGGCACATATGGCCTTCAAGAGGGAATATTATATTTGACAAACTTCTGAATTTGATGTGTTATTTTTCTATGAAATAAAACAAATCTCTAGGAATTAATTACACAAAAGAAAAAAAAAACTGCAGATGTTGGAATCTTGAACAGAACAGAAGATGCTTAAAATATTCAACTGGTAAAGTAGATTGAAAAATGAAAAATTCTCTTCATAGATGTTAACTGACCTGCTGAGTATTTCCAGAATTTTCTGTTTTCAAAGATACTTCAGAGGGGAAAGTGTGAAAGAGCTGTTCTGTAAATGTAATTCCTGTCTTTCTTTCTTCTCTCATTCCTCACTCAATTTGATCTCTTTTATTTCTCCCATTTCTCTCGCACTTTCTCACTCTCTCCCGCCCCTATCTCTCCACATACTTTCTTTCTCTTTCCTCAACTTTAGTCTTAATTTCTGTTTCTTTCTATACTAGTTTAAGAAATCCTTCCTATTTATTATTCCAGTGGGATTATAATATGGCAAATTATTTCTACTTATGATTGCAGTATATGACAAAGCAGTGTGAACCTGTGAACTATTTTGCAACATAAATAAATCAATAACATTTTATCTGCACACAAACACAAGAAAATCTGCAGATGCTGGAAATCAGGAGCAGCACACACACAAAGTGTTGGGGAACCTCAGAAGATCAGGCAGCATCTATGGAAATGAATAGAGTCCACATTTCGGACCAAAGCTCTTCATCAGGGCTGGAGAGGAAGGGAGAAGATGCCAGAATAAAAAGGTAGGGGGTGGGAAGGAGGCTAGCTGGAAGATGTTAGGTGAAGCCAGGTGTGTTGGACAGATAAAGGGCTGGAGAGGAAGGAATCTGATTGGAGGGGAGAGTGGATCATACAAGAAAGGGATGAAGGAGGGGCACCAGAGGGACGTGATAGGCAGATGAGGAGAAGAGTTATGAAGCCAAAGTGGGGATTAGAAAAAGAGGGAAGGGGAAGGGAAAATAAGATTACTGGAAGAAGAAATCAATATTCATGTGGTATACTCTTTCCTGTATATTCTTTTTATTGAAGCCTGTGATTAAACCTTGAATGAACCACTACCTATTTAAAAAAACTAAATAAATTAGAAGTAATGATCTATTAGAGTTCTATTTGTTTGTTAGCATTAATAAACAAGATACTAGCACTTTTTTATTTCTGCTGTTGGCTCTTGTAATAATAGGTGCAAATTTCTTTTTCTTTCCTAAATATTGTGGCTTGTCATTAATTCTTCACCTGTAAGCACAAATTACTTGGCTATGTAGAACAGTAATTAGAAATATTGATTGATGTGGTGCTAGAAATATCTTAATGCTCTTCAGCCCAAAACCATCATTAAACCAAATCCTGTGGTCATGCATGTGAAAATTAAAACAGTCTCAACAATGGGACCTGATTAGGAACAAGCTGTCATAGATAATGTGCTTTCTTGAATGACAGCCATTGCAAAGTTATGGTTATATTTGAGTATTCCAGTTGTGTTAATATTGACACATTTCTCTGTAAATTTGATAAATGATGGTCAAACAACCAAATTATATTTGACCTGGATGCTACCTGGACAAGAGAGCATCTCTTATCAGGATGGGTTGCGTGAGATACGACCTTTCTTTTTGGAGTGAATGAGGATGAGACGTGACTTGTTAGAGGTGTACCAGATGAAAAGAGGCATAGATCAAGTGGACAACCAGAGACATTTTTTCCAGGGAAGAAATGGCTAATACCAGGCTTTTAAGTTTAAGGTGATTGGAGGAATGTATAGGGCAGGTTCTTTACACAGGAAGTGCTGACAAGGAACACCCTGCCAGTGGTGGTGGGACAGACAGATATATTAGAGGCATTTAAGGAAGTCTTATAGAAACATGGATGAAAGAAAGATGGAGGGCTGTAGAGGAGGGAAGGGTGAGATTGATGGTAAGAATGGTTTAAAAGAGCAGTACAATATCATGCTGTAGTATTCTATGTTCTTACTGAGAATGTGACACTTTAGCCATATTAGATGCAATTTAACTGGGTGGAATAAAGTGAACTTTATTCAAGTAACTTCATATTTTGTTGGTTTTAGGCTATACTTACATAGCTTTCAAGTTGCCTGGTATCATTACCCTGGGTAGTGAGTTTGTTGTACTTACTCCTTTTGTTTTAGAAGCAATTCGGAAGGCACAGGATATATACATCCCAAAGAGGAAGAAGTATTCCTAAGGAAAGATAACACAACCGTAGCTAGCAAGAGAAGTCAAAGCCAACATAAAAACCAAAGAGAGGGCATATAAGAGAGCAAAGATTAATGGGAAGTTAGAGGATTGGGGAGCTTTTAAGAAACCAACAAAAGGCAACTAAAAAGCCGTTAAGAAGGTAAAGATGGAATACGAGAGTAAGCTAGCCAATAATCTTAAAGAGGTTACCAAAAGTTTCTTCAGATATATGAAGTGTAAAAGAGAGGTAAGAATGAATAGCAAACCTCCCCACCAGGATATTGGTACCCCTGGGATTCAAGTGCAACCCGACCTTTTTGTACAGGTCACACCTGCCCCAAAAGAGATCCCAATGATCCAGAAATCTGAATCCCTGCCCCCTGTTCCAATCCCTCAGCCATGCATTTATCCTCCACCTCATTCTATTCCTATACTCACTGTCACGTGGCACAGGCAGTAATCCCGAGATTACTACCTTTGTGGTCCTGCTTCTCAACTTCCTTCCTATCTCCCTGTAGTCTGTTTTCAAGACCTCCTCCCTTTTCCTACCTATGTTGTTTGTATCAATATGTACCACGACCTCTGTTCTGCTTCCCACTTCAAGATATTGTGGATGCGATCAGAAACATCCCAGACCCTGGCACCTGGGAGGCAAACTACCATCCGAGTTTCTTTACTGTGTCCACAGAATCATCGGTCTGACCCCCTAACTTTAGAGTCCCCTATCACTGCTGCCATCCTCTTCCTTTCCCTACCCTTCTAGCCACAGGGCCAGACTCTCTGCCAGAGGTGGGGCCACTGTTGCTTCCTTCAGGTAGGCCATCCCCCCCAATAGTACTCAAGCAGGAGTACTTATTGTTAAGGTAGACAACCACTGAGGTACTCTTTAGCATCTGTCTCTTGCCCTTCCCTCTCCTGACTGTTAGCCACTTATCTGTCTCCCCAGGCCCCGGAGTGACTACCTGCCTATAGCTCCTCTCTATCACCTCATCTCTCTCCCTGACAAGACGAAAGTCATCGAGCTGCATCTCCAGTTCCCTAACGCGGTCCCTCAGGAGCTGCAGCTCGACACACCTGGTGCAGATGTGGCCGTCCGGGAGGCTGGGAGTCTCCAGGACCTTCCACATCTGACACCAAGCACAGAAAACCGGCCTCACACACATACTTTCTGTCTGTATTCTACACAGATAACCCACCTCGCCTCGGCCCTTTATCGCCAAAGCCCCGTTGAGCCAAAGCCTTCCTACTCTGTCTCTCTCTCCTCCGATGCCCGCTGAATAAATCTGACTTCTTTTTAAGCTCTTCTCACTATTCTCACTAGCTAACCTCCACGCACTTGCACAGTCGTGCCCCGTTCAAACCGCTGAAGAAATAACCCTTCAAACCGCGGAAGAAATTATCGCTCTGATCTTCCAGAGGAGCAAATTTGTTTTTTGCTTCCTTTTGCTCTTGTTATATCTGTAGAAACCCTGAGAATTCTCTTTCACCTTGCCTGCTATGGCAACTTCGTGCCTTCTTTTAGTCCTCCTGATTTCTTTCTTAAGTGTTCTCTTGCATTTTGTATACTTCTCAAGTACCTCATTTATTCCTGCCTGCCTATACCTGTTATGCACCTCCTTCAATATCTCTCAAAGACCAAGGGCCCCTAAACTTGTTATCCTTGCCTTTTATCTAACAAGCACATAAAAACTCTGGACTCCCAAAATTTCACTTTTGAAATCCTCCCAAAATACACCTTTGCCAGAAAACAACCTGTTCATCCCACACTTGCCAGATCTTTTCTGATACAGTACCATCAAAACTGGCCGTTCTCCAATTTATAATCTCAACCCAAGGACCAGACCTAGCCTTTTCCATAACTACCTTGCAACTAATGGCATTGTGGTCACTAGATGCAAAGTGTTGACCTGAACAAACTTCTATCACCTGCTTTGTCTCATTTGCTAATAGGAGATCAAGTATCGCACTCTCTCTAGTTGGGACATCAATAGGAGATCAAGTATTGCACTCTCTCTAGTTAGGATGTCAATAGAATGATTGAGGAAACTTTCCTGAACACATCTGACAAACTTTTCCCCATCCAGCCATTTTACAGTATGGGAGTCCTAGTCAATATGTGGAAAGTTAAAATCACCTACTGTCACAACTTTATTTTTCTTGCAACGGTCTGCGAGCTGTCTCCTAATTTGCTCCTCTTTATACTGCAGACTGTTGGGTGGTCAATAATGTAATCCTATTAACGTGGTCATACCTTTCTTATTTCTCAGTTCCGCCCATAAAGCCTGACTAATCGAGCTGTCCAGTCTGTCCTGACTGAACAGTGCTGTGACATTTTCCCTGATCAGTAATTCCACCTCTCCCCCTTTAATCCCTTGTGCTCTATTATGTCCAAAACAACACAACTCCGAAATATTGAGCTGCCAGTCCAGCTCCTCCTGCAAACAGGTCTGACTAAATGCTACAATATCATAATTCCACATGCTGAACAACTCCCTAAACTCATGCACCTTTCCTGCAAATTTCCTTGCAATGAACTTTAGTCCCATTATGCTTGACCTTTTGATTCCTGACTTTGTATGTAGGCTTAACAACAATTTTCCCCCAACCACTCCACTATCTGCTCTGGTTCCCATTCCCCTGCAATTCCAGTTTAACACACCATTTCCCGTGCAGCACTAGCAAACCTTTCCACTAGGATATTAGTCCCCCTCCAGTTCAGGTGCAAACCCTCCCTTCAGTACAGGTCCCACCCCCCCTGGAAGAGAGCCCAATGATCCAAAATTCTAAAACCCTTCCTTCTGCATCAACTTCTTAGCCATGTGTTAAACTGTATGATCTTCCTATTTCTGCCCTCACTCGCACATGGCACAGGTAGCAATCCTGAGATCACAACCCTCTAGGTCTGGTCCTTTAACTTAATTTAATTTATACTTTATACTTATCACCTACTTTCCTGAACTCACTTTGCAGGAGGCATTTTCCTCCTCGTGCCATTGTTGCTGATGAGGACACCTAACCAACAAATACCCATCACTGTCGTTCGCCTCTTCTCCGTCCTCCACTTCTGAGTGATAGTGCCAGAGATGCAACCGTTGTGACTGTCCTCTGTTAGGTCATTCCCTTCCTCCCCCAACAGTATCCAGTGTGGTATACCTGTTGTTGAAGGGGATGGCCGCATGGTAGACTGCACTGGCTGCCTATCCCCTTTCCTCGTCCTGACGGTCACCCTGTGCCATGCATAAATACAAGTAAAATTACTCTGTCAGGAATTTTCCTTTCTGCATTTTTCCATTTCCAGTATGACATCAAAGAATTTGTATTAGGAGAAATTGTGAAACTGCCCTTTCTAAACAGTAATTCTTTCCATCAAGGACACAGACTAAATTAAGCATCTCAGCTACATAACAGGCCAATTCATAACTTATTATTGTTGACAGTCAGAGAAAGAAAGATTCAGTGAACTTGTACACTCCTCTGAAATATTTTGTGGGAGTTATTAGTACCAGATTATTTGCAAATATGAATCACAATCTAACAGTACAGCCCATCACTGCATCAATGACACTGTTTACTTCATCCCTTTCATTTCAGGCTTGAGCTCTGTGTGAAGATCATTTCTCACTTAATGTAATTATGGTGAAACAAATCCATCACCATGATTCTGAGCAATTAACATGTACATTAATATCAATCAACATGAACGCGAGAAAGTCTGCAGATACTGGAAATCCAAAGCAACTCTCACAAAATGCTGGAGGAACTCAGCAGGCCAGGCAGCATCTATGGGAATGAATAAACAGCTGGTGTTTCGGGCTGAGACCCTTCCTCAGGACTGGAAAGATACCAGAATAAAAAGGTGGTGGAAGGGGAAAGAGGACAGCTGGAAGGTGATGGGTGAAACCAGGTGGGTGTGAAAGGTCAAGGGCTGGAGAAGAAGGAATCGGATAGGAGAGCAAAGTAGACAATAGGAGAAAAAGGAGGAGGAGGGGACTCAGGAAGAAGTAATAGGCAAGTGAGAAGAATTATAACATCATTGCGAGGAATTGAAGAATAGAAGTGGGGGGCGGGGGGCGAGGAGTGAGATATGCCAACTAGTGGAGTGGTGTCGCAACAACAACCTGGCACTCAATGTCAGTAAGACGAAAGAGCTGATTGTGGACTTCAGGAAGGGTAAGATGAAGGAACACATACGATTCCTCATAGAGGGCTCAGAAGTGGAGAGAGTGAGCAGCTTCAATTTCCTGGATGTCAAGATCTCTGAGGATCTAACCTGGTCCCAACATTGCAATGTAGTTATAAAGAAAACAAGACAGCAGCTATACTTCTTTAGGAGTTTGAAGAGATTTGGCATGTCAACAAATACACTCAAAAACTTCTATATTTGTACCGTGGAGAGCATTCTGACAGGCTGCATCACTGTCTGGTATGGGGGGGCTACTGCACAGGACCGAAAGAAGATTTTCACAATCTACCTGCCTATTGAAGTTCCCCATGAATATTGTAAAATTGCCCTTTTGACATTCTATATCCCATTGTAATTTGTCGATCATGTCCTTACTACTGTTTGGGGATCTGTATATAATTCCCAGCAGGTTCTTTTTACACTTGCAGTTCCTTAGCTCTATCCACAATGATTCAACATCTTCTGACCCTATATCATCTCTTTCTAATGATTTGAATTCATTTTTTTTAATCAACAGAGCAATGCCACCTCCTCTGCCTTCCTGTCCTTTCAACACAATGTATATCCTTGAATATTAAGCTTCCAGTCTTAACCTTCTTTCAGCCATGATTCAGTGATGCCTACAACATCATAGCTGCTGATCTTCCAGCTGTTCACCTTCGCGCTTAAGAATGTTGAGGACTCAATCTGAGATATCCTAGACCCTGGCACCTAGGAGGCAACATACCATCTGGGAATCTCATTCTCGCCCACAGACCCTCCTGTCCGTTCCTCTAACTATCGAATCCCCTATCACGACAATGTGCCTCTTCTCACCTTCCTTTCTGAGTCACTGAGGCATTCTACTGTCAACAGAAATGGTTCCACCAGGCTTAGTAGCTAAGTGACACATGAAGGCCAGGAGCTGGACTTTGTTGTCAGAGGCTGTATGAGGTGCACGCCTTTGGGAGCATTTAATAGATAAGTGGGAGTTTGTTCCCATTGCCACCCCCGGCTATAACAACCTTCGGGAAACAGCATATAGGAGGGAGATTGAAATTCTGGTTGGGTGCTGCCACAACAACAACCTCTCACTCGATGTCAGCAAGACCAAGAGCTGATTATTGAATTCAGAGGGAGGAAACTGGAGGTCCCTGTGCCAGTCCTCTCGGGGGAATCAACAGTAGAGAGGGTCAGCAACTAAATTCCTCTGTGTTATCACTTGAGAGAATCTGTCCTGCACACAGTATGTGAGTGCAATTATGAAGAAAGCACAGCAATGCCTCCACTTTGTTGAAGTTTGCAAAGATTTGGCATGACATCTAAAACCTTAACAAACTTCTCTCGATGTGTGGTGGAGAGTATATGGACTAGCAGCATCACAATCTGGTATAGTATCACCAATGTGCTTGAACAAAAAATCCTACTAAAGATGTGGATGTGGCCCAGCCCATCACGGATAAAGCCCCCCCCACCATTGAGCACATCTACTTGGGGCACTGTGGCAGGAAACAGCATCCATCATCAGGGTCCCACACCACACATCAGAGACACCTACCACACATCAGGAACCCCTACCACACATCAGAGACCCCTATCACACATCAGGAACACCTACAACACATCAGAGACCCCTATCACACATCAGGAACACCTACAACACATCAGGAACACCTACCACACATCAGAGACACCTACCACACATCAGGAACCCCTACCACACATCAGGAACCCCTACCACACATCAGAGACCCCTACCACACATCAGGGACCCCTACCACACATCAGGAACACCTACCACACATCAGGAACACCTACAACACATCAGGAACACCTACCACACATCAGGAACCCCTACCACACATCAGGAACACCTACAACACATCAGAGACACCTACCACACATCAGGAACACCTACCACACATCAGGGACCCCTACCACACATCAGGAACACCTACTACACATCAGAGACACCTACCACACATCAGGAACACCTACCACACATCAGGGACCCCAACCACACATCAGGAACACCTACTACACATCAGAGACACCTACCACACATCAGGAACACCTACCACACATCAGGGACCCCTACCACACATCAGGAACACCTACTACACATCAGGGACCCCTAAAGTGCTTGAGGAGTATAAGAAGTGCAAGAAAATACTTGAGAAAGAAATCAGGAGGGCTAAAAGAAGCCATGAGGTTGCCTTGGCAGTCAAAGTGAAGGATAATCCAAAGAGCTTTTACAGGTATATTAAGAGCAAAAGGATTGTAAGGGATAAAATTGGTCCTCTTGAAGATTAGAGTGGTCGGCTATGTGCGGAACCAAATGAAATCGAGGAGATTTTAAATAGGTTTTTTGCTTCTGTGTTTACTAAGGAAACTGGCATGAAGTCTATGGAATTAAGGGAAACAAGTAGTGAGACCATGGAAACTGTACAAATCGAAAAGGAGGAGGTCCTTGCTGCCTTGAGGAAAATTAAAGTGGATAAATCCCTGGGACCTGACAGGGTGTTCCCTCGGACCTTGAAGGAGACTAGTGTTGAAATTGCAGGGGCCCTGGCTGAAATATTTAAAATGTCGCAGTCTACAGGTGAGGTGCCGGAGGATTGGAGAGTGGCTCATGTTGTTCCATTGTTTAAAAAAGGATCGAAAAGTAATCCGGGAAATTATAGGCCAGTAAGTTTAACGTCGGTAGTAGGTAAGTTATTGGAGAGAGTACTAAGATACAGAATCTACAAGCATTTGGATAGACTGGGACTTATTAGGGAGAGTCAACATGGCTTTGTGCATGGTAGGTCATGTTTGACCAATCTATTGGAGTTTTTCGAGGAGGCTACCAGGAAAGTGGATGAAGGGAAGGCAGTGGATATTGTCTACATGGACTTCAGTAAGGCCTTTGACAAGGTCCCGCATGGGAGGTTAGTTAGGAAAATTCAGTCGCTCAGTATACAAGGAGAGGTGGTAAATTGGATTAGACATTGGCTCGATGGAAGAAGCCAGGGAGTGGTGGTAGAGAATTGCTTCTCTGAGTGGAGGCCTGTGACTAGTGGTGTGCCACAGGGATCAGTACTGGGTCCATTGTTATTTGTCATGTATATCAATGATCTGGATGATAATGTGGTAAATTGGATCAGCAAGTTTGCTGATGATACAAAGATTGGAGGTGTAGTAGACAGTGAGGAAGGTTTTCAGAGTCTGCAGAGGGACTTGGACCAGCTGGAAAAATGGGCTAAAAAATGGCAGATGGAGTTTAATACTGACAAGTGTGAGGTATTGCACGTTGGAAGGACAAACCAACGTAGAACATACAGGGTTAATGGTAAGGCACTGAGGAGTGCAGTGGAACAGAGGGATCTGGGAATACAGATATAAAATTCCCTAAAAGTGGCATCACAGGTAGATAGGGTCATAAAGAGAGCTTTTGGTACATTGGCCTTTATTAATCAAAGTATTGAGTATAAGAGCTGGAATGTTATGATGAGGTTGTATAAGGCATTGGTGAGGCTGAATCTGGAGTATTGTGTTCAGTTTTGGTCACCAAATTACAGGAAGGATATAAATAAGGTTGAAAGAGTACAGAGAAGATTTACAAGGATGTTGCCGGGATTTGAGAAACTCAGTTACAGAGAAAGGTTGAATAGGTTAGGACTTTATTCCCTGGAGCATAGAAGAATGAGGGGAGATTTGATAGAGGTATATGAAATTATGATGGGTATAGATAGAGTGAATGCAAGCAGGCTTTTTCCACTGAGGCAAGGGGAGAAAAAAAAACAGAGGACATGGGTTTAGGGTGAGGGAGGAAAAGTTGAAAGGGAACATTAGTGGGGGCTTCTTCTCACAGAGAGTGGTGGGAGTATGGAATGAGCTGCCAGACAAGGTGGTAAATGCGGGTTCTTTTTTAACATTTAAGAATAAATTGGACAGATACATGGATGGGAGGTGTATGGAGGGATATGGTCCGTGTGCAGGTCAGTGGGACTAGGCAGAAATGGTTCAGCACAGCCAAGAAGGGCCAAAAGGCCTGTTTCTGTGCTGTAGTTTCTATGGTTTCTACCACACATCAGGAATACCTACAACACATCAGGGACCCCTACTACACAGGTTATGCTCCCTTCTCACTGCTGCCATCAGAAAGAAGGTACAGGAGCCTCAAGGACTCACACCATCAGGTTCAGGAAGAGTTATTACCCCTCAATTGAACCTGAGGGGATAATTTCACTCAACTTCACTTGACTTATCACTGAACTGATCACACAACCTGTGGACTCACTTTCAAAAACTCTTCATCTCATGTTCTCAATATTTATTGCTTATTTATCTATCTTTTTTTTTGCATTTGCAGTTTGTTGTCTTTTGCACATTGGTTGTTTGTCTGCCCTGTTGAGAACAGTCTTTCATTGATTCTATTGCGATTCTTGGACTTATTGAGTATGCCTGCAAGAAAACAATTGCCAGGGTTGTATATGGTGACATATATACACATTAATAATTTACTTAGAACCTTGAACTTTGATGGTTCTGCTGGGACTACACATCAACACTCATTGTGTGAAGCTTTAAGTTTCAATTTTGGTCGGTGTAGCTAAAATGGGTTAATAATGATGTAATTAGTTATACCAAGCAGAATCAGATGTCCTAAAACATAGAAATATAGAAAATAGGTGCAGGAGTAAGCCATTCGGCCCTTCGAGCCTGCACCGCCATTCAGTATGATCATGGCTGATCATCCAACTCAGAACCCTGTACCTGCCTTCTCTCCATACCCCCTGATCCCTTTAGCCACAAGAGCCATATCTAACTCCCTCTTAAATATAGCCAATGAACTGATGCATATCGTGCACTCTTGTGGCAGGTCCACATTTGTCAATGGTGTGATGTCACTTGGAAATGATTGTTTTTGTGACCCGTGCAGGAAGAACATTTGTGAGGTCATTATTAACATCTGAAAATAGAACTTGCAGTAAGATGGCAGTGTGTTCGAATGCAGCAGCCTCTCAGGGGCCAACCAAAGGTGCACTTTTCTTTTTAAAATGTGTTTTTTATGATCATAAGTCTGTACTGTACTCCAACAAAAACTGGTACAGCAGGTCTGCATGCCAGTGATCAGATCGGCCAGCTGGGATGTCAAGGGAGCCAGCGGGCGAGTAAGAGAAGGAGAGGCCGGCGGACAGGGCTGGTGAAGGAGAGGCTTGTGCTCGTCCGGGAGAAGATTCAGAGGACTGACCTGCTGTTACCTGCTACACGAAGACATTGGAATTGGTGCACGAAGGCAGTGTGCAGTGTAACCAGCAGTGACTGTTTTGGATATTTCTCTTGTGATTGCAAGACCGTGTTTGACATTGATAATGTGAGATGCCTCAGGCTTGTGGTGGCGAGACAGGCGTCATGACAGTACCGTGGCCTCAGCTGTCGGGAGGTCAAGCCTCAAGTGGGGTTGGCTGCTGCTGCAGTCCAGGTGAGACAATGCTGAGGTGGTGCAGAGTGGAAACTGTTTGGTTGGGAGCTGGCCTCTCCCAACAGTGTGTCTGACCAGTGGAGGAATAGGCTGGATAGCCGAAGCTGTAGCATCAATTTGCATGTAGCTCAGGGACTTGGGCTATACATATGGTTTTCTTCTGTAAGATGTGTGTGTGTGTGTGTGTGTGTTTTTCTCTCACTATGTTGAATGTACATTATGCACCAAGGCCCCAGAGGAATACTCTCTCGTTCAACTGTATCCATGTATGGTCTGAAAGATAACTAAATTTAATTTGAAAAATTGTTCCAAAGTCAAATATCAAATTCTTCAAGATGAGCTGTCATTTGTCAACTATCCAATATGTCGATGGCCTCCGTGGGTTGGAGTTGGCCATGGATATTGTATCCTAGTCTAGATATGTAGGCCTGGGCTGTACAATATGGAGAGCAAGCTGTTGTCCATATAGCAGCCTCCCCCTCTCCACACATCTGATGAATCCAAAGGAATGACAGAGACCGATACAGTTTGGTACCAGGAGCATCGCAGGAGTTGCCAGTCAGCATTGAACCCACGGTAGCACTGCCTTAGGGACTCCAGATCCAGAGCTTTCCCTCTGGGTTCACTCCCAAAGCCTTCTCCTTGAGTGGGTAGAGCTGCAAGGCAGTGAAGGTTTGAGATCAGAGTTTTCTTTCTCCTAGATAAGCTGTCAACCACAACTGACAAGCCCCACTGACCAAAGTGACTGGTTTTAAGCAGCCAGTAACCTGCCTTTGCCCCTTCTCCTGTCAGTAGAAACAGTTCTGCCGGGCTTAGTAGCTAAACCACACATGAAGGCCAGGAACCAAATTTTTTCTATATTTAACTATTCCTTTAAATCAACCAAAGGAAAAAGAGAATTTAATAAGAAACAATGGGTGTGCATGCATCAGCCAAAGATGTTGAGAGATGAAAGCTCGGAGAGATTCTCGTGTATCACATGTTTAGCTGAGGTGAATGGTTGTAAAATGTTTATGAGAGAGCAGGTGACTAGGTTCAAACATGAAAAATGTCCATTAAGACAGAGTGTCTCCTATCATTTACAAAAATAGAAACGTGAAAGGCAATGTTACGAAAGGAAAATAAAAATATCTGTTGGTTTTCAGAGATCAATGTACAAACAGTGGGGATCGGAGATGAAAGCTAAACCATTGTGAGTCATTTTGCATCAGTTTTTGTGGTTCTGCTGTGCAGAAGGTCACTTCCTGATGTTTGGTGGCTGATTGGCTGTCATTTATCTTGAGTTACCACTTGCAGGACAGGCATCTTATTACACGTAGAACACTGTCAACAGTGGGATTCGGAGATTAAATGGTCTTGCAAACTGAGTCTAGGTTTAACAATGTGCAGATCTTTCACTAGGATAATATAATAGTGAACTGTGAACATCCAGTATTGTCTCTTTGGGGTCTATAGTGAGCTATTTACTGAATAATCCTCAGCCTAGTGAGCACTGAGAAGTATTTATTATCTGTTATGGGTTGTTACAATAGGCCAGATTCCAGGGAGGAGGATGTATCCGCTTTGTGTCTGTGGATATTCAGATTGCGATCTGTGGAAAATGCATTTTGCAAAGATCACTGCATGGGTCAGATGCATGACTCTACTCAGAACAAACCACAGTTAGTTTCCTGATGTAAAGTGACAGTTTAGTATATTGTCCTCTGTAATACCCTTCACACTGAAATAAAATTATACAAATGACCCAGAAGCAATGACTGGATGGAATGTCAGTACAATGTACTTGGTTTGCAAGAGTTGACAAAGTCAATAATGGATCAACTGCTTATTGGTACCACATTGTTGCACACATTTAAAATACGAGTTTTAGAAAAGATATATGGAAAGTCTGTGCCTACTACAGGACTGAACTGAAGACAACACAAACAGAAAGAGTGAGGTATGTCATGATCTGGAGGGTGGTGAATCTGGACAATTTATTGCCATACGGACTGTGGAGGTTAAGTCACTGGGTGTATTTAAGCCAGTGATAGAAAGGTTTTTGATGGTGAAATGGTTAAAGGTTATGGGGAAAGGCAGGAGAATGAGGATGAAACTGAAATCAGCCAATACTAACTGACAAAGCAGATTCAATGTGGCCAGTGGCCTGATTATGCTCCAGTTCTTCCTCTATGGTCTATGCTGTCCGCTGTTATGTTCTGTGTTCCTTGCTCTGCGGTCTATGGTCTCTGATCTATGTTCTATGGTCTATGTTCTGTGTTAGATGCTCTACGGTCTGTGCTCTAGGCTCCAGGCTCCAGGCTCCATGCTCTATTGTCTATACACTATGTTCTCTGCTCTATGGTGTATGGTCTATGATCTGTGCACTATGTTCTCTGCTCTATGGTGTATGGTCTATGGTCTGTACACTATGTTCTCTGCTCTATGGTGTATGGTCTATGGTTTGTACACTATGTTCTCTGCTCTATGGTGTATGGTCTATGATCTGCGCACTATGTTCTCTGCTCTATGGTGTATGGTCTATGATCTGTACACTATATTCTCTGCTCTATGGTGTATGGTCTATGATCTGCGCACTATGTTCTCTGCTCTATGGTGTATGGTTTATGGTCTGTGCACTATGTTCTCTGCTCTATGGTGTATGGTCTATGGTCTGTACACTATGTTCTCTGCTCTATGGTGCATGGTCTATGATCTGCGCACTATGTTCTCTGCTCTATGGTGTATGGTCTATGGTCTGTACACTATGTTCTCTGCTCTATGGTGCATGGTCTATGGTCTGTACACTATATTCTCTGCTCTATGGTGTATGGTCTATGATCTGTGCACTACGTTCTCTGCTCTATGGTGTATGGTCTATGATCTATACACTATATTCTCTGCTCTATGGTGCATGGTCTATGATCTGCGCACTATGTTCTCTGCTCTATGGTGTATGGTCTATGGTCTGTACACTATGTTCTCTGCTCTATGGTGTATGGTCTATGGTCTGTACACTATGTTCTCTGCTCTATGGTGAATGGTCTATGATCTGCGCACTATGTTCTCTGCTCTATGGTGTATGGTCTATGATCTGTACACTATATTCTCTGCTCTATGGTGTATGGTCTATGATCTGCGCACTATGTTCTCTGCTCTATGGTGTATGGTTTATGGTCTGTGCACTATGTTCTCTGCTCTATGGTGTATGGTCTATGGTCTGTACACTATGTTCTCTGCTCTATGGTGCATGGTCTATGATCTGCGCACTATGTTCTCTGCTCTATGGTGTATGGTCTATGGTCTGTACACTATGTTCTCTGCTCTATGGTGCATGGTCTATGGTCTGTACACTATATTCTCTGCTCTATGGTGTATGGTCTATGATCTGTGCACTACGTTCTCTGCTCTATGGTGTATGGTCTATGATCTATACACTATATTCTCTGCTCTATGGTGCATGGTCTATGATCTGCGCACTATGTTCTCTGCTCTATGGTGTATGGTGTATGATCTGTGAACTATGTTCTCTGCTCTATGATGTATGGTCTATGATCTGCGCACTATGTTCTCTGCTCTATGGTGTATGGTCTATGGTCTGTACACTATGTTCTCTGCTCTATGGTGCATGGTCTATGATCTGCGCACTATGTTCTCTGCTCTATGGTGTATGGTCTATGGTCTGTACACTATGTTCTCTGCTCTATGGTGCATGGTCTATGATCTGCGCACTATGTTCTCTGCTCTATGGTGCATGGTCTATGGTCTGTACACTATATTCTCTGCTCTATGGTGTATGGTCTATGATCTGCGCACTACGTTCTCTGCTCTATGGTGTATGGTGTATCATCTGTGCACTATGTTCTCTGCTCTATGGTGTATGGTCTATGATCTGTGCACTACGTTCTCTGCTCTATGGTGTATGGTGTATGATCTGGACACTATGTTCTCTGCTCTATGGTGTATGGTCTATGGTCTGTGCACTATGTTCTCTGCTCTATGGTGCATGGTCTATGGTCTGTACACTATGTTCTCTGCTCTATGGTGCATGGTCTATGGTCTGTACACTATGTTCTCTGCTCTATGATGTATGGTCTATGGTCTGTGCACTATGTTCTCTGCTCTATGGTGTATGGTCTATGGTCTGTACACTATGTTCTCTGCTCTATGGTGTATGGTCTATGATCTGTGCACTATGTTCTCTGCTCTATGGTGTATGGTCTATGGTCTGTACACTATGTTCTTTGCTGTATGGTGCATGGTCTATGATCTGTACACTATATTCTCTGCTCTATGGTGTATGGTCTATGGTCTGTACACTATGTTCTTTGCTCTATGGTGTATGGTCTATGATCTGTGCACTATGTTCTCTGCTCTATGGTGTATGGTCTATGGTCTGTATACTATGTTCTCTGCTCTATGGTGTATGGTCTATGATCTGTGCACTATGTTCTCTGCCCTATGGTGTATGTTCTATGATCTGTACACTATGTTCTCTGCTCTATGGTGTATGGTCTATGATCTGTACACTATGTTCTCTGCTCTATGGTGTATGGTCTATGGTCTGTAGACTATGTTCTCTGCTCTATGGTGCATAGTCTATGGTCTGTACACTATGTTCTCTGCTCTATGGTGTATGGTCTATGATCTGTGCACTATGTTCTCTGCTCTATGGTGCATAGTCTATGGTCTGTACACTATGTTCTCTGCTCTATGGTGCATGGTCTATGATCTGTGCACTATGTTCTCTGCTCTATGGTGTATGGTCTATGACCTGTGCTCTATGTGCTATCTAGTGGATACAACAGCCAGAAAGCATGTACTATACCACTGACCTCAAGGACAATTTCTATCCCGTTGTTTTAAGACTATCGAATGTCTTCCTATTCCGAGAAAATGGACTCAATTTCACAATGTACCTCACCATGACCTTGCATCTGACCTCTACCTGCTCTGCACTTTCTCTTTACTTCAGCACTTCACTCTGCACTCTGTTGTTGTTTTAATTTGTTTTACTTCAATGCTCTAATGTAATGAATGGATGGCATGCAAGACCAGATTTACACTGTAGCTCGGTACATGTGACAATGAAACATAGGAACGAATTTGGCCATTTGGCCCATTATGATTGCACCGCCATTTCATCATGGCTGATCCATTTTTCCTCTTGGCCCCAGTCTCCTGCCTTCTCCCTGTATCTTTTCATGCCCTGACTAATCAAGAGTCTTTCAATCTCTGCTTTAAATGTACACCAACACTTGGCCTCCACAGCTGCCTGTGGCAATGAATTCCACAGAGTCACCATTCCCACCATAGGAAACATCCTCTCCACATCCATTCTATCAAGGCCTTTCACTATTCGATAGGTTTCAATAAGGTTGAATTCTCTGAACCCTCATTCTTCTGAATTCCAGTGAAGACAGGCCCAGAGTCATCGAACGCTCTTCGTATGACAAGACGTTCAATCCAGAAATCATTTTCATGAACCTCCTTTGAAACCTCTCCATTTTCAACACATCTTTTCTAAGATAAGGGGCCCAAAACTGCTCACAACTCTCCGAGTGACATCTCACCAGTGCTTTATAAAAGTTTCAATATTACATCCTTGCTTTCATATTCTAGTTCTCTTGAAATTAATGCTAGCATTACACTTGCCTTCCTCACCACAGGATCAACCTGCAAATTAATATTTCGGGAATCCTACACAAGGACTCCCAAGTCCCTTTCCATCTCAGTTTCTTGTATTTTCTTTCTATTTAGAAAATAGTCTACCCTTTCATTTCTCTACTAAAGTGCATGACCATAGACTTCACGATACTATATTCCATCTATCATTTCTTTGTCCATTCTCCTAATCTAAGTCCTTCTGTAGCCTCTCTACTTCCAAAAAACTACCTGCCCCATCCACCTAACTTCATATCATCTGCAAACTTTGCAACAAAGCCATCAATTCTATCATCCAAATTGTTGATATATAATGTAAAAAGAATCGGTTCCAGCACAGATCCCTGCGGAACGCCATTAGACACCGGTAGCTAGTCAGAAAAATCCTGCTTTATTCCCTCTCTTTGCCTCCTGCCAATCAACCATGCTCGAATCTTTCCTGTAATACATGTGCTCATAGCTTGTTAAGCAGTCTCATGTGTGACACTTTGTCAAAGGCCATCTGAAAGTCCAAGTACACAACATCAACTGATTCTCTTTTGTCTATCCTGCTTATTACTTCTTCAAATACTTCCAATAGATTTAGAAACATAGAAAACCTACAGCACAATACAGGCCCTTCAGCCCACAAAGCTGTGCTAAACATGTCCTTACCTTAGAACTACCTAGGCTTACCCATAGCCCTCTATTTTTCTAAGCTCCATGTATATATCCAGGAGTCTCTTAAAAGACCCTATTGTTTCCACCTGCACCACTGCCGCTGGCAGCCCATTCTACGCACTCACCACTCTGCATTTTTTTTAAAAAAAAACAACTTACCCCTGACATCTCCTCTGTACCTACTTCCAAGCACCTTAAAACTGTGCCCTCATGTGCTAGCCATTTCAGCCCTGGGAAAAAGCCTCTGACTATCCAAAAGGACAATGCATCTCATTATCTTGTATACCCCTATCAGGTCAGGCAAGATTTTCCTTTGAGGAAACCATGCTGACTATAGTCTCTTTTATCATGTGCCTCCAAGTACCCTGAGATCTCATTCTTAATAATCTACTCCAACATCTTCCTGACCACTGAGGTCAGACTAACTAGTTTCCTTTCTTCTGCCTCTCTCCCTTCTTGAAGAGTGGAGTGAATTTGCAGTTTTCTACTCTTTCACAACCATTCCAGAATCTAGTGATTCGTGAAAGACCATTACTAATGCCTCCACGATGTTTTCACCAGCTCTTTCAGAACTGGGGTGTACACCATCTGCTCCAGGTGACTTATCTACCCTCAGACCTTTCAGTTTCCCAGGAAACTTCACTCAAGTTATCGCAATTTCACACAGTTCATGACACCTGACAACTGGAATATCCACCATTCTGCTAGTGTCTTCCACAGTGCAAAATACTTCAGTTCATTCGCTATTTTTACTCTCCTCCCATCTGGTAGGTGCTACAGGAGCCTCCACTCCCACACCAGCAGGCACAGGAAGAGCTTCTTCCCTGAGGCTGTGACCCTGCTGAACCTCACATCACAGTGCTAAGCAGTATTGCACCCATATTGCACTGTCTCAGTACTTTTATATTTGTGTGCTGTAGCACTTACTTTTTACTTGCAGTTATTTTGTAAACAACACTAATTCTTTGCATTTCTGGTCAGATGCTAACTGCATTTCATTGGCTTTGTATCTGTACTCGGCACAATGACAATAAAGTTGAATCTCATCTAATCTATTTCATGGTCCCACATTACTACCTCTTGAGCATCATTTTTACAGTGACCCGATATCCATTCTCACTCCCTCTTACACATTATGTATCTGAAGAAATATTTGGTATCCTCTTTAATATGATTGAATACCTTACTTACGTATTCCATCTTTACCTTCTTAATGACTTTTTAGCTGCCTTCTGTTAGTTTTTAAAGGTTTATCAATCCTCTAACTTCCCATTAATCATTGCTTTCTTTGGCTTTTATGTTGGTTTTGACTTCCCTTGTAAGCCATGGTTGTGTCATTTTCCCTTCACAAAACTTCTTCCTGTTTGGGATGTATATATCCTGTGCCTTCCAAATATTCCAGCCATTGCTGTTCTGCCACCGTCCCTGCCAGCGTTCTCTTCCAATCAGTTCTGGCCAACTCCTCTCTCATGCCTCTGTAAATCCCTTTACTCCACTGTAATACTGATACATCTGATCTTAGCTTCTCCTTCCGAAATTTCAGAGTGAATTCAATCATTTTATGATCACTTCTCTCTAAGGGTTCGTTTACCTTAAACTCTCTAATCAATTCTGGTTCATTGGACAATACCCAATCCAAAATAGCTGGTCCTCTAAAAATTCAACCACGAGCTGCTCTAAAAATTCATCTTCTAGGCCCTCTAGAAAAGCCCCCTTCTGTAATCTAGCACCAAAGCCTAACTTTCCCAATCTACCTGCATATTGAATTCACCATGACTATTGTAACATTGTCCTTTTGGCATGTATTTACCATCTCTCATTGTAAATCGTAGGCTACATCTTAACTACTCCTTGGGGGTCTGGATGCAACTCCCATCAAGGTCTTTTTACCCTTGCAGTTCCTTAGGTCCATCGACAATGATTCAATACCTTCCAACCCTATGTCACCTCTTTCTAATGACTTGATTTCATTTTTTCCCAACAGAGCAAAGCCACCCCCTTTGGTTTCCTAGTCTATCCTTTGAGACAATGTGATCGCTTGGATATTACACTCCCAGCTATAATCTTTAAGCCATGATTCTGTGATGCCTACAACATCATACCTTCCAATCTGCAACTGTGTGCTAAGTTCACCTGCCTTATTCTGTATACTGCGCGCATTCAGATACAACACCTTACAACATAGAACATAGAAAACCTACAGCACAATACAGACCCTTTGGCCCACGATGCTGTGTCAAACATGTCCCTACCTTAGAAATTACCTAGGGTTACCCATAGCCCTCTACTTTTCTAAGCTCCATGTACCTATCCAGGAGTCTCTTAAAAGACCCTATCGTTTCCACCTCCACCACCGTCGCAGGCAGCCTATTCCACGCACTCACCACCCTCTGCGTTTTAAAAAAAAACAACTTACCCCTGACATCTCCTCTGTACCTACTTCCAAGCACCTTAAAACTGTGCCCTCTCAAGTTAGCCATTTCAGCCCTGGAAAAGAGTCTCTGACTATCTACACAATCAATGCCTCTCATCATCTTATACACCTCTGTCAGGTCACCTCTCATCCTCTGACGCTCCAAGGAGAAAAGGCCAAGTTCACTCAACCTATTCTCATAAGGCATGCTCCCCAGTCTAAGCAACCCTTTCTATAGTTTCCATATCCTTCCTGTAGTGAGGTGACCAGAACTGAACACATTACTCAAGTGGGGTCTGACCAGTGTCCGATATAACTGTAATATTACCTTTCAGCTCTTGAACTCAATCCTACAGTTGATGAAGGCCAATGCACCATAGGCCTTCTTAACCACACAGTTAACCAGCGCAGCAGCTTTGAGTGTCCTATGGACTCGAACCCCAAGATCCCACTGATCCTCCACACTGCCAAGAGCCTTACCATTAATACTATACTCTGCCATCATATTTGACCTACCGAAATGAACCACTTTACACTTATCTGGGTTGAACTCCATCTGCCACTTCTCAGCCCAGTTTTGCATCCTATCAATGTCCAGCTGTAACCTCTGACAGCCCTCCACACTATCCACAACACCCCCAACCTTTGTGTCATCAGCAAATTTACTAACCCATTCCTCCATTTCCTCATCCAAGTAATTTATAAAAATCACGAAGAATGGGGGTCCCAGAACAGACCCCTGAGGCACACCACTGGTCACCGACCTCCATGCAGAATATGACCCGTCTACAACCACTCTTTGCCTTCTGTGGGCAAGCCAATTCTGGACCTTCAGTCCTGTATTCACCCTTTTCGATTCTGCCACACCATGCTCAACCTTTTGATCCCTATGTTTGTCTGAGGTTTTACCAACCTCTGCCTCCACAACCTCCTCACTAACTGTTTTGGCACTCTGGTTCCCATCCCTTGCGACCCTAGTTTAAATTTCACCATGTAGCATTAAGAAACCTTCCTGCTGGGTTATTAGTCCCTCATCCAGTTCAGGTGCAAACCGTTCCCTCGGTGCAGGTGCCACCTTACCTGAAAGAGAACTCAACGTTACAAAAATATAATGCCCTCCCTACTATACCAATTCCTTAGTCACATATTGTATAATCTTCTCATAATAAACTAATTTATTTTACTTTTAGAGTTATCTATTTATATAGATTAGTAATATAATCATTTACATGTTCATTGGCAACAAAATTCAAAGTAAATTTGTTATTAAAGAACAGATTCAAGTTCCTGGGTGTCAAGATCCCTGAGGATCTAACCTGGTCCCAACATATCGATGTAGTTATAAAAAAGGCAAGATGGCTGCTATACTTTATTAGGAGTTTGAAGAGATTTGGCATGTCAACAAATACCCTCAAAAACTCCTATAGTTGTACTGTGGAGAGCATTCTGACAGGCTGCATCACTGTCTGGTATGGAGGGGCTACTGCACAGGACTGAAAGAAGCTGCAGAAGACTGTAAATCTAGTCAGCTCCATCTTGGGCACTAGCCTACAAAGTACCCAGGACATCTTTAGGAAGCAGTGTCTCAGAAAGGCAATGTCCATTATTGAGGGCCTCCAGCACCCAGGGCATGCCCTTTTCTCACTGTTACCATCAGGTAGGAGATACAGAAGCCTGAAACCACACACTCAGCGATTCAGGAACAGCTTCTTCCCCTCTGCCATCGGATCCCTAAATGGACATTGAATCTTTGGACACGATCTTATTTTTTTTCATATACAGTATTTCTGTTTTTTGCACATTTTAAAAAATCAATTCAATACACATAATTGATTTACTTTATTTATTATGTTTTGTTTTATTTTATTAATTATTTTTTGTCTCTCTCTGCTAGAGTATGTATTGCTTTGAACTGCTGCTACTAAGTTAACAGATTTCACGTCACATGATTCTGATTCTGGTATGTCACCATATACAACTCTGAGATTTATTTTCTTGTGGGGATGCACCCTCTCCATGGCCATTTTCTGCATTTGTCGTAACAGCCACGTGTAATGGGCAACATACAGTCACCTGTGTGCCCAATGCCTGCATGCTTTTTGGGTGTGAGGAGATAGTGGTGGTAATCTATCTGACCAAAGGAAGCACATGAAAGCTCCAACGGACAGCCTAGAGGCAGAATAGAACCTGTGTCCTAGAGTTGAGAACTAGCTGCAAGGCCTGCAGTAGCAGTGTTCCAGCCCATTCATCTAACGACCAACTCACTCACATCTTCAGAAGGTGAAAGGAAACCAATGCACCCAGAGAATATGCATGCAATCGTAGATTTCACCGAAGCGGCACTGGATTCAATCCCTGGTCACTGGGGTGCGTGCAGGGTGTGTGGAACAGCAGCACCATTCTGTTGAACTGACTTGCCAACTGATCTCCTGCTTCTGCCCCCACTGGCCTAAGCAACAGCCTGCCAGGCAGCAGGCAAATGTTGGAAGCATGGTGAGATATTGTTAATGAGCTTGCCAATGTGTATCCTGACTTGTTCAGTGTCTGCACAAGATGGGCATAGTATGAATACAATATTGCATGAGATTTACTGAGATCACATTCCTGTACAGAAAGGTTTTGAGGAGAGAGTCTGAGAAAGGCTCTCCAAAGATATGATAACATTTCAGTTCTTCATCATAATTGCTTAAAAAAAAGCCTAATTGCAGAAAACAACAGCAGTGATAGTCAAGAGTCTAATTGGCACTCCAATGGCAGAATTGTCATAACTACACCAGAATATTAAAGCATAGCTGAACAAAATAATTTAACATTCATGTAAGATCAACAGCTAAACCTGGAAAGAACTATAAACAGATTTTTTTTTTAAATGACACACTAATAAGCAATCCACACCGAGAGAGACTAAATGCCCAGGACAAAAGCCATCAATATAATGTGACTGACTATCTCAACTTCTGTTTTAATTCCTGTTCATCGACGACACGCCACAATTCAAATTGATGTGTAGTGAAAATCAAAACCCAGTGAATTTTCCAATTCCACCAGCAGTGGCAAAGAAAACTATATAATGAATTTTATCAAGAGAATGAAAATGTAATTATAGCACAATTAATCACTGGAAACTAAATCTTTGTTCCTTTTGTAACTGCCTCTAGTCAGTAAGTTGAAAGCGAATGCAGTTACATTCAAATAATGCTTTAACTCCAATCATAAATATCCCAGAGAACTTGGTGTACAATGGGTTACTGTCGAAGTCAAATGTTATTTTTATATGAATATCACAGCTAAACAATATCATTGTTGTATACAATTTATTAAAAAAGAGCAGACTATTTCCAATACAATTTCTACCCATCGTTCTGTTTAAACCTTAATCCCGAAAAGCAAGTAACTCCAGAGTTGGAAGCTGCAGTTTGCCACTGAAATGCCAATGTCCTGGGGGTAATGCAGAAACGTGCATTCCAATTTGCTTCTTCTTTCAATCACAAATCATTTTTAACACAACACTCGCTCAATATACCAGACAGCGTGCAGCACATGCCTATCATGCAAAGTTGGAGGCACTGCAGTGTCAACAATCAGTGATTTATATCCTTATATTTCAACAATCTACCTTTGGATAGTGTGAAATCCAGGCAAGGGAAATGAAGTTTAGTTTGGAGAAAAATGACAAACTCTTCCTCCAACTACAGTGTCCATAACCTTCCATACCTCTCCAGTGCAATTCAGAGTTTCACAAAGTGCGGCCGATTTGATAATGATTGAGGAAGAATTTTGATGAGTTTCTTAATGACACTGAGTAACTGAGGAGATTAAAACTGCTACACATATAAAGAAAGATGTAATGTGGAAGTCTCTTTTGAAATCTCTGACCATATAAAGTACAGAAAGATTGGCAGGTAGATGGAATGATGGTCTTTATTGTAAACAGAGTAAGAAAGCAAAGGATTCTTGCAACAACTATCTTCTCTCTTTTTAATGGTAAATTCATCAGCTTTGACAATGATTTACTTCCACACCATGGAGGAGTTCTCATGACTAACTAGACTAATGTAGGGTTCACAGCCTCTGACTCTCCAGGTCTGTGATCTAACTAGACTCGTGTAGGGTTCACAGTCTCTGACTCTCCAGGTCTGTGATCTAACTAGACTCGTGTAGGGTTCACAGTCTCTGACTCTCCAGGTCTGTGATCTAACTAGACTCATGTAGGGTTCACAGTCTCTGACTCTCCAGGTCTGTGATCTAACTAGACACGTGTAGGGTTCACAGTCTCTGACTCTCCAGGTCTGTGATCTAACTAGACTCCTGTAGGGTTCACAGTCTCTGACTCTCCAGGTCTGTGATCTAACTAGACTCGTGTAGGGTTCACAGTCTCTGACTCTCCAGGTCTGTGATCTAACTAGACTCATGTAGGGTTCACAGTCTCTGACTCTCCAGGTCTGTGATCTAACTAGACTCGTGTAGGGTTCACAGTCTCTGACTCTCCAGGTCTGTGATCTAACTAGACTCCTGTAGGGTTCACAGTCTCTGACTCTCCAGGTCTGTGATCTAACTAGACCCGTGTAGGGTTCCCAGTCTCTGACTCTCCAGGTCTGTGATCTAACTAGACCCGTGTAGGGTTCCCAGTCTCTGACTCTCCAGGTCTGTGATCTAACTAGACTCGTGTAGGGTTCACAGTCTCTGACTCTCCAGGTCTGTGATCTAACTAGACTCATGTAGGGCTCACAGTCTCTGACTCTCCAGGTCTGTGATCTAACAGACCCATGTAGGGTTCACAGTCTCTGACTCTCCAGGTCTGTGATCTAACTAGACCCATGTAGGGTTCACAGTCTCCGACTCTCCAGGTCTGTGATCTAACTAGACTCATGTAGGGTTCACAGTCTCTGACTCTCCAGGTCTGTGATCTAACTAGACTCCTGTAGGGTTCACAGTCTCTGACTCTCCAGGTCTGTGATCTAACTAGACCCGTGTAGGGTTCCCAGTCTCTGACTCTCCAGGTCTGTGATCTAACTAGACCCGTGTAGGGTTCCCAGTCTCTGACTCTCCAGGTCTGTGATCTAACTAGACTCGTGTAGGGTTCACAGTCTCTGACTCTCCAGGTCTGTGATCTAACTAGACTCATGTAGGGCTCACAGTCTCTGACTCTCCAGGTCTGTGATCTAACAGACCCATGTAGGGTTCACAGTCTCTGACTCTCCAGGTCTGTGATCTAACTAGACCCATGTAGGGTTCACAGTCTCCGACTCTCCAGGTCTGTGATCTAACTAGACTCATGTAGGGTTCACAGTCTCTGACTCTCCAGGTCTGTGATCTAACTAGACTCGTGTAGGGTTCACAGTCTCTGACTCTCCAGGTCTGTGATCTAACTAGACTCCTGTAGGGTTCACAGTCTCTGACTCTCCAGGTCTGTGATCTAACTAGACTCGTGTAGGGTTCACAGTCTCTGACTCTCCAGGTCTGTGATCTAACTAGACCCGTGTAGGGTTCCCAGTCTCTGACTCTCCAGGTCTGTGATCTAACTAGACCCGTGTAGGGTTCCCAGTCTCTGACTCTCCAGGTCTGTGATCTAACTAGACTCGTGTAGGGTTCACAGTCTCTGACTCTCCAGGTCTGTGATCTAACTAGACTCATGTAGGGCTCACAGTCTCTGACTCTCCAGGTCTGTGATCTAACAGACCCATGTAGGGTTCACAGTCTCTGACTCTCCAGGTCTGTGATCTAACTAGACCCATGTAGGGTTCACAGTCTCCGACTCTCCAGGTCTGTGATCTAACTAGACTCATGTAGGGTTCACAGTCTCTGACCCTCCAGGTCTGTGATCTAACTAGACTCATGTAGGGTTCACAGTCTCTGACTCTCCAGGTCTGTGATCTAACTAGACCCATGTAGGGTTCACAGTCTCTGACCCTCCAGGTCTGTGATCTAACTAGACTCATGTAGGGTTCACAGTCTCTGACTCTCCAGGTCTGAGATCTAACTAGGCTCATCTAGGGTTCGCAGTCTCTGACTCTCCAGGTCTGTGATCTAACTAGACCCATGTAGGGTTCACAGTCTCTGACTCTCCAGGTCTGTGATCTAACTAGACCCATGTAGGGTTCGCAGTCTCTGACTCTCCAGCACTGTGATCTAAATAGACCCATGTACGGTTCACAGTCTCTGACTCTCCAGGTCTGTGATCTAACATACCCATGTAGGGTTCACAGTCTCTGACTCTCTAGGTCTGTGATCTAACTAGACTCATGTAGGGTTCACAGTCTCTGACTCTCCAGGTCTGTGTTCTAACTAGACTCATGTAGGGTTCACAGTCTCTGACTCTCCAGGTCTGTGATCTAACTAGACTCATGTAGGGTTCACAGTCTCTGACTCTCCAGGTCTGTGATCTAACTAGGCCTATGTAGGGTTCATAGTCTCTGACTCTCCAGGGATAGTGAAATTTTGCAAAATGCTGCTCTGCATCTATCCTTTATGCAGGTTTGGGTGTATTTAAGGCAGAATATTAAATATTTTTGATTAGTCAGGGCATGAAAGGTTACGAGGAGATGGCAGGATAATGGGTTTGAGAGTGAAAAAAGATCAGCCATGATGAATGACTGGGCCGGATGTTCTAATTTTTCTCCTAACTCATGTGGGTTTTAGATTGTAACCTGTACAGAACAAGGGAATAGATGATGGTTTTAGTAAACACGAGGAAATCTGCAGATGCTGGAAATCGAAGTCAGGACTGACGAAGGGTCTCGGCGCGAAACGTCAACTGTATTCTTCCTATTGATGCTGCCTGGCCTGCTGCGTCCACCAGTATTTTGTGTGTGTTGCTTGGTTTTAGTAAAGCCTTCAATTGTTTTTAAATGAACCGACCGAATATCACATTGGATCTTTGTAAGTCTGCCAGTGAGACTGCAGACCGGTCTCTAAATTAAGTCCTTGTTATAAATGAGTCAACCGTATTATGTGTTATTTCAAGGTCCTTCTCAGGTCATGTTCCTGGTTGCATAGCAAATTGTTCTTCCGGACACATGCTTTGGAAAATGAACCTTCTATGTTCAGCTCTGTCAGCACCATTTCAGCCAGTCTTGAGCAAGAAAATAATATCTAAACATATGATGAAAATAACATCTGAACATAAGAATCTGAATCAGGTTTATTATCATCAGCATGTGTTGTGAAATTTATTATCTTAGCAGCAGCAGTTCACTGCAATACATAGTATAGAAGAAAAAAATAATAATAAATAAAGAAATTGCAGTATATGTCTATTGAATAGATTAAAAATTGTGCAAAAAAACAGAAATAATATATTTTCAAAAAAGTGAAGTAGTGTTCAAGGGTTCAATGTCCATTTAGGAATCGGATGGCAGAGAGGAAGAAGCTGTTCCTGAATCTCTGAGTGTGTGCCTTCAGGCTTCTGTACCTCCTACCTGATGGCAAAAGTGAGAAAAGGGCATGCCCTGGGTGCTGGAGATCCTTTCTGAGACTCCGCTCCTTGAAGATGTCCTGGGTACTTTGTAGGCTAGTACCCAAGATGAAGCCGACTAAATTTACAACCCTCTGCAAATTCTTTCAGTCCTGTGCAGTAGCTCCCCCCCACCCCACCCCCCATACCAGCCTGTCAGAATGCTCTCCACGGTACATCTATAGAAGTTTTTGAGTGTATTTGTTGACATGTCAAATCCCTTCAAGCTCCTAATGAAGTAGTCGCTGTCTTGCCTTCTTTATAACTGCATCGATCTGTTGGGACCAGGTTAGGTCCTCAGTGATCTTGACACCCAGGAACTTGAAGCTGCTCACTCTCTCCACTTCTGATCCCTCTATGAGGATTGGTATGTGTTCCTTCGTCTTACCCTTCCTGAAGTCCACAATCAGCTCTTTCATCTTACTGACATTGAGTGCCAGGTTGTTGCTGCAACACCACTCCACTAGTTGGTATATCTCGCCCCTGTACGCCCTCTCGTCACCACCTGAGATTCTACCAACAATGGTTGTATCATCAGCAAATTCATAGATGGTATTTGAGCTATGCCTAGCCACAACTGTATATAGAGAGTAGAGCAGTGGGCTAAGCACACTCAACCCTGAGTTGACGATCAACCAGTGTTGATCGTCAGCGAAGAGGACATGTTATCACCAATCCACACAGATTGTGGTCTTCTGGTTAGGAAATCGAGGATCCAGTTGCAGAGGGAGGTACAGAAGCCCAGGTTCTGTAACTTCTCAGTCAGGATTGTGGGAATGATGGTATTAAATGCTGAGCTATAGTCGATGAACAGCATCCTGACATAGGTGTTTGTGTTGTCCACGTGGTCTAAAGCCGTGTGGAGAGCCATTGAGGGTGCATCTGCTGTTGACCTATTGTGCCGATAGGCAAATTGCAATGGGTCCAGGTCCTTGCTGAGGCAGGAGTTCAGTCTAATCATGACCAACTTTCAAAGTATTTATCACTGTCGATGTGAGTGCTACCAGGCAATAGTCATTAAGGCAGCTCACATTATTCTTCTTAGGCACTGGTATAATTGTTGCCTTCTTGAAGCAAATGGGAACTTCTGCCCATAGCAGTGAGCGGTTGAAACTGGTGCACCTCAGGGGTGTGTGCTTAGCCCACTGTTCTACTCTCTGTATACACATGACTGTTGGCTAGGCATAGCTCAAATACCATCTACAAATTTGCTGACGATACAATCATTGTTGGTAGAATCTTGGGAGGTGACGAGAGGGCGTACAGGAGTGAGATATGCCAACTAGTGGAACGGTGCCACAGCAACAACCTGGCACTCAACGTCAGTAAGATGAAAGAGCTGATTGTGGACTTCAGGAAGAGTAAAACAAAGGAACACATACCAATCCTCATAGAGGGATCAGAAGTGGAGAGAGTGAGCAGTTTCAAGTTCCTGGGTGTCAAGATCTCTGAGGATCTTACCTGGTCCCAACATATTCATGCAGTTATAAAGAAGGCAAGACAGTGGCTATACTTCATTAGGAGTTTGAAGAGATTTGGCATGTTAACAAATACACTCAAAAACTTCTGTAGTTGTACTGTGGAGAGCATTCTGACAGGCTGCATCACTGTCTGGTATGGAGGGGCTGCTGCACAGGACCGAAAGAAGCTGCAGATGGTTGTAAATCTAGTCAGCTCCATCTTGGGCACTAGCCTACAAACTACCCAGGACATCTTCAAGGAGCGGTATCTCAGAAAGGCAGCGTCCACTATTAAAGACCTCCAGCACCCAGGGCATGACCTTTTCTCACTGTTACCATCAGATAGGAAGGCACACACTCAGCGATTCAGGAACAGCTTCTTCCCCTCTGCCACCTGATTCCTAAATGGACATTGAACCCTTGGACACTACCTCACTTTTTTTAATATACAGTATTTCTGTTCTTTTTACACTTTTTAAAATCTATTCAATATACATATACTGTAATTGATTTATTTCTTTACATATTTATTATTTTTTCTCTTCTAGATTGTGTATTGCTTTCAACTGCTGCTGCTAACTTCACAAACTTCATGCCGCATGTCGGTGATAATAAACCTGATTCTGATTCTGTGATTTGATCGGAAGGCAATGTCTTGGACCTCAATATACCAACCAAAGCCATTTCTTACATCGGTGAATACTACTAGGAATAACAAGAATGGTCCTACCTGGCAGTGTTGAAAGCATCACCAGAACATATGGTTGATTTCTTTAGCTGACACAATTCTACTTGGGCTTGGTTATTTCTGTTGCTGCTTCCAAATGCAGCATGTTGTTTGACAAATTGGGGCCAACCTCAAGCTACTGCACACAGCAGATAATTATCCACATTGGTGCAGTACTGAGACATTTTCTCAGAATTTGGCTTGGAGAATCAAGAGAGGGTGTACACACAGAACAAACCACAGGATGGTGGGAACAGAGGGTGCAGAAGTATCCTCAGTGGAATTCAAATCTGGTCCAAGACATTCAAAGAGCAATTTCAGTGAAGAACATTGTGTGGTGTGACTTAATGACATACTCACTGAATTCTGCTTCTATCTCACTTCAGTAATCTATCATCAGAGCAAGGACTGCATACCCGGAAGCTGAAAGGTGACTATGGCAACCATGAAAAATCCAGAGCACTAGTTGTACAAGTTGTGCCATTTCTTCCTTTTATTCCAATAACCTAAACCAAGAACACTCGGTGATAGTGTTAACTGTGCCTGCGCTATTGGAACTCATATTTAAAGCTATGAATTACGTAGGATAATTAAACAGCATTGCAAAATGAAGTAGTGGCATAATATTAAATGTAGTGGTTTAATAAAGGCCAAAGTGTCAGTTATATCATCTTTTTAAGCAGGTTTATGAATAAACTAATTAATAAAGTGATGTTGCAGGAAATGAACATGTCTCATAGTACATTAACAAATCCTTTGATCTTCAACCATTGTTATAAATGATTAAAGTGAATAAAAACATCTGTTGATAAAGGGAGGGAAGTATGTGGCATAAGACAGTAAAATATAAGACAAACTTGTCAATCACAGAATCATCTTTGTGAACCTCTTTTCAACTCTCTCCAATGTCAGTGAGCACATCCTTTCTTAGCTAGAGGGTCCAAAACTGCTTACAATACTCCAAGTGAGGTCTCACCTGTGCTTTAAAAATTTCAACATTACATCTTTGCTTTCATATTCTAGTCCTCTCGAAATGAATGCTAACGTTGCGTTTGGAATCCTCAACACCAACTTCACCTGTAACTAATCTCCAGGAAAACCTGCACGAGCACTCCCAAGTCCTTTTGCGCCTCAGTTTTTTTAATTTAATCTCCAGTTAGAAAATAGTCTATGCTTTTATTTCTTCTACCAAAGTGCATGACCATTCACTTCCCAATTCTGTATTCCTTTTGCCACTTCCTTGCCCATTCTCCTAATCTGCCTTGGACCTTCTGAAGTCTCTCTGCTTCCTTGAAACTACAAGCCCCTCCACGTATCTTTGTAATATTCACGTACTTGACCACAAAGCCATCAATTCCGTCATGCAAATCATTAACACAGAACATCAAAAGGATCGGTTCCAGTACAGACCCCTGTGGAACATCACTATTCACAGGCAGCCAACAGAAAAGTCTCCCTTTATTCCCACTCTTTTCCTCCTGCCAGTCAGCCAATACTCTATTTATGTTAGTATATTTCCCGGAATACCATGGACTATTAACTTGATAAGCAGCCTCTGTGTGGCACCTTGTCAAAGGCCTTCTGAAAATCCAAGGACACAATGTCCACTGATTTTCCTTTGTCTATCCTGCTTGTTATTTCTTCAGAGAAATCCAACAGATTTATCAGGCAAGGTTTGCTCTTTAGGAAACCACGTTGACTACAGCCTATGTTGCCATGTGCCCCAGGTACCCCGAAAATACATCCTTAACAATCAACTCCAACATCTTCCCAACCACAGAAGCTGGACTAACTGGCCCATAGAGTCACAGAGAAGTACAGCACAGACACAGGGCCTTCGGCCCATCTAGACCATGCTGAAACCATTTAAACTGCTTAGTCCCCCTGACCTGCACCAGGACCATAGCCCTCCATATCCCTACTATCCAAGTACCCATCCAAACTTGAATTAAATGTTGAAATCGAGTTCATATGCACCACTTGTGCTGGCAGCTCATTCCACACTCCCACGACCCTCTGAGTGAAGAAGTTTCCCCTGATGTTCCTATTAAACTTTTCACCTTTCACCCTTAACCAATAGCCACCAAACCTCAGTGGAAAATGCCTACTTTCATTTACCCTGTCTATACGCCTTATAGTTTTGTATCCCTCTTTCAAATCTCCTCTCAATCTTCCACATTCTAAAGAGTACAGTCCTAACCTATTCAATCCTTCCTTATAACTCAGGTCCTCCAGACTTGGCAACATCCTTGTAAATTTTCTCTGTACTCTTTCAACCTTGTTTACATCTTTCCTGTAGGTAGGTGATGAAAACTACACACAATACTCCAAATTAGGCCTCACCAACATCTCATACAACTTCAACATAACATCCCATCTTCTGATTTATGAAGGCCAATGCAATAAAGGCTTTCTTTATGACCCTATCTACCTGTGACGCCACTTTCAACAAATTATGGACCTATATTCCCAGATCCCTTTGTTCTACCACACTCCTTAATGTCCTACCATTCACTGTCTAAGACCTACCCTGGTTGGTCCTACCAAAGTGCTAAACCTTACACTAGTCTGCATCAAATTCCATCTGTCATTTTTCAGCCCATTTTTCCAGCTGACGTAAATCCTCAAAAAACTCAGTTAGAGTGGTTAGACATGATCTACCATGCACAAAGCCATGCTGACTATCCTTAATATGTCCATATTTATCTAAATACTTCTATATCCAGTGTCTTAGAATACCTTACAATAACTTTCCCACAACTAATGTCAGACTCGCCGGTCTATAATTTCCTGGTTTCTGATTAGAGCCTTTTTTAAACAACAGAACAACATTGTCTATCCTTTAATCCTCTGGTACCTCTCCTGTTGCTATGATGTTTGAAATATCTCTGCTGGTGCCCCAGCAATTTCTGCACTTGCTTTCCTTAGGGTTTGAGGGAACACCTTCTCAGGCCGTGGGGATTTATGCACCCTGATTTGCCTCAGGGTAGCAAACATCTCCTCTGTAACCTGTCAGGGCCCATGAAGTTGATGCTGCTTTATCTCAGTTCCATAGATTTTGTATCTGTCTCCCGAGTATGCAAAGAATTCGTTTAGATCTCCCCAACTGTTTTGGCTCCACACATGGATTACCATTCTGGTCTTCCAGAGGACCAATTCTGTCCCTTGCTATCCTTTTGCCCTTGACATATCTGTAGAATCCCTTAGGATTCTTTTTCACCTCGTCTGCTAGAGCAACTTCATGCCATCCTTTAGCCTTCTTGGTTTCTTTCTGAAGTGTTTTCTTGCATTTCTGGTACTCCATAAGCACTTCATTTGTTCTACTTGCCCATACTTGCTATGCATCTCCTTTTTTCCTTTAACCAGGGCCTCAATATCTCTTGAAATCCAATGTTCCCTACATTTGTTACCTTTACCTTTTATTCTGACAGGCACATACAAGTTTTATTCTCTCAGAATTTCATTTTTAAAAGCTTCCCACTTTTCAAGTAGACCTCTGCCAGAAAACAGCTTGTCCCAATTCACACTTGCTAGATCTTCCTGATACCATCAAACTTGGCCTTACTCCAATCTAGAATCTCAACCTGTGGACCAGACCCATCTTTTTGCAAAGTAATGGCATTGTGGTCACTGGATGCGAAGTGTTCCCCTATACAAACTTCTGTCACCTGCCCTGTCTCATTCCCTAATAGCATATCCAGTATTGCATGCTCTTTTGTTGGGTCTTCTAGGTACTGATGAAGGAAACTTTCCTGAAAATATTGGATAAACTTTTTCCATCTTATCCTTTTATAGTATGTGATTCCCAATCAATATGTGAAAAGATAAACTCACCTTCTATAATAGTCTTATGTTTTTGTAACAGTCTGCAATCTCCTTACAAATCCACAGGACAGTTGGGTGTTGTATAATATAACCCCATTAACGTGGTCATACCTTTCTTATTTCTCAGCTCCACCCATAATGCCCCTCTCGTTGAATTCTCCTGTCTGTTCTGCCGTGACATTTTCCCCTAGCTAGCAATGCCACCACTCCTCCTTTAATCCCTCCTTTTCCATCACATCTAAAACAACAGAAGCCCGGAATATTGAAATGCCAGTGCTGCCCCTCCTGCAACCAAGTCTCACTAACGGCTACAATATCATAATTCCAGGTGCTGATCCATGCCTTTCCCGGAATACTTCATGCATTGTAATATACACAGCTCAGGACACTAGTTGCACCATGGTCAACCTTTCGATTCCTGACTTTGTCTGAGGTCATAAAAACATCTGCCTCCAAACCTCTCCACTAACTGTTCTGGCATTCTGGTTCCCATCCCCCTGCAACTCTAGTTTAAATGCCACAATGCAGCATTAGAAAACCTTCCCACAAGGATACTCGTCCCCCTCCGGTTCAGGTACAAACCACCCTTTCTCTACAAGTGCCACCTTCCCTGGAAGGGAGGCCAATGATCCAAAAATCTGAAGCCCTCCCTCCTGCACTATCTCCTTAGCCACATATTAAACTGTATAATCTTCCTGGTTCTAGTATCACTAGCATATGGCATGGGTAGCAATCCTGAGATCATACCCTGGTGGTCCTGCCTTTTAACGTAACACCTGACCCCCTGAACTCTCAATGCAGAACCTTGCCACTGGCCCTACCCATGTCATTGTACCGACATGGACCACGACCTCTGGCTGTTCACCCTCCCACTTAAGAAAGCTGAGGACCCAATTGGAGATTGGAGAACCCTACCTTCCAGGAATCTTGTCCTCACCCACAGAACCTCCTGTCTGTTCCCCTAACAAAAAATAATCTGCAGATGCTGGGATCAAAGCAACACTCACAACGTGCTGGAGGAACTCAGCAGGTCAGGCAGCATCCGTGGAAACGATGAGCTGACGTTTCGGGCCAGAACCCTTCGTCAGGACTGAAGAAGGAAGGGGCAGAGGCCCTATCTCTTTTCTCCCCTGACAAATTTCCTATCACCACAGCGTGCGTTTTCCCTCTCCTTCTCTCTGAGTCACAAAACAAGACAGTGACAGAAACCCAATCACTGTGACTTTCCAACTTTCCTCTGCAGGGTCAACCCCACTCCCCCCAACAGTATCCAAGGTGGTATTCCTGTTGTTGAGGGAGATGGCCACAGGGGTACTCTGCACTGGCTCCTTCAGCCGTTTCCCCGTCCTGGCTGTATTCAGTTTCCTTTGTCCCGAGACAAAGCGGGACTTTGGCGGGACTGTCATATGTCGAAAGATTGGAGCGACTGGGCTTGTATACACTGGAATTTAGAAGAATGAGAGGGGATCTGATTGAAACATATAAGATTATTAAGGGATTGGACACGCTGGAGGCAGAAAGCATGTTTCTGCTGATGGGTGAGTCCAGAACCAGAGGCCACAGTTTAAGAATAAGGGGTAGGCCATTTAGAACGGAGTTGAGGGAAAACTGTTTCACCCAGAGAGTGGTGGATATATGGAATGCTCTGCCCCAGAAGGCAGTGGAGGCCAAGTCTCTGGATGCTTTCAAGAAAGAGATGGATAGAGCTCTTAAAGATAGCGGAATCGAAAGTTACGGAGATAAGGCAGGAACTGGATATTGATTGTAGATGATCAGCCATGATCACAGTGAATGGTGGTGCTGGCTCGAAGGGCCGAATGGCCTACTCCTGCACCCATTGTCTATTGTCTATTGTCCTGCACCTTGGGTGTAACTATCTCTCTATATGTCCTATCTATCACACCCTCAGCCTCCCAAGTGATCCGGAGTGCATTCAGTTCCAGCTCCAGCACCTTAAAGCAGATTGTCACTGGTCAGAGCCATGATCCATTTCTGCCTTTTTTTACTCAAGCAGTGGACCATAGTGAAAGCCCCTCTTCTCAAACTTCTGATGTTTGGGTTTGGCACTGGTCCAAGCTCAGTTTCCTTTTTGCTGCTTCTCTCCCTTCTTGAAGAGTGGAGTGATATTTGCAATTTTCCAGCCCTCTGGAACCAGGCCGGTGTCAATTGATGCTTAAAAGATCATTACTAATGCATCCACATTCTCTTCAGCCACCTCTTTCAGAACCCTTGGGTGTATACCATCTGGTCTAGGTGACTTATCTGCCTTCAGACCTTTCAGTTTCCCAAGAACCTTCTTCCTAGTAATGGTAATTTCACACACTTCTGCCCCTGACACTCTCAAACCTCTGGCATACTGCTAGTGTCTCTCAGAGTGAAGACTGATGCAAAATATTTATTCAATTTGTCCACCATTTCTATTACTACCCCTCTAGCATCATTTTCCAGTTGTATAATATATACTCTTGCCTCTCTGTTACACTTTGTATATCTGAAGGAACTTTTTGGTATCTTCTTTAATATTATTGGCTAGCTTAACTTCATATTCCATCTTTTTCTTCTTTGTGACTTTTTTAGTTGACTTATGTTGGATTTTAAAAGCTTCCCAATCCTCTAACTTCTGACTATTTTTTGCTCTATTATATGCCCTCTCTTTGGCTTTGATGTTACCATTGACTTCTCTTGTCATCCACAGTTGTGTCATCCCCCTTTCAAAATACTCCTTCTTCCTTGAGAAGTATAGTGTATATCCTGCACCTTCTGAATTGCTCCCAGAAATTCCAGCCATTGCCAGTGTTCCTTTCCAAACAAATCTGTTGAACTCATCTCTCATGCCTCTGCAATTTCCTTTATTCCACTGTAATACTGATACATCTGATTTTCATTTCTTTTTCCCAAGTTGCAGTATGAATTCTATGATACTATGTTCACTGGCCCCTAAAAGTTCTTTTACCTTAAACTCTCTAATCAATTCTGTTTCATTGCACAACACCCAACCCAGAATAGGTGATTCTCTAGTGGGCTCAACCATAAGCTACTCTAAAAAGCATTCTCAAAGGCATTCTAGAAATGACCCCTGTTAGGATCCAGCACCAACCCGATTTTTTTTAGATTTAGATTATGAGGACTCTCAGTCCTTGTTTATTGTCATTTAGAAATGCATGCATGCATTAAGAAACGATACAATGTTCCTCCAGAGTGATATCACAGAAAACAGGACAGACCAAAGACTAACACTGACAGAACCACATAATTATAACATATAGTTACAGCAGTGCAAAACAATACCATGGTTTGATAAAGAACAGATCATGGGCACGGTAAAAAATTGTCTCAAGTCCCGATCGACTCCTATAGTTCCCGATAGCAGACGGCAAAAGGGAGAAACTCCCCTGCCATAAACCTCCAGGCACCGACAACTGACAACTGCCGACGCATTGGAAGCACCCGACCATAGCCGACTGAGTCCGTCCAAAAACTTCGAGCCTCCGACCAGCCCCTCCGATACAGCCTCCTGAGCGCCATCCTCTGCCGAGCGCCTTCGACCTCGTCCCAGCCGCCAAAACAAGCAAAGCTAAGGACTCAGAGGCCTACTCCTCCGGAGATTCCGGACCACACAGTAGCAGCAGCAGCGAAGCGGGCATTTCAGAAGTTTCTCCAGATGTTCCTCCATACTCTAACATCTGTCTCCATCAAATCAGAATTGTGCACGGTCCCCTACTTAACAAATACAGATATCATTCCGGAGCAGCCGCGCGCACTGCGTCACGCCGCCATCTTCTCCTCCTCCTGAGGTAGATTTTCCCAACCTACCTGCATATCGAAATCCCCCTTGACTATCGTAACTTTGCTCTTTTGACATGTATTTTCTATCTCCTGTTGTAATTATAAACCACATCTTTAATACAAAGCAGGATCTGGTGCTTTCCCAGAGTATATGATGAATAAGCTCTTCTTGGGCTTCCAGCTGGGTACAGGTATAGATTTTAACTGATGTTTCAATGAGAAACTCAACCACTGATAAAGATCGCAGAGTCTGCCATTGAAACATTGGTTAAAATCGATACCTGTACTCGGCTGAAAGTGCGAGAAGAGTTTATTCCACATCTTTATGACTGTTTGGGGGTCTGAATACAATATCCATCAGGATCTTATTACCCTTGCAGTTCCTAGAAAACCACAGCATAGAAAACAGGCCATTCGGCCCTTCTACAAGTATATTAAGAGTAAAAGGATAGTAAGGGACAAAATTGGTCCCCCAGAAGATCAAAGTGGTCATCTATGTGTGGAGCCTCACGAGATGGGGGAAATCTTAAACAATTTTTCTGCATCAGTATTTACTCAGGGAACTGGCATAGCATATGTGAAAGGAAGGGAAACAAGCAGCAGTGTCGTGGAACATATAGAGATTGAAGAGGAGGAGGTGCTTGCTGCCTTACAGCGAATAAAGGTAGATAAATCCCCCGGGCCTGACATGATATTTCCTCGGACCTTGAGAGAGACCAGTGTAGAAATTGCAGGGGCCCTGGCGGAAATATTTAAAATGTCCTTAGCCACGGACAGAAGGTATGGCAGGATACATGGAAGTGTGGAGGAGCAGAGGGATCTGGGGGTACATGTCCACAGATCCCTGAAAGTTGCCTCACAGTTAAGAAAGCTTATGGGGTGTTAGCTTTCATAAGTTGAGGGACAGAGTTTAAGAGTCGCAAGGTAATGATGCAGCTCTCTAAAACTCTGGTTAGGCCACACTTGGAGTACTGTGTCCAGTTCTGGTTGCCTCACTATAGGAAGGATGTGGAAGCATTGGAAAGGGTACAGAGGAGGTTTACCAGGATGCTGTCTGGTTTAGAGAGTATGTATTATGATCAGAGATTAAGGGAGCTAGGGCTTTACTCTTTGGAGAGAAGGAGGATGAGAGGAGACATGATAGAGGTATACAAGATATTAAGAGGAATAGATAGAGTGGATAGCCAGTGCCTCTTCCCCAGGGCACCACTGCTCAGTACAAGAGGACATGGCTTTAAGGTAAGGGGTGGGAAGTTCAAGGGGGATATTAGAGGAAGGTTTTTTATTCAGAGAGTGGTTGGTGCGTGGAATGCACTGCCTGAGTCAGTGGTGGAGGCAGATACACTAGTGAAGTTTAAGAGACTACTAGGCAGGTATATGGAGGAATTTAAGGTGGGGGCTTATATGGGAGGCAGGGTTTGAGGGTCGGCACAACAATGTGGGCTGAAGGGCCTGTACTGTGCTGTACTATTCTATGTTCTGTGTTCTATTATCTGGATCATTGATATAGACAACAAACAACAATGGTCCCAGCACAGATCCTTGAGGCACACCACTAGTCACAGGCCTCCATTCTGATAAGCAATCATCCACTACCACTCTCTGTCTTCACCCACACAGCCAGTTTCGAATTCAGTTTACAACCTCTACAAGGATACCTAGTGTCTGAACCTTCTGAACTAACCTCCCATGTGGGACCTTGTCAAAGGCCTTAGTAAAGTCCATGTAGACAACATCCACAGCCTTTCCTTCATCTACTTTCTTGGTAACCTCCTCAAAAAATTCTGCAAGAGTCATTAAACACGAACTACCACACACAAAGCCATGCTGACTATCCTTAATCAGCCTTTGGCTGTCCAAATACTTGTATATCCGATCTCTCAGAACACCTTCCAATAATTAGATTAGATTAGATTAGATTATGAGGACACTCAGTCCTCGTTTATTGTCATTTAGAAATGCATGCATTAAAAAATGATACAATGTTCCTCCAGAAAGATATCACAGAAACACAGGACAAACCAAGACTAAAACTGACAAAACCACATAATTATAACAAATAGTTACAACAGTGCAAAGCAATACCGTAATTTGATGAAGAGCAGACCATGGGCACGGGTAAAAAAAAAGTCTCAAGTCCCGATAGCCCCATCATCTCACGCAGACGGTAGAAGGGAGAACCTGTCCCTGCCATGAACCTCCAAGCACCGCAAACTTGCCGATGCATTGGAAGCACCCAACTGATGCTTCCGAGCGGACTCCAGGTCCGTCCAAAAACTTGGAGCCTCCGACCAGCCCTCCGACACCGAGCACCAAGCACCATCCTCTGCCGAGTGCTTCGACCCCGCCCCGGCCACTCAGCAACAAGCAAAGACGAGGACTCGGGGCCTTCCCCTCCAGAGATTCTGGATCGCACAGTAGCAGCAGCAGCGAAGCAGGCATTTCAGAAGTTTCACAGATTTTCCTCCGTGCTCTCACGTCTGTCTCATCAAATCAGGATTGTGCATGGCACACTACTTGACAAATAACAGACATCATCCGCTGCGAGCTGCGTGGCGCTGCCATCTTCTCCATCCGCCTGCAATAATTTACCTACTACTGATGTCAGGCTCACTAGCCTGCCGTTACCTGGTTTACTTTTGGAGCCTTTTTTAAACAACGGAACAACATGAGCTACCCTCCAATCCTCCGGCACCATACCCGTGGCTAAGGACATTTTAAATATTTCCGCCAGGGCCCCTGCAATTACTACACTAGTCTCCCTCAAGGTCCGAGGAAATATCATGTCAGGCCCAGGGGATTTATCTACTTTTATTCGCTGTAAGGCAGTAAGCACCTCCTCCTCTTCAATCTCTATATGTTCCACGACACTGCTGCTTGTTTCCCTTCCTTCCACATATGCTATGCCAGTTCCCTGAGTAAATACTGATGCAAAAAAAGTGTTTAAGTTCTCCCCCATTTCGTGAGGCTCCACACATAGATGACCACTTTGATCTTCTGGGGGACCAATTTTGTCCCTTACTATCCTTTTACTCTTAATATACTTGTAGAAACCCTTCAGATTTACCTTCACATTATCTGCCAAAGCAACCTCATGTCTTCTTTTTGCCTTCCTGATTTCCTTCTTTAGTATTTTCTTACATTTTCTCTACTCTTCAAGTACCTCATTTGTTCCTTGTTGCCTATACCTGCCAAAACACCTTTCTCTTTTTCTTAACCAGATTGCCAATATCCCTTGAAAACCAAGGTTCCCTGTGCATGATTTGTTTTCATCAGAAGACAACAGAACCACGCCTCCACCTTTGTCTTGCTGCCTGACCTTTTGATACAGTATATATCCTTGGACATGAAGCTCCCAGCTATAATCTTCTTTCAGCCATGATTTAGTGATGCCTACAACATCATACATGTCAATCTGCAACTGTGCTACATTTATCTACCTTTTTCCATATACTGCGTGCATTGAAATATAACACCTTCTGTTCTGTATTAACCCTTTCAATTTTGTCCACCTTTTACATTGCAACTCATCTTGTTGACTGCAGTTTTGCCCTATCGTCATCCTTTCCTTGCTAGCAATCTCACTACCCGTGTATAGTCGTGTATAACGGGTAACGGGTGCAGTGATCTACAACAGTCATGTATGAGGGGTGATTGATAAGTTCGTAGCCTAAGGTAGAAGGAGTCAATTTTAGAAAACCTAGCACATTTATTTTTCCTACATTTACACACTTAGTCCAGCGGTCGTGGAGCATACGGATCCCTTCTTTGTAGAAGTGGTCCACAGCAGGGGTGACTGATAAGTTTGTGATAATGCAGAAAGTTTGAAGTTAGTAAGACATCACCTTCTACCTCAGGCCACAAACTTATCAATCACCCCTGCTGTGGACCACTTCCACAAAGAAGGGATCTGTATGCTCCATGACCGCTGGACTAAGTGTGTACATGTAGGAGGGGACTATGTTGAAAAATAAATGTGCTAAGTTTTCTAAAATTGACTCCTTCTACCCTAGGGCACGAACTTATCAATCACCGCTCGTATAACAAGCACAGTGATTTACAACAGTCGTGTATAAGGAGCGCAGTGATTTACAACAGTCGTGTATAACGGGTGCAGCAATTTACAACAGTTGTGTGTAACAGGTACAGTGATTTACAACAGTTGTGTATAATGGATGCAGTGATTTACAACAGTTGGGTGTAACGGGCACAGAGATCTACGACAGTCATGTGTAATGGGTGCAGTGATTTACAACAGTTGTGTGTAACGGGTGCAGAGATCTACGACAGTCATGTGTAATGGGTGCAGTGATTTACAACAGTTGTGTGTAACGGGTGCAGAGATCTACGACAGTCATGTGTAATGGGTGCAGTGATTTACAACAGTTGTGTGTAACGGGTGCAGAGATCTACGACAGTCATGTGTAATGGGTGCAGTGATTTACAACAGTTGTGTGTAACGGGTGCAGAGATTTACAACAATCATGTATAATGGGCGCAGTGATTTATAACAGTCGTGTATCACAGGCGCAGTGATTTACAATAGTCGTGTATAACGGGTGCACTGATCTACAACAATCATGTATAATGGCCACAGTGATTTACAACAGTCGTGTATCACAGGCGCAATGATTTACAACACTCATATATAATGGGTGCAGTGACTTATAACAATCCTGTATAGCAGGCACAGTGATTTACAACAATCCTGTATAACAGGTGCAGTGATTTACTGGAGGACGGAGTTTAGTCAAGATGGTGCTCAATAGTAACTCCTTTGCTTGCATCTTCACAAACAGCTCTATTTCCATCTTTAATATCTCTGTTTTTCCCTTTCAGGGTTCTTTTGAAGACCCTGACCTGCAGTTACACGCTGACTTCGGTTCTTTGCGGGAATAGGACCCCTCTCGGGGTTTCACAACTGGTCATTATCCGACATGCCAACGGCATGGCCTAAGAGTTCATCTTGCCTTTGGAGGCCTAGGATCACAGGGCTCTGTAGATGGGCAGATCAAAGGTCGATGTTCTGACAGACTGGTGTGTTGTGGAAGTTGGAAGATCTTTGGCTGTGTGCCCAGAGACCTGAGATCTTCGGGTACAGAGCTCGGAAAATGCAATGCAATGGACTTTTAACATCGTAAACCGGTGGTTGTTTGTTATGTCTCCCCTCTCGCTGTTGAACGAAGACATTTCTTTCTCCTTTATTAGGGAGAGAGACAGCCTGTGGTATGTCGAATACTGGGTGAAATGCGAAGTCTTTGAGGTACTGCAACTTGGTGTGTGTATAACGGGTGCAGTGATTTACAACAATCTTGTATAATGGGTGTAGTGATTTATAACACTTGTGTTTTGATGCGCGCTGTGAATTATAAGGATTGTCTGTACCATTTGCAGTGATTTACAACAATTGTGTTTAATGGGTTCAGTGATTTACAACGATTGTGTTTAATGGTTTCGGTGATTTACAATGAAACCATAGAAACCATAGAAAAACTACAGCACAGAAACAGGCCTTTTGGACCTTCTTGGCTGTGCCGAACCATTTTCTGCCTAGTCCCGCTGACCTGCACACGGACCATATCCCTCCATGCACCTCCCATCCATGTATCTGTCCAATTTATTCTTAAATGTTAAAAAAGAACCCGCATTTACCACCTCGTCTGGCAGCTCATTCCACACCCCCACCACTCTCTGTGTGAAGAAGCCCCCCCTAATGTTCCCTTTAAACTTTTCCCCCCTCACCCTTAACCCATGTCCTCTGGTTTTTTTCTCCCCTAGCCTCAATGGAAAAAGCCTGCTTGCATTCACTCTATCTATACCCATCATAATTTTATATACCTCTATCAAATCTCCCCTCATTCTTCTACACTCCAGGGAATAAAGTCCTAACCTATTCAACCTTTCTCTGTAACTGGTTTCTCAAGTCCCGGCAACATCCTTGTAAACCTTCTCTGCACTCTTTCAACCTTATTTATGTTCTTCCTGTAATTTGGTGACCAAAACTGAACACAATACTCCAGATTCGGCCTCACCAATGCCTTATACAACCTCATCATAACATTCCAGCTCTTATACTCAATACTTCGATTAATAAAGGCCAATGTACCAAAAGCTCTCTTTATGACCCTATCTACCTGTGACAACACTTTTAGGGAATTTTGTATCTGTATTCCCAGATCCCTCTGTTCCACTGCACTCCTCAGTGCCTTACCATTTACCCTGTATATTCTACCTTGGTTTGTCCTTCCAAAGTGCAATACCTCACACTTGTCTGTATTAAACTCCATCTGCCATTTTTCAGCCCATTTTTCCAGCTGGTCCAAATCCCTCTGCAAGCTTTGAAAACCTTCCTCACTGTCCACTACACCTCCAATCTTTGTATCATCAGCAAATTTGCTGATCCAATTTACCCACATTATCATCCAGATCATTGATATACATGACAAATAACAATGGACCCAGCACTGATCCCTGTGGCACACCACTAGTCACAGGCCTCCACTCTGAGAAGCAATCCTCTACTACCACTCTCTGGCTTCTTCCATCGAGCCAATATCTAATCCAATTTACCACCTCTCCATGTATACCTAGCGACTGAATTTTCCTAACTAACCTCCCATGCCGGACCTTGTCAAAGGCCTTACTGAAGTCCATGTAGACAACATCCACTGCCTTTCCTTCATCCATTTTCCTGGTAACCTCCTCGAAAAACTCCAACAGATTGGTCAAACATGACCTACCACGCACAAAGCCATGTTGACTCTCCCTAATAAGTCCCTGTCTATCCAAATGCTTGTAGATTCTGTCTCTTAGTACTCCCTCCAATAACTTACAAACTACCGATGTCAAACTTACCGGCCTATAATTTCCTGGATTACTTTTCCATCCTTTTTTAAACAACGGAACAACATGAGCCACTCTCCAATCCTTCGGCTCCTCACCCGTAGACACCGACATTTTAAATATATCTGCCAGGGCCCCTGCAATTTCAACAGTAGTCTCCTTCAAGGTCCGAGAGAACATCCTGTCAGGTCCAGGGGATTTATCCACTTGAATTTGCCTCAATGATTGTGCTTAATGGGTGCATTGATATACAGTGATTGTTGTAATGTTTACAGATGTTTACAATAGTTGTGCTTAACGCATATAGTGTTTTACAACACTTGTTTACAATGGGTGCAATGATTTACAACAATTGTGTATAATGGACACTATGATTTATAGCAATTGGGTTTAACGGGTGCAGAGATTTACAATAATCATGTATAATCTGTGCAGGGATGTTATGTCCAACATAAGCATTGAAATGTTCAAACAGCCTCTGGTGATAATCTGCCATAATTCTGTCAAGTTATGAGTGAGTCATTGGACGATATTGTTCACATAAAGCTTGCTTTAAGGCTATTCATCTGGATGACACAGTTTCTTATAACTGGCAACTGAGGTGATTTATTTATGGTCTCTTTTGTTAGTAAACAAAGGTTGAAACACTAAAATTTGGAAAAGCTGATTTGTTGGAAGCTGCAAAGAGATTTGAGAATTGTTTTTTTCCTGGAACGTTAACTGAATTATGCTTTCTTGAATTATGCTAAGTGAGTGTTGTTATCAGGAAGGAGATACAGAAGCCTTAGTCCCACCGCTCCAGGTTCGGGAACAGTTTTCACCCTTTAACCATCAGGCTCCTGAAACAGCCTGAATAACTTCACCTCCCTCAACACTGAACTGATTCCATAAACTGCAGGCTCACTTTCAATGACTCTTCAATACTTCTGTATTTCTTTGCCCTACTGTGAATGCCCACAAGAAAAATGAATCTCAGGGTATTATGGGCTGACATATATGTACTTTGATAAATTTTCTTTGAACATTGCTTCAAAGAATTTACATGTTATTTCTATATTTCCAGAACCTATTTGCTTAGAAATCTCAGTGCACTGCTTAGAGGAGCTAGGAGGGAGTGGAAATTTGGAGGGATGCAGGGTTTGAGGTATCAGAGGACGGGAACAAACAGGAATCAGAGTTCAGGAGGGAATGGGAAACTGGAGGACCGGGGATGGAAAGTGGTTGCAAAGGGATTGGGTGAAATTGCACAATAAAAGTCCTAAGCAGTTTGACAGGGATCAAGAGATTCCTTGGGATTGAATTTTCCTGGAAGTGTTACTATATTGGCCATGGATATGGGTAATAGTCTACTTTCTGCCACTTCTCTGAGCATCACCACCTTGTCATGATGGAGAGGTATGTGGGCTCCTGAGATCCCAAGAGCATTGTTGTCTGGAGCTTTGCTCCTCGTAGCGTCACCCAAGGTGGTGACGTCAAGGGGGAGGTTCCAATGCACAATTCAACCAAGAGCTCAACAGGGAAGGGGGCGGAAGATGATCACACATTATAACACCAGTGAAGGCGGAGGAATGCTGTGGCAGTGAAAGGTCCCCAGTTGTTTTGCATTCTCTGCCACTGAGTCCTGACCCCAATCTGACAAGCACTAGGTGGTACTGCCTATGCATCAGCCTCCCCATGTTAAGCAGGTTTTCTCCATTAAGAGAATAAATTTTTCAGAGAGCATCATACTCGACTTGAGTAGTCACGCTATTGCTACTGCCACTTCAATGTAGGAGACAATCATTTATTCCCAGAGTTTTCAATGAAATGCACAGTAGGCACCCCAGTATAATATTGTCTGAGCAGCCTGGCAAAACTTCAAAATCACCAGAAAACTGAGAATGATGTCAGTTCTTAAGACCCTGATGCCGAACTTGCATTGAGGTCAGAAAAATAGCAAGAAAGGTCCAAATGAAATTTCCCAATGGCATACATTGATCCTTATTGTACTTTGGTCTGAGTGAGAAAAAAATACTTTCAGTTTCATGCTACTGAAAAATAGTGTTATGTACAGTAATTGAATTCCCTGATATCAATATATTGCCATTTGCTCAAAGCCATGTCTGTTTTGTTCTCAGTATTCTGTCACGGTTCATAACACTATCTTTCTCTATAACACTGTCACAGTTACAACTTTCTTGCATCTATTACTGTCCACACAATCCCACAATTTACCTCATCTAAAATTCACCTCATCCCTCAAAGAATATTGAAGAAATGGATTCTTCATACTTTTATTTCACCTTTACCATCTGCCCTGATGAATTTAGACTTTAAGCACACTAATATTAGAACATAGAACATAAAACATAGAATAGTACAGCACAGTACAGGCCCTTCGGCCCACAGTGTTGTGCTGACCCTCAAACCCTGCCTCCCATATAACCCCCCACCTTAAATTTCTCCATATACCTGTCTAGTAGTCTCTTAAACTGTGTATCTGCCTCCACCACTGACTCAGGCAGTGTATTCCACGCACTAACCACTCTCTGAGTCAAAAATCTCCCTCTAATGTCCCCCTTGAACTTCCCAACCCTTACCTGAAAGCCGTGTCCTCTTGTATTGAGCAGTGGTGCCCTGGGGAAGGGGCGCTGGCTATCCACTCTATCTATTCCTCTTATTATCTTGTACACCTCTATCATGTCTCCTCTCATCCTCCTTCTCTCCAAAGAGTAAAGCCTTAGCTCCCTATTACTATATTACTATATGTACAAAAATGTTGCCATAACCTTTCAGCATTTACTTTGGCCGGTTTAAGGTTTTCTGCAGATTTTTGTTCTCTCTATATGTTTAACGAAATTGCAGATCACCAGTAACAAATAGAATTGATACAAGGATTTAACCTAACAGAAGTGAGCATTTTCTCATGCTTTGAGTTGGGATAGAGACCATTCATAAATTTCATTCAAACAAATCAATATTAAAGCTCAGCTTTATTTGTCACAATACTGTCAAAACACCAAAGCATACAGTGAAATGTGTCGGTTGTGTCAACAAAGAACACAGTCTGACCAGACCAGTTCAGAAGCAGGTGAAAGCCTGGCCAGCAGGAGCCTTCTCTGCTCTTCAAGACTGCTTTGAGCAGACTGACCGGCACATGTTCAGGGAGGCTGCAACCGATGGCGACTCTACCAGCTCAGAGGAGTACACGGCATCAGTGACCAGCTACATCAGCAAGTGCATCGATGGCCAAGACCATCACTACACGTGCTAACCAGAAGCCATGGATGACCGCGGAGGTGCGTGCGCTGCTGAGGACCTGTGACTCCACCTTCAGAGCAGGCGACAAGGCAGCCGTAACAACAGCGAGGGCCAAACTGTCCCGGGCCATCAGAGAGGCAAAGTGTGCACACGCCCAGCGAACCCACAGCCACTTCCAGGACAGCGGAGACACACAGCGCATGTGGAAGGGCATTCAGGACATCACCAACTACAACACAACACCACCTGTCTGTGCAGGTGATGCCTCCCTCCCAGATGCGCTGAACAACTTCCATGCTCGGTTTGAGGTGGAAAATGACATGGCGACGAGGAAGACCACCCCTCCTCCAAATGACCAGGTGCTGTGTCTTACTGTGGCCGATGTGAGGAGAACCCTGCGCAGGGTCAACCCACAGAAGGCTGCTGGACCAGACAATATTCCTGGCAGAGTGCTTAGAGAATGTGCAGACCAGCTGGCAGATATTCACACTCACATCTTCAACATCTCCCACATCTCCCTGAGCAGCGCCGTCGTTCCTACGTGCTTCAAGGCCGCCACCATCGTCCCCACGCCAAAGAAGTCTTCAGTGTCCTGCCTCAAGGACTACCGTCCCGTTGCTCTCACATTCATCATCATGAAGTGTTTCAAGAGGCTCGTCATAAGACACATCAAGACCCTGCTGCCCCCCTCACTGGACTCCCTGCAGTTCGCGTACCGTCCCAACCATTCAACAGATGATTTCATTGTCATCACCCTCCATCTGGCCCTCACCCACCTGGACGAAAAAGACAGGTACGTTTGAATGCTGTCCATAGACTTCAGTTCAGCATTCAACACAATCATTCCTCAGAAACTGACTGGAAAGCGGAGCCTCCTGGGCCTGAACACCTCCCTCTGCAACTGGATCCTAGACTTCCTGACTGGGAGACCTCAGTCAGTCCGGATCGGGAGCAGCATCTCCAACACCATCACACTGAGCACGGGGGCCCCCCAGGGCTGTGTGCTCAGTCCACTGCTGTTCCCTCTGCTGACCCACGACTGTGCTGTAACACACAGCTCGAACCACATCATCAAGTTCACCGATGACACAACCGTGGTGGGTCTCATCAGCAAGAACGATGAGTCAGCATACAGAGAGGAGGTGCAGCGGCTAACAGACTGGTGCAGAGCAAACAACCTGTCTCTGAATGTGAACAAAACAAAAGAGATGGTTGTTGACTTCAGGAGGACACAGAGCAACCACTCTCCACTGAATATTGACAGCTTCTCCATTGAGATCGTTAAGAGCACCAAATTTCTTGGTGTTCACCTGGCGGAGAATCTCACCTGGTCCCTCAACACCATCTCCATAGCAAAGAAAGCCCAGCAGCGTCTCTACTTTCTGCAAAGGCTGAGAAAAGTCCATCTCCCACCCTCCCATCCTCACCACATTCCACAGAGGTTGTATTGAGAGCATCCTGAGCAGCTGCATCACTGCCTGGTTCGGAAATTGCACCATCTCAGATCGCAAGACCCTGCAGCGGATAGTGAGGTCAGCTGAGAAGATCATCAGGGTCTCTCTTCCCGCCATTACAGACATTTACACTACACGCTACACCCGTAAAGCAAATAGCATTATGAAGGACCCCACGCACCCCTCATACAAACTCTTCTCCCTCCTGCCATCTGGCAAAAGGCACCGAAGCATTCGGGCTGTCACAACCAGACTATGTAACAGTTTCTTCTCCCAAGCCATCAGACTCCTCAATACCCAGAGACTAGACTGACATCTACATCATTTATTATTATATTGTAATTTGTCCTCTACTGTGCCTATTGTCTTGATTATTATTTGTTGTACTGCCCTGCACTGTTTTGTGCACTTTATGTAGTTTTGTGCAGGTCTGTAGTCTATTGCAGTTTTTATGTTGTCTTACGCAGCCTAGTGTAGCCTTGTGCTGTCTCACATGGTCTAGTGTAGTCTTGTGTTGTTTCATGTAGCACCATGGTCCTGGAGGAACGTTGTTTCATTTTTACTGTGTATTGTACCAGCAATTTATGGTTGAAATGACAATAAAAAGCAACTTGACTTGAATACGTGCTGGGAACAGCCAGGAAATGTCACCACACATTACAGTGCCAACACAGCAGGCAGGCCAACAATTTAGTAACCCTTACTAATCCATATGTCTTTGGAATGTAGGAGGAAACCAGAGCACCTAGAGGAAACGCATGCAGCCATGTGGAGAACATACAAACTGCTTACAGACAGTGCAGGTCTCTGTCACTGTGTCATTGTTTTGTGAAGTGTGACACTAACTGTTACATTAATATGCTGTTCTCATGATAGGTTACTGCCCTACAGAATTGTAAAGAAGGTCATTTTGTTACATTGTAACAAAGGTTATTTTCAGAAGCTCTTAACATCTATTGTAAATATAGTTCACTCCTAAGCTCCTGGGCGCTGAAAACTGGACATCCATACCTGCCTTTGGCACAGTTTTAGCCTTCTCACAGGGAGAGCGTTATTGTGAGTGCTCTTCGCTGAACCGTTTAATGCAGAGAAGAAAGAGGATCTCAGCTAATGATAAAACACACACACAGAAGAATGTATTCAGACACACAAGACTGAAGAGAGGAACTACACAGTAATACAGAAATACCAATCTTAGATGGGTGATTGGCTGGTTGGCAGGAAGCAAGGAGTGGGAATAAAGGGGGCGTATTCTGGCTGGCTGCCAGTGACTCAAGGTGCTCCACGGGGGTCTGTGTTGGGACCGATTCTTTTCAGATGATATGTCAATGATTTAGATAATGGAATCAATGGCTTTGTGGCCAGATTTGCAGATAATACAGACAGGTGGAGGAGCAGCAGTGTAGAGGAAGCAGGGAGCAAAAAAAGTGGCCGATGTAATATAGTGTAGGGATGTGAAGAAGTTGTTCTCAAATGGCAGGGGCAGGCAACCACGGCTGACAAGGGAAGTTGAGGACTGCATAAAAGCCAAGGAGAGGGCATATGAGGTAGCAAAAGTGAGTGGGAAGATTGATGATTGTGAAGCTTTTAACATCCAACAAGAGATAACTCAAAAACTATAAGAAGGAAAAGAAGTAATATGAGGCCAAACTAGCCAATAAAGCAGGATACCAAAAGTTTTTTCAGTTATATAAAGAGTAAAAGGGAGGTGAGAGTTGATATTGGACCACTGGAAAATGATGCTGGTTAGGTTGTAATGGGTGGGGGGGGGGGGGTCAGAGAAATGGCACATGAACTTAATGGGTATTTTGCAATTGTCTTCACTGTGGCGGACACTAGCAGAATGCCAGAGGTCCGTGAGTGTCAGGGAGCAGGAGTGAGTGCCATTGCTATTACAAAGAAAAACGTGCTAAGTAAACTCAAAGGTCTTAAGGTGAATAAGTCACCTGGACCACATGGACTACATCCCAGAGACCTGAGAGAGGTTGCTGAAGAGATAACAGATTCATTGGTCATGACCTTTCAGGAATCACTTGATTCTGGCATGGTCCCAGAGGACTGGAAGATTGGAAATGTCACTCCACTTTTTAAGAAGGGAAGAAGGCAAAAAAAAGTAAATTATAGACCAGTTAGCTTAACCTTAATGATTGAGAAAGTGTTGGAGTCCATTAGTAAGGATGAGGTTTTGGGGTACTTGGAGACTAATGATAAAATAAGTCAAAATCAGCACAGTTGCTGTAAAAGGAAATCTGTCAAGAGTTCTTCGAAGAAGGAACAAGCAGGGTGGACAAAAGAGAGGCAGTGGATGTCATTTACTTGGATTTTCAGAAGGCATTTGATAATCTGTCTCACATGAGGCTGCTTAACAGGATATCCTATGGTGTGACAGGAAAGATACTGGCATGGATGGAGGAATGGCTGACAGGCAGGAGGCAACAAGTGGGAATTAAAGGGGCCTTTTTGAGTTGGCTGCCAGTGACTCATGGTGTTCCTCAGGGGTCAGTATTGGGACTGCTACTTTTCACACAGTTTGCCACTGATTTAGATAATAGAATTGATGGCTTTGTGGCATAGTTTGCAAATGATACGAAGATAGATGGAAGGGTATGTAGTGCTGAGGAAGCAATGTGATTGCAATAGGACTCAGACAAATTGGAAGAATAGGCAAAAAAGTGGCAGATGGAATACGGTGTTGGGAAATGTATGATAATGCATTTTGGTAAAAGGAACAATAGTGCAGACTATCATCTAAATGGGGAGGAAATTCTAACATCAGAGGTACAGAGGGACTTAGGAGTCCACATGCACGACTCCCAGAAGGTTAATCACAGGCTGAGTCTGTGGTAAAGAGGGCAAATGAAGGTTGGCATTAATTTCAAGGGGTATAGAATATAAAAGCAAGGATGTAATGCCACGGTTTTATAAGGTATTAATCAGACCATACTTGGAGTATTGTGAGCAGTTTTGGACCCTTATTTTAGGAAAGGATATGAAAGCTTTGGAGAAGGTCCAGAGGAGGTTCACGAGAATGATCCCATGGATAAATGGATCAACATGTGAGGAGCATTTCATTGCCTTGGGCCTGTACTCAATGCATTTTGAAAGAATGGGGGGGATGGGTTGGATCTTATTGAAACCTACTGAATATTGAAAGACCTAGATAGAGTTTTGGAGAGGATGTTCGCAGAGTGGGGAAGTCTATGAACAGGAGGCACTGCCTCTAAAACGTGTCATAAGAACATAAGAGATAGGAGCAGGAGTATGCCGTCTGGCCCATCCAGCCTGCTCCACCATTCAATAAGATCATGGCTGATCTGGCCATGGACTCATCTCCACCTACCTGCCTTTTCCCCATAACCCTTAGTTCCCCCACTATGCAAAAATCTATCCAACCTTGTCTTAAATATATTTACTGAGGTAGCCACTGCTTCATTGGGCAGAGAATTCCACAGATTCACCACTCTTTGGGAAAAGCAGTTCCTCTTCATCTCCATCCTAAATCTACTCCCCTGAATCTTAAGGCTATGTCCTCTAGTTCTAGTCTCACCTACCAGTGGAAACACTTTCCTGCATCTATCTTACCTATCCCTTTCATAATTTTGTATGTTTCTATAAGATCTCCTCTCATTCTTCTGAATTCCAGCGAGTACAGTCCCAGACGACTCAATCTCTCCTCATAGTCTAACCCCCTCATCTCTGGAATCAACCTGGTGAAGCTCCTGTGCACTGCCTCCGAAGCCAGTATATCCTTCCTCAAGTAAGGAGACCAGAAATGCACACAGTACTCCAGGTGCGGCCTCACCAGTACCCTGTACAGTTGCAGCACGACTTCCCTGCTCTTGAATTCAATCCCTCTCGCAATGAAGGCCATCATTCCATTTGCCTTCTTGATAGCCTGCAGCACGTACAAACTAACCTTTTGTGATTCATGCACAAGCACTCCCAAGTCCCTCTGCACAGCAGCACGCTGCAATTTTTTACTATTTAAACAATAATTTGCTCTTTCATTTTTTCCTTCCAAATTAAACGACCTCACATTTACCAACATTGTACTCCATCTGCCAGACCCTTGCCCACTCACTTAACCTATCTATATCTCTCTGCAGACTCTCCATATCTTATGTACAATTTGCTTTTCCACTCAGTTTAGTGCCATCAGCAAAGTTAGATACACCACACTCGGTCCCCTCGTCCAGATCATTAACATATATTGTGGACAGTTGCACCGCTCACCACTGATTGCCAACCAGAGAAACACCCATGTATCCAAACTCTCTGCTCTTTATCAGTTTACCACTCCTCTAGCCATGCTAATACATCACCCCCAACTTTATGCATCCTTATCTTATGGATATGTCTTTTATGTGGCAACATATCAAACTGTCATATACCCCTAGGGTTCATTTTTTCTGTGGACTGTCACTTCAAAACGCTGAGAGAATGAGACTGACTTTTGGACACTATTGGATTTCTACTAACTACGAAATTGCTTGGTAACTATGGTGAGAGAGGTGGAGTTATTTGATGGTCAATCGATTGTTTATACAAATTTGCGGCTTGTTTTGAATAAGCAATGTCAGATTATTCCCTCACAGACACAGAGAGACACATGCTCAGAGTCGAGATGGGTTTGATCATAGAAAGACACCAGTGAGTGGGGGCACTGGTTTAAACTTTCATTAGCCCAAAGGGGTGAGTTGAGATCGATCCAGAGTATTAATAAATGACTCTCACAAGTGCTGCAACTAGAAGAAGTTTGCAGAGAGGAGGGGAGAGGAAGGTTTGAAACAGAAGAAACCTAGTGATAAAGGGATCACTGTTTGGACTCTCTCCAAGTAGCCCGTAAGGGTGAGTTTGATTCCTTTCGAACATGGGGGTGTGATTGTCACATAGATAATCCACAGGAGTGGGTTCTCTGGTGAGGGGAAAACCTTTGTGAACACCACGTGTGTGTTTACGCTTGCCTGGGTGTGGTAGTTCACTGAAGAAAGGCATCCCTGTGGCAAATCACTGTCGGAGTTATTTTGTATGTCGTGGAACTGGATCAGTGGCTATCACAGTGTATGTAAGGGTGACCCTGTGGGAACTACCGGTGCGTCTAACCCTCGCCTGGGTTGGTAGCTTTACCACTTGAAGACGGTACCGTTAGTGTGGTCACATTTGGCTAACTTGAGGACAATAGGAAGATCGACAACACCAGTTTATTTGGATTGCAAATACCTCTCTTTCACCTCAATTCCGTGGATTGAACTGAACTTTCTTACACACCATCGTAAGACTGAACTCTTGCCACCTGAGCTTGAATGAGTTTGGGAACTTTATTTTTTTTACACCTATATATGCATACCACTGCTAATTCTTGGTTTACCTGGTTTAAGTTACTATATTACGTAGTTACTGATAAAATAGTGATTGTCAACAGCAAAACCAGACTCCAGGTGTGTTCTATTGCTGCTGATACTTTTACAGGGTTGTGTGTACGTAACACAACACCTTCTGGAAATCCAAATAAATAACGTCTATCTGTTCCCCTCCATCCACTGCACTCATTATATCTTCAAAGTGCTCCAGTAAGTTTGACAAACAGGACCTGCCTTTGCTGAATCCATGCCGCGTCTGCCTGATGGATCCATTTCATTCCAGATGCCTCGTTACTTCTTCTTTAATGATAGCTTCAAGCATTTTCCCAACTGCTGATGTTGAACTAACTGGTGTCCCTGTTGAACAGAGATGAGGAGGAATTTCTTTAGCCAGAAGGTGGTGAATCTATGGAATTCATTGTCACAGGCAGCTGTGGAGGCCGTCATTGGATATATTTAATGTGGAAGTTGATCAGTTAGACCAAAACACCAGAATATATAGGAGTACAATTAGTCCATTTGGCCCATCAAGTCTGCTCCACCATTTCATCATGACTGATCTATTTACCTTCTCGACCCGATCTCCTGCCTTCTCTGCGTATCCCTTCATACTGTGGCCAATCAAGAATCTATCAAACTCCGCCTTAAATATACATGAAGACTTGGCTTCCACTACCACCTGTGGCAGTTAATTTCATGCATTCACCAATGTCTGGCTAAAGAAATTCCTGCTCATCTCCATTCTAAAAGAGTGCTTCTCTATTCTGAGGCTGTGTCCTCTGGTCCTAGACTCTCCAACCATAGGAAACTTCCTCTACACATCCACTCTATCAAAGCCTTTCATCATTCAGTAGGTTTCAATTAGATCACCCCTCATTCTTCTGAAGTTTACTGAATAGAGGCCTAGAACCATAAAACACACTTCATATGACAAGCCATTCAATCCTGGAATCATTTTTGTGAACTTCCTTTGAACCCTCTCGTGTCAGAACATCCTTTCTAAGAAAGGGACCCCAAAACTGTTCACAATACTCCCAGCTTTGTAAAATCTCAATATCGCACCCCTGCTTTTATATTCTAGTCCTCTTGGACTGAGGTCCCTTTGCACCTTATATTTTTGTTTTTTCTCTCCATTTGGTGAATAGTCACCCTTTTAATTTATTCTACCAAAGTGCATGACGATACACCTCCTGACACTGTATTCCATCTCCCGCTTCCTTGCCCATTCTCCTAATTTGTTCATCCTTCTGTAGCCTCTCTACTTCTTCAAATCTACCTGCTCCTCCACCTATCTTTGTACCGTCCGCTAACGTTACAACAAAGCCATCAATTCTGTCGTCCAAGTCATTGACATATAACATAAAAAGAAGCGATTGCGACACAGTCCTCCATGGAACACCACTAGTCACCAGCAACCATCCAGAACAGGCTCCCTTTATTCCCATTCTTTGCATCCTGCCAATCAACCACTGCTTTATCCATGCTAGTATCTTTCCCATAATACCATAAACTCTTAATTTGTTAAGCAGACTCATGTGGCATCACGTCAAAGACCTGAAAATCTGTGTAAACAACACCCACAAATTCTCCTTTGTCTGTACTGCTTGTTATTTCTTGAAAGAGTGCCTACAAATTTGTCAGGGAAAATTTTCCCTTGAGGGAACTATGCTGACCATGGTCTATTTTATCCAGTGCCTCCAAGTATCCCAAAACCACACCCTTAACAATCAACTCCAACATCTTCCCAACCACTAATATCAGACTAACTGGCCTATAATTTGCTTTCTTCTGCATCTCTTCCTTCTTGAAGAGTGGAGTGTCATTTGCAATTGTCCATTCCTCTGGAACCATTCTAGAACTAGTGATTTTTGAAAGATCATTACTGATGCCTCCGTGATCTCTTCAGCCACCTCTTTCAGAACCCTGGGGTGTACACCATCTGGGCCAGGTGATTTATCTACCTTCAGTCCTTTGAGCTTCCCAAGAACCTTCCCCCTAGTAACGGCAACCTTATACACTTCTGACCCCTGACACTCTGGAACTTCCACCATACTGTTAGTGCCTTCCACACTGAAATCTGATGCAAACTACTTAATCAGTTTGTTCACCATTTGGAATCCCTCATTACCACCTCTTCAGCATCATTTTCCAGTGGTCTGATATCACTCTCACCTCTCTTTTGCCATTTATGTATCTGAAGAAACGTTTGGTACCCCCTTTAATATTATTGGCTAGCTTACTTTCATATTCCATCTTTACCCTCTTAATGACTTTTTAAATTCCCTTCTGTTGGTTTTTAAAAGCTTCCCAATCCTCTTACTTCCTACTAATTGTTGCTTTATTATATGCCCTCTCTTTGGCTTTTATGTTGGCTGTGTCACGTACCCCGTGACAGGGATTAAGAAACCAGCAGAAATGGAAACCACTTTGGAGTCTCGTATTGCTATAAACTACTAATATTTATTAGTAACTACGCAATACAGTAATATAAATGTAGATAAATCACAAGGGTTAGCAATGATTATATATAAAAGTAAGTGTGGAATACATATGTATGAAAACCAAGCTTCTTTAAGCCTAGGGGTAAAAAGATACAGTCTTACGATGTTGAGTAAAGTTCAGTTCAGTTCATTTTGTGGTATTTAGTTGAGTAGTGACGGAGAGAGAGAGAGAGAGAGAGCACGCTGAGTCTTCAGGTGAGCTGATGCCGTCGATCTTCTCATCGTCCTCCAAAATCCGTTACAAGTCACCGACTGTGACTTTAACCAGGGGGACCGGTTTTCTTGTGGTGGAGCTATCACCCCGTCAAGGGTGGACACATAGACAGCTCCCCAGCAGTCAACCCCTTCTTCACCACTGGAATAGCAATTTGGATCGATCCGCCTGATCGATCCTCCAAAACCCACTTCCTCTGCAGGCACAACAATGCTCATTCAGTGTCCAGATCATGTGTCTGAGGTCTGTATCATCTGACCTCCCATTTATCCCACCAGCTGAACATCACCTGTCATTCAAAGAGTCCCTCCCTCCTTTGTCTGTGAAGAAATGCACAAGCAGGCAATCTGTCCTTGAAAGTAACATCAACAACCAGCCTTTGGTCACCATAGCAACTTTCGAGCTGCTGTCTCCAACTCCAAACTCAGTAAAAATCCAAAGTCACTTCCAATGCCTTAAAATGACAGTCCAACCTTTAATCTTTGTCTCTCACTCTCTCTTTTCAAAAGCAACATATTGGTGGTAACTAACTCTGTCTCTCTCTCTTTTCCAAACAAACCATCAATGATAAATGTCTCTCTCTGTCTCTCTTCAAATAGTTAATAGAGGCACTCCTGGATCCCCTCACAGCTGGCTCTGACATCTCTTGTTAAGCATGGTTATGTCATCTTTCCTTTAAAATATTTCTTTCTCTTTGGGATGTATATGTCCTCTGCCTCCCAAATTGTTTCCATGCTGCTCTGCCATCATCCCTGCCAGTGTTCTTTTCCAATCAAGTTTGGCTAACTCTTCTCTCATGCCTCTGTAATTCTGTTTACTCCACTGTAATAGTGATACTTTCTTGATTAGTAAGGACATCAACAGTTAAGGGAGAAGGCAGGAGAATGGGACTGAAAGGGAGAATAAATCAGCCATGATGGAATGGTGGAGCAGGTTCAGTGGGCTGATTGGCTGAATTCTGCCTTTACGTCTTATGGTCTTATACCATTATGAACTGTCTCAATTGACACAATGGGAGATGTCTCAAAAACGATATATGAGAGAGCCCTGGTTTTTCATTAAACTGCTAATTTAGTGTCTTCCTTTTCCAACTTTTTCACAAAATTAAAATTTACTTTTGAAGTATTGTGGTTGCTTTCTCTGAAACAATGTTTGATACATGAGCTAACATTGATCTATAAAAATGTAAGAGAATTTGCCGAGGTCATATTGTTCTCAAAGAGACAGGATTTTAAAAAGTAACGAAACAGCAGATGTATCCTGAGTGTCAAATTAATCAATGTAGAAATTATCATTTGAAGAAGTTTGTGCATTCATAGGTGCAAAAAAAAACCTGCAGCACACCACAGCCACAGAGCATCAGATAAGCAGTATTCAGAACCAAAAACATAAATTAAATATCTATTTTTACAAGAAGCACAATTAGAATAAAACAAACTTCATTTTAGTTGTAAGTGGTCAAACTGGTCATGACTCCTGTAGATACTACTGATGGTGGGGAGGGATGCGCTGGTGAAGTATCAGTCCATCCTCTGCAGCTTCCGGTCCTCCTTGCCTTTGATGTGGTGTAGCAGACCATGATGCAAGCAATCTACAGTGTACATTCAACAACCCAGCTGTTGAGCTTTGTTGGAGTGTTTGGAGACACACTGAACCAACTTAACCTTTTAGTAAATTTGCTGGCATGCCTTCATCGTGATTGAGTCTATGTGCTGGGCCCAAGACAAGTCATCTGATAGTTAATGCCTTTGAACCTAGGGCTGCTGCCTCTTTCCATAGCCTATCCACTAATGTAGACTAGTGCCTGTTCACCCTTCTTCCCCATCCGAAAGTCAATAAGAAGCTCTTCAGTCTTACTGACTTGAGATAGGGGTTGTTTTGCAACACCACTCAACCAGGAGTGATGTAGATCAGTGCACACCAGGGTTTTCAGTTAAATTAAACCCATTATGGAGGTGTGAGCTGTGAGATGATGGAGACAGATGGTGACATTAGATATTACAATAAATAAACTATAATCACCAAAAAATGAAATTGTAAATTGATAAGATGCCCTAAATTCTTAAATATCCAGTAATCTTAGTCATAAACTTCCTCAAAATTGGAAGAAATGTATGGGAGAGAATAACAATAGATATGGGAGAGAAACAGTCAAAGCTTCACAAAACTCTGAATGAAGACATCTCTCCTCAAGGCAATCTTAACTGGCAAAGAAACCTTAGTCTGAGATGAAAGTACAGGCTTATGTTCCTGCTGCTGCCTTTAAGGAGTTTGCACGTTCTCCCCGTGACTGTGTGGGTTTTTCCGGGTGCTCTGGTTTCTGCCTGCATTTCAAAGATGTACCGATTGGTAGGTTAAATGGTCATTGTAAATTGTCCTATTACTACGCTAGGACTAAATTGGATAATTGCTGGATGGTACATCTTGAAGGGCCAGAAAGCCTACTCCACACTGTATGTCAATAAATAATGTGCACTAATTAGGTAATCTAGTAAGACCTTTGTGGATCTTATTCCCACTTCCAAAATTTAGTTTCACTGAAGTCAATAGCATTGGCTTGTGTAAATTGGACAATAGCATGCAGCCCCAAATCAGTGTTTAAGATAGAGGATGAAATTCTTCACCTGTAATCCCTAATTCCCAGACAACTCCCCAGACAAAGAGAACAACTACACAGCATCAATTCTGTCAAGCTCTTCAAGAATTAATGGCATTCTTTTAAAGTCTAGAGGGTTTAGAATGCTTCACATAAAGCATGTGGAGAGAAAATATGTTCCTTATGGTTGACTCCCGAAGGCTGAATAAATCCCTTCCACTGGCATTATGCCCAGTACTGCAGACTGCAGCAAAAGGAAAGAAAGGATCATTACCAACTGATCTTATTATTTATCAAACCTCTCCAAAGATATCCTCTAATAAGTGAATGTACATATTTCAGAGTTATTGTTAAATGTTGTTACTAAATGTGCATATTTACTAAAATGCAATTTCTCATTCTAATATTAACAATAAATATTTTCAAACCCTAATGTGCAAATGAGTAAAGTATCAACACTGGAATTCAACTATGCCTGCCAGTGATTAATGGGCTTTCATTTACTTTCTTTCTTTCTTTTTAAATCTTTTTATTAATTGTTATTGAAAATCAACAACAGAGAAAAATACATCAAAATAATCAAGACAACATATCCATATGTAGAATAAGAGTTAAACTATCAACCAAGCTGAACAGTATATCAATAATAATAAACAAAAACAAAATGTTAAAGTTTTTTTATGGAAAGAAGAAAGAAAGAAAGAAAGAACCCCTACTAACTAAACAGAAAAAACCCCTAATAACAAAAAAAAAGGGAAAAAACCTCATTTGGAGCACAACCCCGGAGCTATATGCCATACAAGCTTCCATTAAAAAAAGACATCAATCTGCCAACCAAATCCATATACCCAAGCATCAGAAAAGGACCATCTTTATTAACTCAAATCAAATGATAATAACGGGCAAAAGAACCCCACCTTTTCTCGAAGTCAAATCTAGGATCAAAAGTTCAACTTCTAATTTTTTCCAAACTAAGACATAACATCACCTGAGAGAACCATTGTATCAAAGTGGGAGCAGAGGCATCTTTCCATTTCAATAAAATAGCCCTTCTGGCCAATAATGTGACAAATGCAATTACATATTGGTCTGATATAGAAATACCGTGAATATGTTGAGGAATTATACCAAACAAAACTGTCAATTTATTAGGTTGTAAATTGATTTTTAAAGCTTTAGAAATTGTAGAAAAAATTGATTTCCAAAATTGTTTCAATACAGAACATGACCAAAACATATGTGTCAATGTAGCTATCTCAGTTTTGCATCTATCACACTGACTATTTACATTAGGAAATATTTTAGACAATCTCTCTTTGTCAAATAATAACGATGTACAATTTTAAATTGAATTAGAGAGTGACTGGCACAAATCGAAGAAGAGTTAACCAGCTTCAAAATTTTCAACCAATCCTCTGTTATCAAGGTCATGTTAAGCTCTCTTTCCCAATCTTGCTTAATCTTAAGTAAAGGATAATTATCCTGTTGTAATAGTAAATTATAAATTTTCCCAATAAAACCTTTCACTAAAAGGTTCATTTTTAAAATAATGTCTAACAGGTCAGAGTCTTGTATATATGGAGAATTACTTAAATATTCTTGTAAGAAATGTCTGACCTGAAGATATAGCAAAAAATGTGAATATGAGAGAGAGTATTTAGTTACTAATTTCTCAAAGGACATCAATCGGCCTTCTTGAAACAAGTTCCTTTATTCCTCCAAAGAGAAAAGGTAGGATCACTAAGTGAAGGTTTACAAAGAACCCACAGAATCTGTAACTTTAACTTTGAAAATGTATAGCACCATTCTTGTTGATTTAAGTGGGAACTTACTCCACTCCTCCCAGTTATATCTTTATTTCATCTCTCTCATGTTCCTCCCTAAGCAATACAATAAGATACTTGTTATGGCTGTTTCCATCAGTACAGGTCAGTGAACTATCAGTACACAAAGCTCTAAATTCAAGTCCCTTCAATTCACTTTCCACAAATTCATTTTGAAGGAGAGGAGTTTAAAAGGAATAATGATTCTCATTTAAAATATTTTTTTTTGCCTCTTTCATTTCATAGTGACCCGGCTGGTGGCGTAGTGGCATCAGCGTCGGACTTCAGGACAAGAGGTCCCGAGTTCGAATCCAGCTGGCTCCCCCGCACGCTTTCCATCTGTGCAGGGTTACGAGCTGGTGATCTCTTTGGAAACTCAGCCAGCAGAAGGCAACAGCAAACCACTGCTGTAACTTGCCTCGTACACGGTTCCCCACTACGTCAGAGAGGCATGGAGGGAAATCACCCGCTAACCGGAGAAACTCCGGATGTGATGTACCTTTCCTTTCCATTTCATAGTACAGGAATGTTTGAGAGAGTTTCACTGTGACAGATTTAACATTATTGACTTCTGTGTGATGAGACCAGTTTGATGAGTGTTAAAGGAGGAATTGCTCTATGGAGGTGTGATCTATAATGAGAATATTTCAATTTTAAGGCAGAAGTGGCTGTCCAAAACTCGAGTTTTAAATTTACACATTGGCAATTACAGAGATAGAACAGATAAGTTGGCTGTGATAGTTTAAGAAATTGCAAAAAAACTTACAGTAAATAAGCAAAGGAAAATGCTTAATGTAATATTGGTAGAAAATCAAACTCAACCAGAAACACTAAAAACACAATACAGCATCTTGTGAAATGTATTCCATTGTTTTCAGATGAGTGCTTTCACAATTGGGACTGGCAATATTTTAGACACAGTGACAACCAATTGACATGGAGATTTGGTAAAGAGTGGAATTAATAAAGCTCAAACCTGATCTTATTGAAAAGCGAAGCAGATAAAAGGTACCTTATGCCCATTCCTGCTTATGATCGATGTGATGAGAATCAATATCAGCATGGTTTCCTTGGTCTTAGTTTGTCATAGAGTCACAGACTAATACAACTCAGATACAGCCCCTTTGGCCCAGTGACTCTTGGCTGACCACACTGCCTCTACCTACCTAAACTGTAAAATTACATCTGCCACAACCTTTTCTTCTAGCCGATCTCTCTGTATGCTCACCACCGTCTGAGTAAAAAGGATGCCCCTCAACTCCCTTTTAAATTGTTCCCCTCTCATCTTAACCCTATACCCCCCCCCCCTAGTTTGGACTCTCCTAGCCTAGGCAAAAAGACTGCTACCATCCTCTTTATCTCTGCCTCACATAATTTTAAACATTTCTATATGGTCATGCCTCGTTTTCAGAGGAATAGCCAGTGAACTCCTCCCTGGGATCAGCCCCTCTAGTGCTGGCAGCTTTCTTGTAATTTTATTCACCACTCTTTCTCAGTTTAACTACGTCTTTCTTATAACAGGGTGACCAAAGCTGTACACAGAATTCTAAGTGTGGCCTCACCAATGATTTGTACAACTGCATCATAATGTCCTAACTCCTATACCCAGTGCTCTGACCAATGAGAGCCAGTGTGCTAAACGCCTTTTTCACCACCTTGTTACACTGCTTTCAATGAAACATGCCCTTATATTCATAAGTTGCTCTGTTCCATTACACCCTTCAGTGCCCTACCATTCAGAGTATAAGTCTACACTGGTCTGACTTTCCGAAGTACATCACATCACACTTACCTGTATTGAAATTTCATGCTTCACTTCCCCAACTGATCACAGTCCCTTTGTAATCTACTTCACTATCAACTACACCTCCTTGTTTAGTATCATCCACAAACTCGCTGATCAGGCCTTGTAGATTCACATTCAAATCATTTCTATAAATAATGAATAACAGTGATCCCAGCATGACCCCTACGGCACACTAGTGGTTACCGGCTTCCACTGCAAACAACAACCTTCAACCACCAACCTCTGCTTCTGGATACCCAAATAGCTCTGCCTGATTCCATGGGACCTCAGCAACCTACTATGCAGCACCTTGTTCTAAGCCTCGCTGGAGTCCAAAGAGACCACCACCACTGTTCTATCCACATCTACCTCTTTGGTTACCTCTTCAAAAGGCTCTAATTGGTCAAACACAACTTTCCACACACAAATAATCAGACTCTGTCTATCCAAATGCTGGATATTCCTGTCCTTTAAAATGCCCTCCGGTATTATTTCAACAAGCTGGCAGTCTATCAATCTATTTTGCAGCCACTGAAACTGAAATGTTCTTGTTGGGTTTTAGTGATTTTGGGCAGTTAAGTTAGAAGTTACTTTCCATGAGGCCCAATTTGAGATTCAATGATATAACGTTAGCGTGTATGATCGGATTTATAACAGTCCAGTTGCTTACATTCCCAGGTAAGTCACTGGGGTAAACTTTACCCTCTTATGAACATAAATAGTTTGTTGATTTTCATCTTGTGCACTCTCTGACGTTTTATGTCTATTGGAGAAAAATTATTAGGCTAATTTTGATCTTAAAAATAAGTATCAGTAATAAAAGATTTCCCAGCTCAGTGATAAATAACTTGTACAAAGGGATAATCACTGGGACAATTCTCTTTCCACCAAATAATTTACTTGTAAAATGGAACTATTTCCAAATGTGGATATTAACAGTGGTAAACACAAGAAAGTCTGTGGATGCTCAAAATCCTGACCAACAGACACAGAACTCAGCAGCTCAGGCAGCATTCTTGAAAATGAATAGACCGTTCTTTAGGATTCCGCAATGAAACTTTTTTTTCTCAGGTTCTGGATCTCTCTACATGGGAAAACATCTTTTCAGCAGTTACCTCATTAGTCGGCCTCAGGATTTTACATGTGTGTGAGTGAGAACACCTCATTCTCCCAGTCTCCAGGTACTATTACCAGCATGGGTTGAGCAAGCGAAGGATTTTCTCATTGGAGCAAAGGAGGGTGAGAGGTGACTTGACAGAGATGTACAAGATGATAACAGGCAAAATGAAGTGGACAGCCCATGCTTTTTTTTCCGCCTGGTGGCAATGGCTAATATGAGAGAGCATAATTTTAATGTGACTGGAGGGAAGTAAAGGTTATGTCAGAGATAGGTTTGTTTTGCACAGTGAACACACTGCCAGGGGTAGTGGTAGAGGCAGATACATCATAGGTATTTAAGAGACCCCTTACTCTTCTGAATTATAGTGAATAGACCATAAGACCTAAAAGTAGAATTACAGTCATTTGGCCAATTGAGTCTGGTTCAGCATTAAATCATGGCTGATCCTTTTTCCCTCTCCTCAGCACCACTCCCTGGCCTTCTCCCTGTAACCTTTGATGCCATGTCCAATCAAGAATCTATCACGCTCTGCCTTAAATACACCCAATGTCCTGGCCTCCACAGCTACCTGTGGTAACAAGTTCCACAAATTCTTCGCACTCTGTTTTAAATGGACACCCCTCTATCTTGAGGCTGTGCTCTCTTGCCCTAGACTCTCCCACCATGAGAAACATCCTTTCTACATCTACTCTGTCTCAGCCTTTCAACATCCGAAAAGTTTCCTTCTGAATTCCAGTCAGTACAGACCCAGAGCTATCAAACATTCCTCGTAAAATAAACCTTTCATTCCCAGAATCATCCTTGTGAAGCTGCCCTGAACCCTCTCCAATGCCAGCACATCTTTTCTTAGAAGAGGAGCTGGGAACTGTTCACAATACTCAATGTGAGGCCTCATCAGTACTTATAAAACCTCAGCATTACAACCCTGCTCTTGTACTCTAGACATCTTGAAATGAATGCTATCATTGCATTTGCTTTCCTCACCATCGACTCAGCCTGCAATTAAACCTTGAACATTTATTTCTACTACCAAAGTGCATGACCGTGCATTTTCCAACACTGTATTTCATTTGCCACTTTCTTGCCCATTCTCCTAATCTGTCTAAGTCCTTCTGCAGCCTGTTTTTTCAACACTACCTGCCCCTCCACTAATCTTCAAATCATCTGTAAACTTAGCAACAAAGCCATCTATTCTGTCATCTAAATCATTGATATACAGCATAGAAAGATGCGGTCCCAACACTGATCCCTGCGGAACACCACTAGTCACTGGCAGTCAACTAGCAAAGGATCCTTTTATATCCACTTACTGCCTCCTACAAATCAGCCAATGCTCAAACAGCACCAGTAATTTTCCTGTAATACCTTGGGCTCTTAACTTGGTAAGCAGCCTCATGTGTGGCATCTTGTCAAAGGCCTTCTGAAAGGTCCAAGTATACAACATCCACTGCATCCCCTTTATCTACCCTACTTGTAATCTCCTCAAAGATTCCAACATGTTTGCCAGGCAATATTTTCCTTTCAGGAAACCATGCTGACTTTGTCCTGTGTCACTGGGTACTCCATAACTTCATCCTTAACAATTGACTCCAACATCTTCCCAACCACTGAGATCAAGCTAATTGGTCTCTAATTTCCTTTCTGCTGCCTTCCTCCTTTCTTAAAGAGTGGAGTGACGTTTGCAATTTTCCAGTCCTCAGGCACAATGCCAGAGTCCAGTGATTTTTGAATGATCATTACTAATGTCTCCACAATCTCTACAACTACCCTTTTCAGTAACCAAGGGTCCAGATAATCTGGTCCGGATGACTTATGTACCTTTAGGTCTTTCAGCTTTTTGAGCACCTTCTCGCTGTAGTAGTAACTGCACTCACTTCTCTTCCCTCACACCTTTTAACGTCTGGCACACTGCTCGTGTCTTCCACAGTGAAGACTAATGCAAAATACTTGTTTAGTTCATCTGCCATATCTTTGACCCCGTTATTATTTCTTCGACCTCATTTTCTAGCACTCCTATATCCACTCTCAACTATCTTTTATTTTTATATTCTTGAAAACACTTTTACTATCCAAGTTGATATTGTTTACTAGCTTGCTTTCATATTTCATCTTTCCCCTTCTGATGACTCCTTTAGTTGCTCTCTGTAGATTTTTAAAAGCATCCCAATCCTCTATCTTTTCACTAATTTTTGTTTTGTTGTATGTCCTCTCTTTTGCTTTGACTTCCCACGTCAGCCGTGGTCATACTATTTTTCCATTTGAGTATTTCTTTGTTCTTGGAATACATCTATCCTGCACCTTTCTCATTTTTCCCCGAAATGCATGCCATTGCAGCTCTGCTGACACCCCTGCCAGCATCTCCTTCCAATTTACTTTGGCCAACTCCTCTCTCATACCACTGTAATTTCCCTTACTCCACTGAAATACTGCTACATCAGACTTTATTTTCTCTCTATCAGATTTCAAGTTGAACTCAATCATATTGTGATCACTGCCTCCTGAGGGTTCTTTTACCTTCAGCTACCTAATCACCTGATTCATTACATAACACACAATTCAGAATAGCTGATCCCCTAGTACGCTCAATGACAAACTACTCTAAAAAGCCATCTCATTGTCATTCAACAAACTCACTCTGTTGAGATCCATTACCAACCTGATTTTCCCAATTGACCTGCATGTTGAAATCTTCCATGACTATCATAACATTGCCCATTTGACACGCCTTTTCTATTTCCCGTTGTAATCTGTGGTCCACGTCCCAGTTACTGTTGGGAGGCCTGTATATAACTGCCATCAGGGTGCTTTTGTTCTTTCAGTTTCTTAACTCAACCACACAAATTCAGCATCTTCCGATCCTATGTCACATCTTTCTACTGATTTGATGCCATTCTTTATCAGCAGAGCCAAGTCATCTCCTCTGCCTATCTTCCCATCCCTCCGATATAACGTGTAACCTTGGACATTCAGCCACAATTCAGTGATGAACACAACATCATACCTGACAATCTGTAATTGTGTAACAAGATCATCCACCTTATTGCTTATACTCCATGTATTGAGATATCACACTTTGAGTACTGTATTTGCAAGCCTGTTGATTCTGCATTCCTAACACACTAATACTCACCTTGCTGACTGCATTTTTTTCCTTTCATCTGCCTGTCCTTCCTGACAGTCTGACTGTACGCTATCTTTGCTTTTTTACCATCCGTTCTATCCTGACTCCCTTCACTCTGGTTCCCACCCCCCTGCCAAATTCAACAGCCCTAACACACCTGCCAGTGACAATATTGGTCCCCCTTGGGTTCAGGTACAACCCGTCACTTTTGAACAGATCATATCTCCCCAGAAGAGATCCTAATTATCCAAGAACCTGAAGCGCTGCCCTTTGCACCAGCTTCTCAGCCACGCATTTATCTGCCAAACCATCCTGTATCTACACTCACTGGCCCATGGCACAGGCAACAATCGGGAAATTAGTTTCCGGGAGGCCCTGCTTCTCAGCTTTCTACCTAGCTCTCTAACTTCTCTGTTCAGGACCTCCGCTTTTCCTTTCTACGTCACTATATCAGGACAACTGGCTGCTCTTCCTCCCCCTCCAAAATGCTGTCGATGCAATCCAAGACATTCCTGTTTGTCGTACCTGAGAGACAAAAAAACATTTGGGTGTCATATTCACGTCCACAGAACCTCCAATCTGTTCTTCTGACTACTGAGTACCCTATCACTACCCCTTCTCCCTTCTCCCTCTTTCCCTTATGTACACGCTGAGTGCCAATAAGTAACCCCGTCTTCATGGCATTCTCCTGGGAGGTCAACCCTTTTGACAGTATCTGAAACTGTATACTTATTATTGAAGGGAATTGCCATGGAGATGCTCTGTGCTAACTGTCTATTCATATTTCCATTTTTCCTGACCATCACCCAGCTACTCGCCTCCGGCAACTTTGTGGTGACTACTTCCCTGTAACTCCAATCGATGATATCCTTACTCTCCTGTACAAGACAAAGGTCATCCAGCTGCTGCTCCAAATCCCTAACACGGTCTTCAAGGAGCTACAGCCAATGCACTTCATGCAGATTTAATTCCCCAGGAGCGTTTGGGTCTCCCAGGACTCCGACATCCGGCATGAAGAACACACAATGGCCATTTACTACTCTAGATACAGTAAGAGGGAAAAAGGGAACCTTAACAGAAACTTATCCAGAGCCAATGCCTTTCATGCCAAAGCCTCCTCTGTGCCAAAGCCTGACACTCTTATTCCCAACACTGGTCTACTCCCAACACAGGCCCAGAGCCATTAAACACTCTTCATATGACAAGGCATTCAATCACTCTCCGGTTTCACCACATCCTTTCGAAGATCAAGGGCCCAAAACGCTCACAATACTGCAAGTGAGGCCTCACCAGTGCTTTATAAAGTCTCAACATTACATCTTTGCTTTTATAGTCTAGTCCTCTTGAAATGAATGCTAACATTGCATTGGCCTTCCTTACTACAGACTCAACCTGCAAATTAGCCTTCAGGGAATTCTGCACAAGGGCTCCCAAGTCCCTTCATGCCTCAGATTTTTGTATTTTCTCTCCATTTAGAAAGTAGTCAACCCTTTCTTTTTCTCTACCAAAGTGCATGACCATACACTTCCCGACACCGTACTCCTCTGTCACTTCTTTGCAACTCCCCTAATCTGTCTAAGTCCTTCAGTAGCCTCTCTACTTCCTCATCACCCATCTTCATATAATCAGCAAACTTTGCAACAATGCCATCAATTCCATCATCCAAATCATTGGCATATGATGTAAAAAGAATACACAGACCCTGTGGAACACCATTAGTCACCGGCAGCCAGTCAGAAAATGCTCCCTTTACTTCCACTCTTTGCCTCCTGCCAATGAACTATTGCTTTATCCATTCTGGAATCTTTCCTGTAATACTGAGGGCTCGTAGCTTGTTTAGCAGCCTCGTGTGGCAGTTGTCACTAAAAATCAAAGTACACAACATCAACCAATTCTCCTTTGTCTATCCTGCTTACTACTTCCTCAAAGAACTCCAGCAAGTTTATCAGGCAAGATTTTCCCTTGAGGAAACCATGCTGACAATGGCCTACTTTATCATGCGCCTCCAAGTACCCTGAGCCTTTATCCTTAATAATTGACTCTAACATCTTCCTACTAGTTAGTCAGACTAACTGGGCTATAGTTTCATTTTCTTCTGCCTTTCTCCCCTCTTGAAGAGTGGAGAGATATTGGCAATTTTCCAGTTTAGTGGAACCATTCCAGAATCCAGTGATTCCTGAAAGATCATTACTAATGCCTCCACAATCTCTTCAGCCACCTCTTTCAGAACCCTGGGATGTCCACATTTGGTCTAGGTGACCTTTCAGACCTTTTAGTTTCCCAAGAGCCTTCTCTTGGGTTATGGTAACTTCACAAACTTCATGACCTCTGACATCTGGAACTTCCACCATTCTGCAAATGTATTTCTCAGTGAGGATGTCATGGTCCAGTCCATGAAGTCCACATTCCGGTTCACGGTCTGGTCCGTGTACTCCAGACTCCAGGTCTTCCGGTTGTCCCTTGTTTCAGTTGGCTTAATCATAGGCACCTGATGCTCGTCTTGGGGCTGGGAATATAAGTGGCCCTGGGGTTGAGTGTGGTTGCTGGTTTGTCTTGTCAGTATCTGGTCCTTGCTTCTGTTGGGCAAGCCAGGCCACCTTTGCTGTTACCCTAAGGCTGGACTGTTCCCTTCCCCTTCCTTCTGGAGCCTTGCCCTGCAACCTGGTCAAGTTCAACCACTGGAGTCTTGCTGTGTCAAGATAAGGAACTGTCTATTGTTGTGTCTATGCCTTTGCAAGGTAAGTCTGGCTGTTTGCTGCTACCTAGTGTTGGGATCTGTCTCAGTGTCCATGTCTTTGCTAGGTAGGTCTGGCTGTTTGCCACTACCTAGTGTTGGGAAACATCTTGTTGTGCTCAGCATTCTGTGTATGAGTCCTGGCCCTACATCCTGCTCCCAAGGAGGGGTCCTGGCTCTGTGTTCCATGTTCCTGTCTCTCAAGTCCAAGGCTCCATGTTCCTGTGCTCTAGACCAAGGCTCTGTGTTCCTGTCCTCCCCAAGACCAAGTCAAGGCTTCTAGCTTTGTGTTCTGAGGTTCCTATCTCCTAAGACCATGTCATGTCCTTACCTAGTTCCAGAGTCTGAGCCCAAGTCAAGACCTAGGTTCTGGGTCCTTGTCCAGTCTCTGGCTTGGAGTCAGAACCCAAGCCTTGTCATGTCCTTGCCTTGAAGAACCCAAGCCTTGTCATGTCCTTGCCTTGAAGAACCCAAGCCTCATCATGTCCTCACCTAGTTCTGGGGTCTGAGCCCCAGTCAAGACCCAGGTTCTGGGTCTTTGTCCAGTCTCTGGCTTGGAGTCCAAGCTCAGGTTCCTAGTTCCCAGTTCCTGGTCCTGCTTAGCCAATGTCCTAGCCCAAGTCTGTGTTCTTGTCCCAGCTCTCTAGTCAAGTCCTGTTCCTAGTACTTCAGTGTCTGTGTCTTGCATTTGGGTCTGCTCCCAGCACCCCCCAACTATGATGGAGAACTGGTGTAAAATACTTATTCAGTTCATCCACCATTTCCTTGTCCCCTATTATTACCTCTCCATTGTCATTTTCCAACGGTCTGAATATCCACACTCAATTCTTCCTACACTTAATGTATGTGAAGGAACATTTGGTATCATCTTTAATATTATTGGCTAGCTTACTTTTGTATTCCATATTTACCTTTTTAATGACTTTTTAGTTGCCTTCTGTTGGTTTTTAAATATTTCCCAAACTGCTCATTTCCCACTAATTCCTGGTCTATTATATGCCCTCTTTTCAGCTTTTATATTCATAGAAACACAAACATAGAAAACCTACAACACAATACAGGCCCTTCGGCCCACAAAGTTGTGCCGAACATGTCCCTACCTTAGAAATTACTAGGGTAACCCACAGCCCTCTATTTTTCTGAGCTCCATGTACCTATCCAAAAATCTCTTAAGACCCTATTGTATCCGCCTCCACCACTGTTGCCGGCAGCCCATTCCACACACTCATGACTCTCGGGGGGGGGGGGGGGGGGGAACCTTGCCCCTGATATCTCCTCTATACCTACTCCCAAGCACCTTAAACCTGTGCTGTCTTGTGGCAGCCATTTCAGCCCTGTGAAAAAGCCTCTGACTATCCACATGATCAATGCCTCTCATAGGCTTTCTCCTAGGGCTTAGACTTCCCTGTTAGCCACAGTTGGGTCATCTTTCCTTTAGAATACTACTTCCTCTTTGGGATGTAAATATTCTCTGCATTCAGAATTGCTTCAAGAAGTTCCAGCCATTGCTGCTCAGTCGTCACCCCGACAGTGTTCTTTTCCAATCAAATTTCTGCAACACCTCTCAACATGCTGGTGGAATTTAGCCAGAATAGTCTTTATTTTGGCACGCTGAAAATCGCCTGCAATGATGAAGATACCTTTGGGGTGCTTTGCTTGAAAGTCAGTGTTGTAGTGCTCATGCTGCTATGCTTCACCAGCATTGGCAGAGGTGGGGTGGTGTGGGGGGGGCATGTACAGCTATACAGTTATGACACAATTGGAGTGGTCTCCCTCAGCATATAAAATGGTTTGCACTTCACAAAAATAAACTCCATCGTTGAACAATGGGATGCCACTGCTGAAGTGTCTTAGGAAAATTAATTTGCTGAAGAAATTTGATTAAAGTTGATCACAAGTGAATTAGACAGACTTCAAAATAAAGAAAGCTTTATTCACGATATCATGAGAGTGAAACCTCTAACAGTGGTTTTGAGTTCCAAATAATAGAGCGCAGCTCTGTTTATGCCTGTACAAATCGATTGCAAAGGCTGTGAATTAGAAAAGACAAGCTAAGTTCACAAGAAGTTCCCCTGTGATAAACTATACCCATGGCAACAGCTGAAAATTTAAAATTCAGTCCTCTGTACAACTTTGTATCAACAAACTGTCTCTCATCCTTGAGTCTAGTTCTTACAAGACAAGCAACTGCAAATATTGAGTATCTGAGACCTCCCACTCTTCACCCTCCAACCCCAGCCCCAACCCTTGCTGAGTCTTCACCATCCCCTCTGACCTTCCCCTCTCTGAGGCAGAACGTTCTGTCCTTCGCAAAGGCCTCACTTTTGTCCCCCTCCATCCACACCACAGTGAGTTCTGTACCCGCTGTGATGCTGAACTCTTCTTCCGTCGCCTATGTCTCTGAGCCTACTTCTTTGGTAAGGATTCCCCTCCCCCTACTGATGACCCCTTCTCCTGTCTTCAACCCTTCTCCTCCTGGACACCCCGCCCAGGCCTTCTACCTGCACTGAATCTCTTCATCTCTAACTGTCACTGAGACATCAACCGTCTCAACTTCACTACTCCTATCTCCTGTTCCAACCTCACTCCCTCTGAACACACTGCCCTCCACTCTCTCTGCACTAATCCAAACCTCGCCATCAAACCCGCAGAGAATGGTGGTGCCATAGTAGTCTGGTGGATGGACCTCTACCTCACTGAGGCCAAATGGCAGCTCTCTGACACCTCCTCTTACCCCTGGAACAGGACCCCACCAAAAAACATCAATCCATTGTCTCCCGTACCATCACCACCCTTATCAACTCCAGAGACCTTCCATCCTCAGCTGCTAAACTCATAATTCCCACACCCTGTACCACTCAGTTTTACCTCCTCCTCAGGATCCGCAAGCCTGACTGTCCCGGTATACCCATAGCTTCTGCCTGCTCCTGTCCCAATGAAATTGTACCTGCCTACCTGGTCTCCATTTTATCACCCATAGTTCAGTCCCTCCCCACCTAAATCTGGGATACATCCCATGCCCTCCACGTCTTCAATAACTTCCAGTTCCCCGGTCCTGACTGCTTCATTTTCACTATGGATGTCCAATCCTTATACACCTCCATTCCCCATCAAGAAGGCCTCAAAGCCCTCTGCTACTTTCTGGATAATAGACCTCACCAGTTCCCCACCACCACTACCCTCCTCCGGTTGGCGGAACTGGTAGTCACACTTAATAACTTCTCTTGGCTCTTCCCACTTTCTTCAAACCAAGGTGTAGCTATGGGAACTCGCATGGGCCCCAGCTATGCCTGCCTCTTCGTTGGTCACGTGAAACAGTCTGTGCTCCAAACCCATTCTGGTACTGCTCCTCAACTTTTCCTTCGGTACATTGACGACTACATTGTTGATGCTTCCTGCACCCATGCTGAGCTCATCAGTTTCATTGACTTTGCTTCAAACTTCCACCCAGCCCTCAAATTTGCTTGGTCTATCTTGGACACTTTTCTCCCCTTACTCGATCTCTCGGCCTCCATCTCTGGAGACAGACTGTCCACTGACATCTTCTACAAGCCCACTGACTCTCATAACTACCTCAACTATCTCTCTTCCCACCTCGCCACATGCAAATATGCCATTCCCTATTCCCAGTTCCTCCGTCTCCACCATATCTGCTCCCAGGATGAGGCTTTCCGTTCCAGGACATCTCAAATGTCCTCTTTCTTTAAGGATCATGGTTTCCCTTCTGCCATCATCAATGATACCCTCACTTGCATCTCCTCCATTTCCTGCACTTCAGCCCTCACCCCATCCTCCTGCCACCACAACAGGGACAGAGTTCCCCTTGTCCTCACCTACCACCCCACTAGCCTCTGGATCCAACACATTATCCTCCGCAACTTCCGCCACCTTCAACAGGACCCCACCACTAAGCACATCTTTCCCTCTCCACCCCCTCTTCGCCTTCTGCAGGGATTGGTCCCTCCACAACTCCCTGATCCACACGTCCCTCCCCATGGATCTCCCACCTGGCACTTATCCCTGTAAGCGTAAGTGCAACACCTCTCCCTACACCTCCCCTCTTTCCACCATTCAGGGCCCCAAACAGTCCTTCCAGGTGAGGCAACATTTCACTTGTGAGTCTGTTGGGGTCATCTATTGCATCTGGTGCTCCTGGTGCAGCCTCCTCTACATTGGTGAAACCCGACGCAGATTGGGGGACCGCTTCGTCGAGCAGCTCCGCTCCGTCCGCCACAACGGACAGGATCTCCCGGTTGCCACCCACTTCAACTCTGCTTCCCACTCCCATTCAGATATGTCCATACACGGCCTCCTCTAGTGCCATGATGAGGCTAAACTCAGGTTGGAGGAGCAACACCTCATATATTGTCTAGGTAGTCTCCAGCCCCTTGGTATGAACATAGAATTCTCCAACTTCTGGTAATTCCCTCCCCCTCCCTTCCCCTATCCCTATGTCACTCTGCCCCCTCCCCCAGCTGCCTATCACCTCCCTCATGGTTCCGCCTCCTTCTACTACCCATTGTTTTCCCCTATTCCTCCTTCGCCTTTCCTGCCTATTCTCTCCCTGCTTCCCCTCCCCACCCCTTTATCTTTCCCCTTACTGGTTTTTCACCTGGAACCTACCAGCCTTCTCCTTCCCACCCTCCCCCCACCTTCTTTATAGGGCCTCTGCCCCTCCCCCTACAGTCCTGATGAAGGGTTCCAGCCCAAAATGTCAACTCATCGTTTCCACAGATGCTGCCTGACCTGCTGAGTTCCTCCAGTGCATTGTGTTGCTTTGACCTCAGCATCTGCAGATTATTTTGTGTTTACGAACTGCAAGTATTCATTCTCAGTCATCTCTGCTGAAAGGCAAGGCCATTATCTATAACAAACTAAGATGCAAACTGGTTTCCAAACTCAAAGCTGATATTAACCCTTTCCTATCAAAATCTTTAACTCAATATTTTATTGAGAAAGAATCTAACAGAGAAGCACCTGTGTTAATTTATATTTTCTGGATAAAGTACATGGCCTGTCTCCAGAGGATATTGACCCTGTGCACAGCAGTGTGAAACCAGCAATATAATTGTTCACATCACTCTTGTGAAATCAAAACATAATGTGAGCTCTTCTATCTCAATAACTTTTCCCTTTAACTTGAAAGTTGCCCAACAAAGTCAAGATAAGAACTATTTTCATTTTTACTCTAAGGCAGAAAATAGCATTTATCTGTAATAGTAGTCTATATCAAAGCTACATAATAAGTTAGAGGTTTGTTGTGCAGTTTAAAATGCATTTTTATAAATTTCTTAAGTTCCTACTTAGCATTTTGAAGTTTGTTTGAGGTTAAATAATTAGTAATTGGTTTATTATTGTCACACAGAAGGAAGAAGAGCTCAAGTTTTTTTGTTCTCTTTCTATCTGCTCAGCTAGGGACAGTAGGGATGACAAGCAGGATAGTGAAATGCTCCTCTTGTGGGATGTGGGAAGGCAGGGAGACCTCCAATCTCCCTGATGACTACAACTGCGAGAAGTGCATCCAGCATTCAGGAGTTAGAGACATGGAACTGGATGAATTCTGGATCATCTGGGAGGCTGAAGAGGTGATAGATAGAACATATAGAGCGGTAGTTACACCCAAGGTGCAGGACACAGGAAACCGGGTGACAGTCAGGAAGGGGAATGGGGTTAAGGAGCCAGTGCAGAGTACCCCTTGTGGCCATCCCTCTCAACAATAAGTATATCACTTTGGATACTGTTGGGGGAGGGGGTGGCCTAACAGAGGAAAGCCACAGTGGTTGGGTCACAGTGTCTGTCTTTGAGACTCAGAAGGGAAGGGGGTGAGAAGAAGCATGCTGTGGTGATAGGGGATTTGTGAGCTCGGGGAACAGACAGAAAGGTTCTGTGGATGAGAACGAGATTCCCAGACGGTATGTTGCCTCCTGGGTGCCAGTGTCTGGCAAATCTCGGATCGAGTCCTCAGCATTCTTAAGTGGGAGGGTGAACAGCCAGAAGTCATGGTCCATGTAGGTACCAATGACATGGGTAGGATGGGTGATGAGGTTCTCCATAGGGAGTTCAGGGAGTTGGGTGCTAGGTTAAAGGGCAGGACCTCTGGGGTTGTGATCTCAGGATTGTGACCCATGCCACATACTAGTGAGGCCAGAGCTAGGAAGATTATACTGTTTAACACATAGCTAAGGAGTTGGTGTAGGAGGGAGAACATAAATTTTTTGGATTATTGGGCTGTCTTCCAATGAAAGTGAAACCTGTACAGAAGGAATGGTTTGCACCTGAACTGGAGGGTGACTAATATCCTAGCGGGAAGGTTTGTTAGTGCTGCAAGAGGGGGTTTAAACTAGAGTTGCAGGGGGATGGGAACCAGAGTGCCAGAACAGTTAGTGGAGAGGTTGTGGAGGCAGATGTTGGTAAGGCCTCAGACAAAGTTAAGAATCAAAAGGTTGCTGCCTAAGTTTCAATGCAAGAAGTATCATAGCAAAAGTAGTACTGAAGATGAGGCAGCTGGTTTACAAGGAGGCAATGTGTAGTGAGGAGGTAGTTGATAGAGCAAAATTGCAGTCAACAGGATGAGTTATAAAGTAATAGACGGACAAAATCGAAAAGGGTGAATACAGGGCTGAAAGTGTTATATCTGAATGCATGCAGTATACGGAATAAGGTAGATGAACTTGCAGCACAGTTGCAGATTGGCAGGTATGGTGTTGTAGGCATCACTGAATCAAGGCTGAAAGATTATAGCTGGGAGCTTAATGTCCAAGGATATACATTGTATCAAAAGGATAGACTGGAACAGAGGGGCTGGCATTGCTCTATTAGTTAAAAAATGAAATCAAATCATTAGAAAGATGACATAGGGCTGGAAGATGTTGAATCATTGTGAATAGTTAAGGATCTGCAAGGGTAAGAAGATCCTGATTTGAGTTGTATACAGACCCCCAAAACAGTGGTAAGAATAGGACCTACAAATTGCAATGGAAGATAGAAAATGCATGTCAAAGGAGCAATGTTACGATAGTCATGGGGGACTTCAGTTTGCAGGTAGATTGGGAAAATCAGGTTGGTGCTGCATTCCAGGAGGAGTTATTTCAAGAGTGCCTATGAGATGACTTTTTAGAGCAGCTTGTGATTGAACCCACTAGAGGATCAGCTATTCCTGATTGGGTGTTGTGCAATGAACCAGAATTGATTAGAGAGCTTAAGGTAAAAGAACCCTTTGGGGAAAATCATCACATGTACATTTCAGAAGCAGAAGATAGTCAGATGTATCAGTATTACAGTGAAGTAAGGGGAATTAGAGGCATGAGAGAAGAGTTAGACAGAATTCATTGGAGAACGAAACACTGGTGGCCATGCCGGCAGAGCAGCAATGATTGGAATTTCTGGAAGCAATCCAGAAGGCATCCTTCGGAATGTAGGAGGGAATCAGAGCACTTGTGGGAACGCATACGATCACAGGGAGAACGTACGAACTCCTTACTCCTTGCAATTTTGAAAGTATAGGATGTATATAATTCAGAGGAAGAAGTATTCCTGAGGAAAGATAACACAGCTGTGGTTAACAAGAGAAGTCATAGCCCACATTAAAAAAATTAGTGGAAAGTTAAAGGATTGGGGGATTTTCAAATCCAACTGAAGACAACTTTATATTAAAAAAAAATTAAGAAAGTAAAACTGGAGTACGAAAGTAAGCTAACCAATAATGTTAAAAAGGAAACCAAAAGTTTCTTCAAATACATTTGAAGTGTAAGAGGCAAGAGTGGATATCAGAAAACAATGCTGAGGAAGTAGTAATGGGGGCAATGAAATGATAAGTATTTTGCAACAGTTTTGACTGGAAGACACTAGCAACATAAGACCATAAGACAAAGGAGCAGAAGTCAGCCATTTGGCCCATCATGTCTGCTCTGCCATTTTATCATGAGCTGATCCATTCTCCCATTTAGTCCCACTCCCCTGCCTTCTCACCATAACCTTTGATGCCCTGGCTACTCAGATACCTATCAATCTCTGCCTTAAATACACCCGATGACTTGGCCTCCACTGCTGCCCGTGGCAACAAATTCCATAGATTCACCACCCTCTGACTAAAAAAATTTCCTCGCATTTCTGTTCTGAATGGGTGCCCTTCAATCCTGAAGTCATGCCCTCTCGTACTAGACTCCCCCATGATGGGGAAACAACTTTGCCACATCAACTCTGTCCATGCCTTTCAACATTTGAAATGTTTGAGGTCTCCCTCATTCTTCTAAACTCCAAGGAATACAGTCCAAGAGTGGGCAAATGTTCCTCATATGTTAACCTCTCATTCCCAGAATCCTTCTAGTGAATCTTCTCTGTACCCTCTCCAATGTCAGCACATCCTTTTTTAAGTAAGGAGACCAAAACTGCCCACAGTACTCCAAGTGAGGTCTCACCAGCACCTTATAGAGCCTCAACATCACATCCCTGCTCCTATACTCTATTCCTCTAGAAATGAATGCCAATGTTGCATTCGCCACCTTCACTACTGACTCAACCTGGAGGTTAACCTTAAGGGTATCCTGTATGAGGACTCCCAAGTCACGTTGCATCTCAGAACTTTGAATTCTTTCCCCAATTAAAAAATAGTCTGCCCATTTATTTCTTCTGCCAAAGTGCATAACCATACACTTTCCAACATTGTATTTCATTTGCCACTTCTTTGCCCATTCTTCCAATCTATCCAAGTCTCTCTGTAGACTGTTTCCTCAGCACTACTGGTCCCTCCCCCTATCTTCGTATCATCAGCAAACTTAGCCACAAAGCCATCTATTCCATAATCCAAATCATTGATGTACAATGTAAAAAGAAGCAGCCCCAATATGGACCCCTGTGGAACACCACTGGTAACCGGCAGCCAACCAGAATAGGATCCCTTTATTCCCACTGTTTCCTGCCAATTAGCCAACGCTCTATCCACGTATGTAACCTTCCCGTAATTCCATGGGCTCTTATCTTGTTAAGTAGCCTCCTGTGTGGCACCTTGTCAAAGGCCTTCTGAAAATCCAAATATACAACATCCACTGCATCTCCCTTGTCTAGCCTACTAGTAATTTCCTCAAAATTGTAATAGGTTTGTCAGGCAGGATTTTCTTTTAAGGAATCCATGCTGAGTTCTGCCTATCTTGTCATATGCCTCCAAGTACTCTGTAACCTCATCCTTGACAATTAACTCCAACTTCTCAACCACTGATATCAAGCTAACAGGTCTATAATTTCCTTTTTGCTTCCTTGCCCCCTTCTTAAACAGCAGAGTGACTTTTCAATCTTCCAGTCCTCCAGAACCATGCCAGAATCTATCAACTTTTGAAAGATCATCACTAATGCCTCCGCAATCTCCACAGCTACTTCCTTCAGAACATGTGGGTGCATTCCATCTGGTCCGGGAGATTTATCTACCTTTAGCATATTCAGCTTCCTGAGTACTTTCTCTGTCGTAATTGTGACTGCGCACACTTCTCTTCCCTGCCACCCTTGAGTGTCCGGTATACTGTTGATATCTTCCTCAGTGAAGGCTGATGCAAAATACTCATTCAGTTCCTCTAACATCTCCTTATCTCCCATTACAATTTCTCCAGCATCATTTTCTATCGGTCCTATGTCTACTCTCACCTGTCTTTTACTCTTTATATACTTGAAAAAGCTTTTAGTATCCTCTTTGATATTATTTGCTAGCTTCCTTTCATAGTTATTCTTTTCCCTCTTAATGACCAACTTAGTTTCCTTTTGTAAGGTTTTAAAAACTTCCCAATCCTGTCTTCCCACTAATTTTTGCTCCCTCGTATGCCCTCTTCTTTGCTTTAACTTTGGCTTTGACTGGAAGTTGGTATGCTGGAAGTTCCAGGTGTCAGGGGGCATGAAGTGTGTGAAGTTACCATAACTAGAGAGAAGGTTCTTGGGAAACTGGAAGGTCTGAAAGTAAACAAGTCACCAGGACCAGATGGTGTACACCCCAAGGTTATGAAAGAGGTGGCTGTGGAGGCATTAGTAATGATCTTTCAAGAATAACTAGATTCTGGAATTGTTCTCGAAGAACTGAAAATTGCAACTGTCACTCCACTCCAAGAAGGGAGAGAGGAAGAAGAAAGGAAACTATAGGCCAGTTAGTCTGACCTCAGAGGTTGGGAAGGTGTTGGAGTTGATTATTAGGGAAGAGGTCTCAGGGTACTTGGAGGCACATGATAATATAGGCCATAGCCAGTATGGTTTCCTCATTGGAAAATCTTGCCTGACAAATATGTAGGAATTCTTTGAAGAAATAACAAGCTGGATAGAGAAAGGAGAATGCGTTGATGTGTACTTGGATTTTCAGAAAGCCTTTGATTCCACCCCCCCCCCCCCCAACAAGGTGCCACACATGAGCACAAGAAGCTACGGACCCATGGTATTTCAGGAAAGTCTAGCATAGATAAATCAGTGGCTGATTGGCAGGAGGCAAAGAGTGGGAATAAAGGTATCCTTTTCAGGTTGGTTGCAAGAGACCAGTGTGTTCCACAGGTGTCTGTGTTGGGACCGATTCTTTTTTCAATACTTGTCAATGATTTGGATGATGGAATTAATGGCTTTGTTGCAAAGTTTACAAATGTTATGAAGGTAGGGGAGGAGCAGTTTTGAGAAAGTAGAGGGGCTACAGAAGGACTTTGACAGATTAGGAGAATGGGCAGAGAAAAGGCAGATGGAACATAGTGTCGGAGAGTATATGGTCATGCATTTTGGTGGAAGAAATGAAAGGGTTAACTATTTTCTAAATGGAGAAAAAATACAAAGTGCAAAGAGACTTGGGATTCCTTGTGCAGGTTTCCCTAAAGGTTAATTTGCAAGTTGAGGCTGTGGTGAGGAAGGCAATTGTGATGTTACCATTCATCGAGAATTAGAATACAAAAGTGAGGATGTAATGCTGAAACTTTAAAACGCTAGTGAAGCCTCACTTGGAGTATTGGGAGCAGGTGTGGGGCCCTTATCTTGGAAAGGAATTGCAGAACCTGGAGAGGGTTCAAAGGGAGTTCACAAATGATTCCAGTATTGAATTGCTTGTCATATGAAGATCTTTTGATGTCACTAGAATTCATATTAATGAGGGGTGACTGCGTTGAAACCTATTAAATGGTAAAAGGCCTTGATAGAGTGAATATGGAGAGGATATTTCCTATGGTGCGAGAGTCGAAGACTCGAGGATACAGCCTCAGAATAGAGGGGTGTCCTTTCGCAACAGATGAGGAAAAAATTCTTTAGCCAATGAGTGGTGAATCTGTGTAATTTGTTGCCACAGGTAGCTGTGTAGGCCAAGTCTTTTTTGTATATTTAAGGCAGAGGTTGATAGGTTCTTGACTGTTCATGGATATGGGGAGAAGGCAAGAAATTAGGGTTGAGAGGAAAATTGAATCAGCCATGATGAAAAGGCAGAGCAGATTTGATGGACCAAATGGCCTAATTCTGCTCCTATATCTTATGGTCTTATGGTACTGTGAAACATGTTGGCATGCCATCCATACAAGGCAAACGTTCATTGAGGTAGTCCAAAGGGAAAAGACCAAACAACTGTAAGATACAGGACCAGAATTAGACCACTTGGCCCATTGAGTCTGATCTGCCATTCTATCATGGTTGATTTATTATTGCTTTCAACCCCACCTTCCTGTCGTCTTCCCATAAACTGTGATGCCTTAACCAAAAACCTATCAAACTGTTTTAAATATATTCAATGACTTGTCCTCCACAGCCGACTGTAGCAATGAATTCCACAGATTCACCTCCCTTTGACTAAAGAAATTCCTCCTCATCTCTGTTCAGAAGGGATGTACCTCTGTTATGAGTCTGTCCTTTGGTCATAGACTTTCCCACTGTAGGAAACATCCTCACAACATCCACTCTGTTTAGGCCTTTCAATATTCGATTGGTACAACCATTGTTGGTAGAATCTTGGGTGGTGACGAGAGGGTGTACAGGAGTGAGATGTGCCAACTAGTGGAGTGGTGTCACAGCAACAACCTAGCACTCAATGTCAGTAAGATGAAAGAGCTGATTGTGGACTTCAGGAAGGGTAAGATGTAGGAACACATACCAATTCTCAGAGGGATCAGAAGTGTGAGCGTGATCAGTTTCAAGTTCGAGTGTCAAGAACTGAGGATCTAACCTGGTCCCAACTTATCGACGTCATAAAGGCGGCAAGACAGTGACTATACTTTATTAGGAGTTTGAAGAGATTTGGCACGTCAACAAATACACTCAAACTTCTATAGTTGTACCATGGAGAGCATTCTGACAGGCTGCATCACTGTCTGGTATGGAGGAGCTACTGCACAGGACTGAAAGAAGCTGCAGAAGGTTTTAAATCTAGTCGGCTCCATCTTGGGAACTAGCCTACAAAGTACCCAGGACACCTTTGGAGAGTGGTGTCTCAGGAAGGCAGTGTCCATTATTAAGGACCTCCAGCTCCCAGGGCATGCCCTTTTCTCACTGTTACCATCAGGTAGGAGATACAGAAGCCTGAAGGCACACTCAGCGATTCAGGAACAGCTTCTTCCCCTCTGCCATCCGATTCCTAAATGGACATTGAAGCTTTGGACACTACCTCACTTTTTTAAATATACAGTATTTCTGTTTTTGCACACTTTATTAAAAAAAAATCTATTCAATATATGTAGTTTTGTGTTTTATTTTTTTCTCTGCTAGATTATGTATTGCATTGAACTGCTGCTGTTAAGTTAACAAATTTCATGTCACATGCCGGTGATAAATCTGATTCTGATTGAGATCCCCCTTCATTCATCTAAACTCCAGTGGGTACAGGCCCAGAGCCATCAAACCCTCCTTTTATGTTAAACAGTTCAATTCTTCCTCTTCTAATGTCTCTATTTTCCTTTTCAGGGTGGATGGGGCTCCGTTGGACTCTAATCTGCAGTGGCATCAAACAACGGTTCTACACTGGCGTGTTCCCATTCTTGGGGTTCACTGTTTGGCTGTTTTCAGTATGTTCAAGTGTGACCTGAAGTTGGGTGTCTTCAGGGTGCAGACTTGTGCAGCCCTGTGAACACATTCTTGGCAATATTGCGAACTGAAGCATTGCAGGGAGCTGATAGATCAGGACAGCAAGAGACTGTCGGAGGCCTCTGCACTCAGTGATTGGTTACTTTTTCCTCTCACAATGGTAAGTGAGTTTGCTGCTGATTCTCGAGTCAGGGAACTCAAAGTAAATAGTGACGCTTCAGACTGACTGTAACCTTGAAACGGTGACTATTGTCTCCCTTGTCATTGGAAGGAGTGATATGTCTCTCCCTTCTCAGTGTGTGTGTGTGAGAGAAAGGCTGTGGGATGTCAAAGTGTTGGAGTGAACAGTTAGTTTGTGATGGACTGTAGACCATGGTCTCTCTTTGGGGGCTTTGCTGTTGCTGGCGTGGTGGGAATGCTGATGCTTTGTGCTAGAATAAGTGGGGGAGGGGGGGGTGATACTACTGCCTGTGCGTGGGAGGGGGAAGGGGGCTTTCAGGTTCCGTTTTTTGTCATTTATTGAGGGAATAAAAACTATTCACAATTTAACTTAAACTAATACTTTACAGCTATTGACACCAATCAATGGGCATGTGAAGCCAATCGATGAATGATAGAATCATAGAACACCATAATATAAAATATTCATGTTCATTGGTGGCCACTGAAAGCTTCAGGTTGAGATCAGGGGAAAACATTAAGTGGTCTTCACCTGGATTAACTTATTTTTAAAGATGCGTCCCTGCCACTTCATGTACAGTTCAGGGCAGGTCTGTTTTGTCACTTGCTAGAGAGTGACAGCTATCCCTCAACACTGGAACAAGAGGTGTGTTTTGAATGTCTGAGGTTTGTGCTCAGGAGCTTTCAGACCAGTACCAGTGTTGAACGTTCAAAGGGGTTCTGCTAGTTGGGATGCACTACTATTGTAAATCTGTTCTGCAGTTACCTGTCTACATTCAATGTGTTACAATTAAACAATTATATTGAAAGCAACTGTAGTTAATAACTTATTGTTCTTTGTTTAAAAAGTAAAAAAAAGTCATGAGGAGAGAAGACTCACATTTGGAGAGGTTGAGAACGGTTTCTCCAGCAGTGAAATCTGGGCCCAGAGGGATATGCTGCAGTGGGGCCCAGTTCTCAGTGCGATGTTCGGACAATTTAAATGCCAGCCCGGGTAGTCTGGGTACTCCTCTTTAGACAATGCTAAGGCTGTAAGACTGTCCCCAGCTGCTGTGCTTCACGTCTGCAAACTTTGCGGCAATATGATGAACTTCAGGCCTACTCCGGGGACTTGGATCCAAGGACTCAATTTGGTTCAGGTTGTTGCTCGCTTCTATTGTTTGTATGATTTGTTTCATTTTTTTCTTTGTGGGCACTGGGGATTGCTCATTTCTTAAATTGGGTTCTTTCAGGTTTGTTGCTTTGCAACTGCCTGTAAGCAAACAAATCTCAAGGTTTGATAATTTATACATTCATTGATAATAAATGCACTTTGAATCTTTGAATTCTCTCCAGAATATCTGCTGGATGTTTTAAATAGTTTTAGATCTCCAAGTTACAACTTCTCTCTATTTAGTCAGTCACGAGAGAATTTTATGTCCCCCTAACAAAGAAGGCAGAGTTTTGGTTAAATGCCCAATTTAAAAGACAGTGTCCCTGATAGTGCTTCATCCCTTCACTGAAGAAATGCTGGTGTGTTTGGATTGGGACTGGAGTTTATTTCCTTCTCACATGGAGAATTGAGTGGTGTTAACTGAACTACAGCTGGCATCAATGTAATAAGAGATTATTATTCATCTTCTATTTAAAGATCTGTGAAGTAATTTCAATTCCTTTCAACGTCTCTGCTTCTATTTGTCCAAACTGTTAATATTACATCTTGAACAAGTAGTTTGATGTCATAGTGGATTAAATCCCTTGTTTGAAATGCAGAGTTTTCACATGTCAATGCTCACAGCACATTTATCCTTTCATTTCTAATTTCTATCCCAGAAGCAATTAAATTTTGAATAAAAAGCTTTAGGGTACATAAAACAAAAGTTGCAATTTGATGTTTATCAGTGAAAATATAGGTGAAGAGAGACAGTAAATTTAAACTGTAGCCCACTGCACATACTAGTTAGTGTAATATTTATACCATGTTTCACTGCATTGGGAAACAGATTATGGAAATCAAATAACAGTGCAAATTTTGTCAGCAAATAGCAGTGGACTGCATGGGAAAGCACCAGTTACTCTGAGGATGATCCAAATTGTTATACATGATCTGCAACAACAAAGTCAATCTGGCTCTGACAAAGGAAACTGACTGATAATTTGGCTTCCATACTTTTGATTTTCATTTTCTGGTAAATTGATTTATTATTTTCACAAGGATCAAGGTACAGTGAAAAATCTTGTCTTGCATATCATCCACACAGATCAATTCATTACAAAAGCAAATATCTTCAAAAGGCAGCATCCATTATTAAAGACTCCCATCACCCAGGGAAGGTTGGACCTGCACCGAAGGAACAGTTTGCATCTGAACTAGAGGGGACTAATATCCTTGCGGGAGGGGTTGTTAACATATTAATGCTGCACGGTGGGGTTTAAACTAGAATTGCAGGGGGATGGGAACCAGAGTGCCAGAACAGTTAGTGGAGAGTTTGCGGAGGCAGATGTCAGTAAGGCCACAGTCAAAGTTAGAGCATGGTGCGACTTGTGCCCTGAGCTGTGTATATTTCAATGCAAGAAGTATCGTAGGAAAGGCAGATGAAGATGAGGTAGCTGGTTGATAAAAGAGGCAATGTGTAGTGAGGAGAGGCAGTTAATTGAGCAGAACTGCAGTCAACAGGATGAGTTGCAATGTAAAAGGTGGACAAAATTGAAAAGAATGAGTACAAAACTCAGACATCCCACCCTCCAAAAACTGATTTCAGGGAGGTAGCACCATCAATTTGTAGACTGCCGGGAGAGGTGGGACGTCTGCAATAGCGTAGCTCCTTAGCAGCCAGCCAGCTAGTTTAAGTAACGTTAGCTATGCTAATGAATGAATGACACCTGTTAAACGCACCTCAACATGTCTTTTACAGTCTGTACCCACCGTGGGCAATAGAAAAGTCACTGTTGCAAACAGTGCAGCGAGCAACACTGTCATTATTTTGACCCCTATTAGGCAGGGGTACACTTTAGTGTAGTCTGGGGTGACGTACACTGGAACACTCTGCCACGGTATGCTCTCGTTCGCACTCTCTCCCTCATGGTCACTCGCGCGCGCTCTCGCTTTCTCTCGCTCGCTCTCTCACTGTCGCTTGCGCACTTGCTCTCGCTCGCTCTTGCGCTGTCTCTTGCTTTCTCTTGCTCATCCTCAAAAAACTTGTTTCCATGATATTGTACATAACTTGTGGGCATCAGGGAACCACTATTAATATGCGGGAGACTCCCGGGAGAGATGGGGTGTCTGAAAACTGAACGTGTTATATCTGAATGCGCTCAGTATACAGAATAAGGTAGATGAACTTGCAGCACAGTTGCAGATTGGCAGGTATGATGTTGTAGGCATCACAGAATCACGGCAGAAAGATTATGGCTGGGAGCTTAATGTCCAAGGATACACATTGTATTGAAAGGACAGGTGGTAAGGCAGAGGGGGTGGCATTGCTCTGTTGATAAACAAGGAAATCAAATATGAAAGGGGTGACATAGGGTTGGAAGGTGTTGAATCATTGTGGACAGAGCTAAGGAACTGCAAGGGTAAAAAGACCCCAATGGGAGTGGTACACAGACACACAAAACAGTAGTAAGGATGTAGCCTGCAAATTACAATGGGAGATAGAAAATGCTTGCCAAAAGATCAATGTTACAATAGTCATGGGGGACTTCAATATGGAGGTTGATTGGAACTATCAGGTTGGTGCTCGATTCCAAGAGGGAATTTCTGGAAAGATGGCTTTTTAGAGCAGCTTGTTGTTGATCCCACTAGGGGATCAGCTATTCTGCTTTGGATGTTGTCCAATTGATTAGAAAGCTTAAGGTAAAGGAAACCTTTGGCACGTGATCATAAGATGATCAAATTCATCCTGAAATTTTGAGGAGAAGCTAAAGTCAGATGTATCAGTATTACAGTGGAGTAAAGAGAATTAGAGGCATGAAAGAGGAGTTGGCCAGAATTGACTGGAAAAGAACACTGGCAGGGATGATGGCAGAGCAGCAATGGCTGGAATTTCTGGAAGCAATTCGGAAGGCACAGGATGTATACATGCCATAGAGGAAGAAGTATTCTAAAGGCAAGGTGACAGAACCGTGGATAACAAAAGAAGTCCAGACCAACATACAAGCCAGAGAAGGCATATAATACAGAAAAAATCAGTGGGAAATTAGAGGAGTGGAAAGTTTTTAAAAACCAACAGAAGGCAACTAAAAAGTAAAAAAAAAAGGTAAAGATAGAATACAAAAGTAAGTGAGCCAATTATATTAAAAAGAATACCAAATGTTTTTTCAGCTACATAAAGTGTTAGAGGCACGAGTGGATATTGGACCTCTGGAAGATGATGCTGGAGAGGTAGTAAGGAACAAGGGTCAGGTAAATGGCAGATGAACAGAGTAAGTATATTGCACAAGTCCTCATGACAGAAGACACTAGCAGTACGGTACAAGTTTCAGGTGACAGGGGTCAGGAAATGTATGAAGTTAGTATTACCAGTGAGAAGGTTCATGGGAAACTAAGATCTGAAGGCAGATAAGTCACCGGGACCAAATGGTGTACACCCCAAAGTTCTGAAATAAGTGGCTGAAGAGATCATGGATGCACTAGTAATGATTTTTCAAGAATCATTAATTTCTAAGGTAAGGATGTGTTTGGCACAGCTTTGTGGGCTGAAAGGCCTGTATTATGCTGTAGGTTTTCTATATTTCTAATAACTAGATTCTGGAATGGTTCCAGAAAAATGGAAAGTTGCAAGTGTCACTCCACTCTTCAAGAAGGGAGAAAGGCAGAAGAAAGGAAACTAAGCCAGTTAGTCTGACCAGTGGCTGGGAAGTTGTTGGAGTTAATTATTAAGGATGAGGTATCAGGTACTTGGAGGCACATGATTAAAATAGGCTGGAGGCAGCATGGTTTTCTCAAGGGAAAATCTTGCCTGACAAATATGTTGGAATTCCTGGACAAAATAACAGGAATCAGAATCAAGTTTATTATCACCAGCATGTGACATGAAATTTGTTAGTTTAGCAGCAGCAGTTCAATACAATACATAATATAGAAGAAAAATAAATAAGTAAATCAATTACAATATGTATATTAAATTGATTAAAAATCATGCAAAAAACAGAATATATATTAAGGTGAGGTAGTGTTCAAGGGTTCAATGTCCATTTAGGAATCGGATGGCAGAGGGGAAGAAACTGTTCCTGAATCACTGAGTGTGTGCCTTCAGGCCTTTGTATCTCCTACCTGATGGTAACAGTGAGAAAAGGGCATGTCCTGGGTGCTGGAGGTCCTTAATAATGGACGCTGTCTTTCTGAGACACTGCTCCCTAAAGATGTCCTGGGTACTTTGTAGGCTAGTACCCAAGATGGAGCCGACTAAATTTACCGCCCTCTGCAGCTTCTGGTCCTGTGCAGTAGCTCACCCACCCCCTCCCCCCATACCCAACAGTGAAGCAGGATAGACAAAGGAGAATCGATTGATGTTGTGTAGTTGGATTTTCAGAAGGCCATAGACAAGGGGACACACATGAGGCTGCTTAGCAAGCTACAAGCCCATGGTATTACAGGAAAGGTTCTAGCCTGGATAAAGCAGTGGCTGATTGGCAGGAAGCAAAGTGAGGGAATAAAAGGAGCCTTTTCTGGTTGGCTTCCGGTGACTAACCGTTTTCCACAGGGGTCTGTATTGGGGCCGATTCTTTTAACGTTATATGTCAATGATTTGGATGATGTAATTGATGGCTTTGTTACAATGTTTGCAGATGCTTTGGAGATAGGTGGAAGGGCAGGTAGCAGAGAGGCTACAGAAGGACTTAGACTGAGGGAGAATGGGCACAAGTGGCCAATGGAATACAGTGTCGAAGTGTATAGTCATGCACATTGGTAGAAGTGAACAATTTCACTATTTTCTAAATGGAGAGAAAACACAAAATACTGAGGTGCAGAGGGACTTGGGAGTCCTTGTGCAAGTTAATTTTCAGGTTCAGTCTGTGGTGAAGAAGGCAAATATAATGTTAGCATTTATTTCAAAAGGACTGGAATATAAAAACAAAGATGTAATGTTGAGGCTTTACAAGGCACTCATGAAGCCTCACTTGGGAGTATTGTGAGCAGTTTTGGGGCCCTTCTTAGAAAGGATGTGTTGAAACTGGAGAGGGTTCAAAGGAGGTTCATGAAAATGACTCCAGGATTGAATGGCTTGTCATATGAAGAGCATTTGGCTCTGGGCCTGTATTCACTAGAATTCAGAAGAACTAGGCGTGACCTTATTGAAGCCTATTGAATTGTGAAAGGCCTTGATACATTGGATATGGAGAGGATGTTTCCTATGGTAGGAGAGTATAAGACCAGAGGACAGAGTGGTGAATCTGTGGATTTCTTTGCCAGAGATAGCTGTGTAGACCAAGTCTTATGTATACCCAAGGCAGAGGTTGATGGATTCTTGATTGGTCAAGGCAAGAAGGGAAATGGAGAGAGGACAGAAGATTTGGGCTGAGAGGAAAATCAGATCAACCATGATGAAATGGCAGAGCAGACTCGATGGGCCAAATGGCATAATTCTCCTATGTCTTATGATCTTAAGAAAAGCCATAACTCATTTATTGTACTGAAAATACTGAATACAAAGTGTGGTATAAATGTTACATAATTATGTCAACACAACAGACAAGCCTCTTTAGGTGAAACCTCAACTCAATGTTGGTGGTGGTGAATTATATGCATCTCCACCAATTACATTACCTTACACAGGAGGCTGAAGACACTCAATGTTTTAGGAACAGCTTCTTCCCCTCTGTCATCAGATTCCTGAATGGACAATGAACTCATGAACACTACCTCACTCTCTTCTCTCTTTTTACACTACTTGTTTAATTTTTTTACATTTCTTCCAGTAATATATAGTAATTTTATTGCAATATACTGCTGTCACAAAACAAATTTCGTGACATAGGTCAATGATAATAACCTGATTCTGATTCCAATTACCTCTCGTATTAGTCATTGCCAACCAGAGGAAAAGGCATTGGCTGGCCACTCTATCAAGGACTCTTATCATTTTATACACCTGCATTAAGTCTCCTCTCCAGAAGACCAGAAGACATAGGAGCAGAATCAGGCCATTCAGCCCATCAAGTTTCTCCACCATTCCATCATGGCTGATCTATTATCTGTCAACCCTACTGTCCTACCTTCTCCCCATAACCTTTGATGCCCTTATTAATGAAGAACCTATCAACTTGGCCTCCAGTTGTCTGTGGTAATGAATTCCATTGATTCACTACCCTCTGGCTAATGAAGTTCATCATCTTCTCTGTTTTGACTTGATGCCCCTCTATTCTGAGGTTGTGCTCTCTTGTCCTAGATTATAGGAAACATTCTGTCCATGTCCATTCTATCTAAGCCTGTCAACATTCAATAGGTCTCAATGAAATCCCCCTTCATTCTCCTGAATTCCTGTGAGATGCTCCTCATACATTAACCCTTTCATTCACCAAATGATTCTCATGAACCTCCTCTGGACCCTCTCCAATACTGGCACATTGTTTTAGATAAGGGCACCAAAACTGCTCACAATGCTCCAAATGCAGTCTGACCAATGCCTTATGAAGCCTCAACATTGTTGCTTTTTATATTCTAGTCCTCTCAAAATTAGATGCTAATATTGCATTTGCCTTCCTTACTACTAACTCAACCTGCAAGTTAACCTTTAGGTAATAGTCCTAAGTCCCTTTGCACCTTGGATGTTTGAATTTTCTCTGTTTAGAGAATAGTCTATGCCTTTGTTCCTTCTGCCAAAGTGCATGACTATACACTGACATTATATTCCATCTACTACTTTGCCATTCATCCAATCTGTCAAAGTCCTTCTGCAGACTCCCTGCTTCCATAACACTATCTGCCCCTCCACTCATCTTTGTATCACCCACAAATTTGGCCATGAAGTCTTTATTTCCATCATCCAAAATCACTCACATGTAACTTAAAAAGTAGTGGTCCCAACAGTAACCCTGTGGAACACAACTAGTCCCTGGCAGCCAACCAGAAAAGGCCCCCCCTTTTTCCCCACTCTTTGCCATTTCAATCTTCTGTCCATGCCAGTATCTTTCCTGTAATACCATGGGTTCTTATCATGTTAAGTGGCCTCACATGTAGAACATTGCTAAGGCCTTCTGAAAATTCAGTGCACAATATCTACCAATTCCCCTTTGTCTACTCTTTGTTATTTCCTAAAAGAATTCCAACAGATTGGTCAGGCAGGATTTCCCCTTAAGGAAACCATGCTGAATTTTATCACATGCCTCTAAGTACCCTGAAACTTCATTCTTAATAATGGACTCCAACACTTTCAGAATCAGAATCACTTTATTGCCAGTAGGTGAAACATAGAATTGATTGTGCTTTAGTGCCAAGCATAAACCACAGGACAATACCATAACAGACAACACAATCCCAACCAACAAATTACAAGACAATAGTGTAAACAGTCACGGATACTCAACAATGGGCAGAACAGTCACGTGTGCAAATATCAATAATCAAACAAATAAATGTGAACATATGAACAGACTCAATAATTATCAACAAAACAAGGAGAGCAAGAAAGACCCTTTATCAGATGTTATGCAGGGATAGTCAGGATATAACACCTGAGTGAATTTTGTTGAGAAGCTGGATAGCTACAGGAAAGAAGCTTCGGCGATGACTGCAGTCCTGCTGCTGACAGACTTGTAATATCTCCCTGAAGGCAATTTGGTGAATAGGTAACTTCTAGAGTAGGTGGACTCACCAGTAATTTTTTTTCAAACTCTTTTCTTTGCTCCAGCAATGAACAGGTCCTTTAATGTCGGTAGCTGACAGCCAATGATTTCTGCTGCTGGACCACTCACTGCAACCTGGGCTTGGAGAGGGAGACAGTGGGGAACCAAACGGTGATCAAGGTGGTCACAGCACACAATAATGGCAGAAAAACAATTCATCAGGATACACTTTGACATGTTATTTTCTAAACAGGTGTAGGAAGCACTATCTCTGCTGATGAGTGTGATGTGCTTGTCCCACCAATGTAATGGTAATCCCCAGGAATCTGAATGACTGGAACCATTGAATTCTAAGGGGGTGGGGGAAGGTAGAGGATTGTCAGTGGAAACCAGTCCTCATTTCCACTGTCTTCATAACATTAAACTCCAAATTGTTACAACCACACCATGCTGTAAGACAGTCTACCTCTTTTTGATAGCAGGTCACATCATTATGAGAGATGAGACAAACTATAATCATGTCATCCATGAATATTAATGAATTTATCTGTGAAGGTAGTCATTTGAGAATTTGAAAGAACACAGCCCTGGACAAAGCTTAAACACAACGAACTCTGCAGCTGCTGGAAATTCAAGCAACACACATCAGAGTTGGTGGTGAATGCAGCAGGCCAGGCAGCATCTCTAGGAAGAGGTACAGTCGATGTTTCGGGCCGAGACCCTTCGTCAGGACGAAGGGGTCCTGACGAAGGGTCTCGGCCCGAAACTTTGTACCTCTTCCTGGAGATGCTGCCTGGCCTGCTGCGTTCACCAGCAACTTTGGTGTGTGTTGCCTGGAGAGAGCTTGTGCTTATAGACATTGGACCGGGCAGGTAGGAGCCCAGCCTTACATAAAGTTTTCTTCCAGTCAGAGTTCATAATCCACTGACAAAGACCGTAGGGTACAGCTGGCTGGGTTAGCTTGCTGTAGACAACTTTGGAACAATAGTGTTGAAGGCAGAGCTAAGATCCACAAACAAGATCCACATGTAGATGTTGGGGGAATCCTAATGTTGAAGGATGTAATGAAGGCACAAGTTAACTGAGCAATTTACTCTATGAGCAAAAGTTGAGAAGTTCAAAGTAAATTTATTATCAAAGTGCATATATATCACCATAAACTACTGAGATCCATTTTTGCTGGCATACTCAATAAATGCAAAAACCATCATAGAATTAATGAAAGATCACACCAAAAGGGTGGACAATCAATATGTAAAAGTCAGCAAACTGCAAATAGAAAGGAAAAATTAATAAATAATAAATATCAAATACATGAGATGGAGTCCTTGAGAGTGGGTCCATAGATTGTGGGCACAGTTCAGTGATGGGACAAGAAGTTGAGTGATGTTACCCCCTTTAGTTCAAAAGACTGATGGTTGAGGGGTATTAACTGTTCCTAAACCTGGTGGGATGAATTCTGAGGTTCCTGTACCACCTTCCTGATGTCAGCAGGATAAGGAAGCATGTCCTGGGTGGTGGGGGGATTCCCTGATCATAGATGCTGCACCGTTCCATGTAGATGTGCTGTATTCAGTGGTTGGGAGGGTTTTACCTTTGATGGACTAGGTGATATCCAATACTTTTTGTAGAATTTTCTGTTCCAAGAGCATTAGTGTTTCCATACCAGGTAGTGATGTAGCCAGTCAATACATTCTCGACCACACATTTATAGCAAACTGTAGCAGATCAAGAAGAGGATCATTAATAAGGTAGGCCAACATTAGATGAGCAAGCTACTGAAGTCAGAATTACTGGCCTATACTTGTTAAGTCCAGTGATCTTCTCTTTCTTGGGAACTGCAATAATTGTAGCAACCTTAAAGCAGTCTGGAACGCTGCATAATTGCAGAGAGGTGTTAAGTATCTCAGTGAAGACAGGTGCTAGTTGATCCACCCAGTAGCTTAAAGTACAAATGAGACACCAAAGTTCAAAGTACTAAGTACATATACTCAGCAGGCCAGGCAACATCTATGGAAAAGAGCACAGTTGACATTTTGGGCCGAGACCCTTCTGCAGTCCTGTCAAAGTGTCTCGGCCCAAAATGTCGACTGTACCCTTTTCCATAGATGCTGCCAGGCCTGCTGAGTTCCTCCAGCGTTTTGTGTGTTGCTTGGATTTCCAGCATCTGCAGATTTTCTCTTGTTTGTGTACATATACTCTGTACAACCTTGAGATTTGTCTCCTTACAGGCAGCTGCAAAACAAAAAGCTTTTTAAAAAGAACCCATCAAACTCTCAACGTGCAGAAATTGTGCAAACAATAAAAGTAAGTTCACAGCCATGCAGCCAGTCGTTACTGCAGCGAGCCCTGGAGCTTGTTGGTGCCAGGGCACAGCCTCAGTTCAGTGCAGAAATGAGTAAATCTCATCAACAACATGCTGAACCCAGCCTGTCCCTCACCTCCAGCCCACCACTCTTACCTTTTCAATCTGGCCCAGCACTTAAACTGGCTAGTAAGTCGTCACTGTGCTTCACCAGTGCCATCTTATACTGGAAGATTACTGGGGCCTCATCTCAACCATTGAAGTCAAGCTAACTGGTCTAGAATTTCTTTTCACCTGCCCTTCCTTTCTTGAAGAGTGGAGGAACATTTTCAAATTTCCAGTACTCTAGAACCTATCCAGAATCTAGTGATTCTTGAAAGATCATTATAATGTCTCCACAATCTCTTCAGCTGTTTTTTTCAGAACCCTGGGATTACGGTCATCTTTGATCTTCCACGTGACAATGGAATCACATGACCAGGAAATTCTCAGGGGCACTTTGCTTGTTCTCTCCCACTATGTTCACTCATTCCAGAGGTACAATCACACATACATACAGGCCCCACATATCCCAGAGCCTCAGTCACACACACACAGGCCCCACATGTTCCAGTGGTACAATCACACATACAAACATCAGGAAAACGGGTTGAAAGATAATGCAACACTGTTTTGAAGAAAAGATCTTCTCTTTGATGTCCTGGCCAATATTTCTCTCTCGAATCACTTTCAATAAAATCTAATCTCAATCACACTGAAAAGAGTTGGAAATTACGGCACTGGACAGCACTGAAACTGTTGCTTCCTCAGAAATATTGTTTGCTTATGATAGACCACTTGAAACTGAACACAAAGATAATTTCAGACTACTTATATCTCATAGCAATTGGGAGAAACAAGAAATTACCTTTTATTGAGTATAATGTTTTTAATTGCATAATGGTGCTGATACTTTGCAATAGTTAAAAAAAGGTTTGTTGTTGATGATTTTCATTTGTACTCAGTCTGAGGCTTCTAACTTAAGTGTCCAACAATAATCAGCCAGCATTGATGGATTCCAGTTGTCCTGACACCATTTCTCCATGGCCACAATATCCTGGTGAAACTTTTCAGCATGCTCATCACTGATAGCACCAAGATTTGCAGGGAAGGATTCTAAATGGGAATGGAGAAAATGCATTCAGGATGAATGCACTCAGTCTACTTCCCAGGCTTGGAGAATCACAAACAAGAGGTGAGAGGGGAGATTTAATGAGAACTCAAGAGGCAACAGCTTATCTTTATACATCGATGTTTAGAGATATATGGAATGAGCTATCGGGTTGGGGGGAGTGGACAGCTCCATGGTTAGGAAAGGTTTAGAAGGTTATGGAGCAATGCCGGCACGTGGGACTAGTTTGGATGGGCATTTTGGTCAGCACAAACTAGTTGTGCTAAATGGCAGAATAACTGGAAACTTAAACAACCAAAGAAAAAGTTACAGCACAATACAGACCCTTCGGCCCACAAAGCTGTGCCAAACATGGACTTACTTTAGAAATTACTTAGGGTTACCTATAGCCCTCTATTTTTTCTAAGCTCCATGTACCTGTCCAGGAGTCTCTTAAAAGACCTAGTGGTATCCGCCTCTACCACCATCACCGGCAGCCCATTCCACGCACTCAGTATGTAAAAAAATTTACCCCTCCCATCTCTTCTGTACTGACTTCCAAGTACCTTAAAACTGTATGCCCTCATGTGAGAGCCATTTCAGTCCTGGGAAAAAGCCTCTGACTATCCACACGATCAATGCCTCTCATTATCTTATACACCTCTCATCCTTTGTTGCTCCAAGGAGAAAAGGCTAAGTTCTCTCAATCTATTCTCATAAGGCATGCTCCCCAATCCAGGCAACATCCTTGTAAATCTCCTCTGCACCCTTTCTATAGTTTCCACATCCTTCCTGTAGTGAGGCAACCAGAACTGAGCACAGTACTCCAAGTGGGGTCTGACCAAGGCCCTATATAGCTGCAACATTACCTCTTGGCTCTTAAACTCAATCCCACTGTTGATGAAGGCCAATGTTCTGTATGCCGCCTTAACCACAATCAACCTGCACAACAGCTTTGAGTGTCCTATGGGCTCAGACCCCAAGATCCTTCTGATCCTCCTCACTGCCAAGAGTCTTAACATTAATGCTATATTCTGTCATTATATTTAACCTACCAAAATGAACCATCTCACACTTATCTGGGTTGAATTCAATCTGCCACTTCTCAGCTGAGTTTTGGATCCTATCAATGCCCCACTGTAACCTCTGACTATCCACAACACCCCCAACCTTTGTGTTATCAGCAAATTTACTAACCCATCCCTCCACTTCCTCATCCTGGTCATTTATAAAAAAAACACGAAGAGAAGGGATCCCAGAATAGATCCCTGAGGCACTGGTCACTGACCTCCATGCAGAATATGACCCGTCTACAACCACTCTTTGCCTTCTGTGGGCAAGCCAATTCTGGACCCACAAAGCAATGTCCCCTTGGATCCCATGCCTCCTTACTTTCTCAATAAGCCTTGCATGGGGTACCTTATCAAATGCCTTGCTGAAATCCATATACACTACATCTACTGCTCTACCTTCGTCAATGTGTTTAGTCACATCCTCAAAAGCACAACCTGCCTTTGACAAAGCTATGCTGGCTATCCCTGATCATATTATGCCTATCCAAATATTCATAAATTCTGCCTCTCAGTATCTTTTCCATCAACTTACCAATCACATAAGTAAGACTCACTGGTCTATAATTTCCTGGGCTATCTCTACTCCCTTTCTTGAATAAGGGAACAACACCTGTAACCCTCCAATCTCCAGAACCTCCCTGTCCCCACTGATGATGCAAAGATCATTGCCACAGGCTCATCAATCTCCTTCATCACCTCCCACGGTAGCCTGGGGTACATCCCGTCCGGTCCCAGTGACTTATCCAACTTGATGCTTTCCAAAAGCTCCAGTACATCCTCTTTCTTAATGTCTATATGCTCAAGCTTTTCAGTCCGCTGTAAGTCATCCCTACAATCACCAAAATCCTTTTTTGTGGTGAATACTGAAGCAAAGTATTTATTAAGTAGCTCTGCTATCTCCTCCGGTTCCATACACACTTTTCCACTGTCACACTTGATCAGTCCTATTCTCTCATATCTTATCCTCTTGCTCTTCACATACTTGTAGAATAGCTTGAGGGTTTCATTAATCCTGCTCGCCAAGGCCTTCTCATGGCCCCTTCTGGCTCTCCTAATTTCATTCTCAAGTTCCTTCCTGCTAGCCTTATAATTTTATAGATCTCTATCATTACCTAGTTTTTTGAACCTTTCGTAAGCTTTTCTTTTCTTCTTGACTAGATTTTCAACAACCTTTGTACACCACGGTTCCTGTACCCCACCATCCTTTACCTGTCTCATTGGAACGCACCTATGCAGAATGCCATGCAAATATCCCCTGAACATTTGCCACATAGCTGCTGTACATTTCCCAGAGAACATCTGTTTCCAACTTATGCTTCTAAGTTCCTGCCTGATAGCTTCATATTTTCCCTTACTCCAATTAAATGTTTCCTTAATTTGTCCGTTCCTATCCCTCTCCAATACCATGGTAAAGGAGATAGAATTGTGATCTCTATCTCCAAAATGCTCTCCCACTGAGAGACCTGATACCTGACCAGTTTCATTTCCCAATACCAGATCAAGTACAGTCTCTCCTTTTGTAGGCTTATTTACATATTGTGTCAAGAAACCTTCCTGAGCACACCTAACAAACTCCACCCCATCTAAACCCCTTGCTCTAGGGAGATGCCAATCAATATTGGGGAAATTAAAATCTCCCACCACGACAACCTTTCCAGAATCTGTCTCCCTATCTGCTCCTCGATGTCCCTGTTACTATTGGGTGGTCTATAAAAAAAACACACAGTAGGGTTATTCTAACTAACAATCTAAACTCTTTTGCTCTGCAAGGAAGCTCAAAAGCCCTGTACAGCCAACCAGGTGGTTTCCAAGCTAACACACGAAATGCTTGAGGAACTCATCATTTCAAGCAGCCTCTACAGGGAGGAATGAACAGTTCATGTTTCAGGTTGAGACTTTTCATCAGGACTGGAAAGGAAGGGGAAGCAACCAGAATAAGGTGGTGCAGGGAGGGTTGGAAATGATTGGTGAAACTAGACGATAAATACAGGTGAGGGAGAGAGTGGGTGAATGGGGAGGGGGAGTGAAGTAAAGAGCTGGGAAATCATTGGTGGAGGAATGGGAAAGGGGATGTGAACTAAATAGCTGCAAGGACACACTACGTATTTTAGAAACAACTTCTTCCCTTCTGCCATCAGATTTTTGAACTGTCTATCAACACATCTCAATATCTTGCTTTCTTTTTGCACTATTTAAAAATATTTATTATTGTAACAGTATTTTTATGCATTGCATTATATTGGTGTACCTAAAGAACATATGTGCGTGGTAATAAATGTGATTCTGATTCTGAGAGAGAACATGCAAATTCCACACAGGTAGCAACCAAGATCAGGATGGAACTGCAAAGTAGCGGTTCTATGAGCTGTGCCACAGAGTGCTTCACACCGAGCCCGACACTGGCGTATTCATTTGACGGCAGACTCTGCACAGCTCTGTCTTCACACCGAGCCTGGCACTGGCCCAGAAAGGTTTCATTTCTTAGTGAGGAGCAGGCCCCAGGATTACCAAGCATTGACTGAGATAGTTTCATGTTTTTGATACCTGCTCAAAAATGCTGATCTAGTTGCAAAATCATTTCCCAAGTGGATCTTATATACTTGATATCTGAGATGTCCTTTCTTGGCACAGACACAAGCATTCACTGCTCCCAACTTCAGTCCCAGGTTCTGACCAGGCAGACTACTCCATACTGGTTGCTCTGGTCTTTGCTGAAATTCCATGCCAAAGGTCAGCCAGCAAGACAAAGCAATCTAATTTAATTCCCCCATTGTGTGGCTGCAAAGCCCAGCCCAGACCAGCATGTGTCTGGTGGCCAACAAGCACCAGTGTCTCCCACCATTCAGCAGAGGGCAGCACATGGGGTCATGCTGGCTGGATGGTTGATGGTAGGCTGAGAGATTCTATGGACCCCCAAGAACCGTGGAAGTTAATCCAGTGGAAATTTCTGCTGGATCAACAGAAGGACAAGTGTGAAGTAAATACCTATCTTCTTGATAGGCCAAATTGGCTAATTCTGCTCCTGTATTTTATAGTCTAATGATGGCACCTTGAAAAGTACAGGGAATAAAATTCATCCAGGGCCAAAACTCAAAGAAAAATGCAAATATAAATAAATAACAATAACTAACCAGAATATGAGACAAAGAAAAGAGAGCTCATTGGTTGTGGGAACATTTCAATGATGGGGCAAGTGAGTGTAGTTATACCGTTTTATTCAACAGCCTGATAGTTGAGGGGTAGTAACTGTTTTTGAACCTGGTGGTGCAAGTCCTGAGGATTTTTAATACAATGTTCAGATCCTCTAAAAGTCTAAAATATTTTTTGCTGAATTTTTCAGTACACATAATTCTGTAACTAAAATATCAAAAAATTATCCTTATAGACAAAATTTCTCTCACAGAAACTGAAAAGGCTGAAAACAGTAACAAGTGGTCAAAGTGAAAACTACCCAGGTCAAAGTCATTTAAACGTGCAGCTGAAAGCAATGTCATTTATGATAAATGTCTAAAGAACATCTGACTCAACAGAATTTTATCTTACGAGCTCTGGTCTCCAGAATCTTCCAGAGGGAAGGTCTCAAAATCCCCGGCTTTGCCTGTTGTTGGCAACCGAGATTGAGGTTGAATCGCTCGGACAGAGATGGCACTCGGTACTCTGTGTCGGAGAGCTGATTGGAGGCTTGAAGTTTTCGGATGACTCAGATTCGGACTGTGGTCAGGCATGGCAGGGAGAGTTTTTCTTCCTTCTATCTGCATGAGATGTGGGACATTGAGAGACTTTGAACTTTTTACTGTGCTCATGGACTTCTTCATCAAGTTATGGTATTGTTGCACTGTTTGTAACTATATGTTATAATTATGTGGTTTTGTTAGTTTTTTCAGTCTTGGTCTGTCCTGTGTTTTGTGATATCACACCGGAGGAAATATTGTATCATTTCTTAATGCATGCATTACTAAATGACAATAAACGAGGACTGCATGTCTTCATAATCTAAAAAAGCTCTTCACTCACTCGTGTTAATTGTCCTCAACCAGTAGTTATCATCTCAATTTCGGTATACTGTTCTCTGTAGTCATTTCCAATTCATCAGTTGGACCACTACACAAAATCCACTTCAATGTATCCAAATAAAATGTTTGCACTTATAAATATATTTAGAAAACATAATATTGCACAGAAATCATGCCCAGAAAAGTCTCTACAGTAAATTGAAATTTTATTCGATCCTTTTAATTACTGCTGGAACTGGATTTATTGAAGCAGCTCATTTCTATGGCTCAATAAGAATATACACAAGTGTAAAAGGATCTTCAATTATTGAAGAACATTTGGTACCTTATTTAAAATTGTGAAATTAATGTGCATAGGATCAAATCTAATTTGTAAATTTTATCCCTTCAAATTACCATTATCATTCCTGATCCAAGTCCCACACATTTGTCATCCCTCATTGATAAAATGATAGAAATTTATTTTTACTGTCTTAGAAATTTATAATAGAGTAGACTGTTCACCCCAGCTAATACTCATGTGGGGTGGTGGTGGTGTGGAGATACACCTCTACCAAAGGAGGTGTAAGGTGCTCCTCTCCACTAGCCTACAGCTCACCCCTGAGCAAGGTGTAGCACCTGCTTAGCTCCCTGATCAGGGTCACACGAAGTATGGGAGTAGGTGGTGGATAGCCGTACTAACAGCTGGTACATATTATAAGTCCTGTTTATGCAACCACTGATGCCAGGCAGACAATCTCTGAAGAGTATTGACAATGGCTGGGGTTACCCGGCTTCTAAAGACACTAGCCAGAAGGCGGCAATGGCAAACTACTTCTGCAGAAAAATTTGCCAAGAACAATCATAGTCACGATGATCGCTTATGTCATACAACACAACACTAATGATGATATGATGATGTTGAATATTCATGCATTAAACGTTGGACATTCTCTCATTGATTTTCCACTTAACATCTCCAGGACCTGAACCTGCAGTTCCAGGCTCTTCAAACACTCACCCAGGTAAAATGTGGAGAGTGTTTGTGCCCTCTTTTACCCCTATAACGTTCCGTTATATTGGCTCGTGTATGTCTAGGGGAAATCCCACCCAGCACCTGCCTCAACACTCTCCACAGGGTCAGTCGCCGCCCGAATCAATCCCAAACATCAATCATCAGCCAGCACACCCAGTAAATTTTAACAAGTACACTTTATAGATATTACTAATTCTATGACATTAATATAAATTTGATACAGAGGAAAATAATGAAAAAAAAGGCGCCAACACTTATCAAAGTCCAAGTTCTTGGCGCGCTACTGTTGGAGCTCAATCGATTCCTGACGACCACCTGAATTCCGTCGACTCACTGCTTGGGACTACCCGGAGTGATCGACCGGAGCCTCTCCGCACGTCCGCCGTCCTCCCCGTCTCTGACTCCCCGTCTCTTCACCGTCCTCCCCGTCTCTCCTCCGACTCCCCGCCAAAACCCGTCCGCCGTCCTCCCCGCCAAAAACCCCGTCCACAGTCATATGATACAGCATTGTATCCGAAAACAAAACGATACACGAAAACCCATTGGTTAATAGCACCCTATCTATAATAACCCAAGCAACTGACTAATTAGAGACTGTCTCAGCATTCCCCAGTATAACAAGAGAAGCCATTTTAAATTTAACGAAAAGAAAGACCCCGTACACTCTTCCCCCCACCAATACAAGTCATGCCCTCATGACGTTAACAGAGTTCACCAGTCCTCCTTGTAAAACACAAAACCCAACCCAGGTGCATAAAGCAGTGACATAACTTTCCAGGGCAGTAGAGATCACACCCTGCTCTCCCGGCGCTGTATAAGTTAGTCTCTCCGGGGGGATGCCTACTCCCCTAAGGCCTCTGGACTTCCTCTGCTGACTCTCCCTGTTCAGACACCCCAGGTGACCCCCCGGCCCTATCTGTCGGACCCTCCCCCTCACCGGGATCCCTCAGCCCCTGTGAGCCCTCTGGCTCAGGTTCTGCCTCCACCCTCTCCTCCCCCAATCCCGGCTGTAATACAGGCGGCTCTGCAACACCCTCCCTCGGTTCCCCTGACTCAGTGACGGAAGGGCCAGGAGTCTCTTCTCCCGGCAATGGAGAATCAGCGAACAGAAGCAGGTACCACAAGTCCGAATCATCGTCTTCCGATGAAGTATCCCTTCTCGAGGTGGGGGCCGGCCCCGTCTTCTTCGCAGCGGGCTCTTCCCTCGCCCCGCGCCTTCGCATAGTCCTCGTACTAGGAGTAAACTCCCATTCGGGCTCTGGGTCCATCTTCACCTCTCGACCCAGAGGCAACAGGTGGTTCCGATGGAGTACCTTGACAGGCCCCTGCCCGCCCTCAGGTCTCACCCGGTAAACCGGGAGATTAGGCATCTGACTCTCCACCACATAGGGGGTGGCTGCCCAACGGTCCGCCAACTTGTGCTTACCAGGTAGTCCTAAATTCCGGATAAGGACTCGGTCTCCCGGCAATAGCTGGACGAACTTCACTTTCTGATCATACCTCTTCTTCTTCCGCTGGTTCTGCTTGGTGGCTGCCGCCTCAGCCAACTCGTACGCCCTTTTCAACTCTCTCCTCATATCGGACACGTACTTCAGACATGGCTTCGAAGGTATTTCACCCGCTTCAGTCCCAAAACACACATCAATGGGCAACCTCGCTTCCGGTCCGAACATCAGATAGTAGGGCGAGTACCCTGTAGCATCATTGCGAGTACAGTTGTAACAATGAACCAAATGGGCAATGTGCCGACTCCACTTACTCTTCTGTCCGACCTCCAAAGTGCCGAGCATGTCCAGCAGGGTCCGGTTAAACCACTCGGGCTGAGGATCACCCCGCGGGTGATAGGGGGTGGTTCTGGATTTCTCAACCCCAAGCATACCCAGTAATTCATGGATAAGCCTGCTCTCGAAGTCCCGTCCCTGATCACTATGGATCCGCTGGGGAAGGCCATAATGAACAAAGTACTTCTCCCCCACCTTCTTCTTACAGGCTCCCAAGAGCCGTCGCACCAGAGGGGAGTTAGTCTCCACTAGCAGGGCAGCACCACCGGGTTCCACCGGGTCCGGACAGACCAACACCAGCGCCTCAAAGGCTTCCGACACTCCCATATCTCCCTCCGAGAATTCCAATCTCACTGAGAAGTACCCATCGTACGGGTAATCACCATTACTTATGCCCCAAATCTCCAGTGCATTAAACGGAGTTACTGGCAAATACTTCAGATATTTATTGTAGAACGACCCGTACAATAAGGTAACCTGCGACCCGCTGTCAAGGATGGCTTTCGCAAATATTCCCTCTATCCGTAGGGACACGCTGGAACGGGGTCCCACCAGTCCATCAGGAATTTGGGCTTGTTCTTTCTGGGGTTCCATAGCTGTTTTCTGGGAACGTGTTCCTCCCGAGACTCCAGTCCGTTCCCTCACTGAGCCTCTCCTAAGTTTCCCGATACCTCTCCCTTCTTGGTGGCCCGGGGGCCCTCCCCCCTTGGCGCATCTCGTCTCTCACAATCCCTCCGCAAGTGACCCGCTTCCCCACAGCTGTAGCACACCCCCGGCCACTCACATTCCCGCCGGAAATGCCCCTCTCTCCCACAGTTATAGCACCCGCTACCCGCCGCCTCTCTCCTCCTGATACGCCCCCTCGGGGACCCCTGGGATTTCTCTGATCTCACCCCGGCTACCACCTCCTGAACCGCTGAAGACCGTCCCTGGGGGTCCGAGCCCTCTGGTCGGCCCGAAGCACTCTCCTCTGCCCGTACCCCTCTAATCAGCTGCCCGAATAATGGAGGGGGGCTCCACTTAAATGACTGCCGGATACTCCAAGCCACCCTGTCATCCTCCCGGGAACCTCTACATATCTGGCTCATCCTCAACTTCGCCACTTCGTCCGCCCTCACTACCCCTCGTCGCCGCAGCCCCGTAAGCTTCCCTTCCAGCCGGAAAACGTATTGTGAGAGCTTTTCCCCTCTTCTCTGCCCCATTTGTTAAAACTCCGCTAAATGTTTCCAGGGATCTCCTGACAGTCCAAACACTTCCTCCAAAGCGTCCAAACACTCCGATAGGGAAGCCGAAGGGCGTTCCGCTCTCAAATCGCGGACCACACGGGCCGCCCCGCCCCTTAAGCTTTCCATCAATCGCTGTCTCTTTTCCTCATCCGAAACTGGCCACACCTCTAACAACTGGGATGTATCCTCAACCCAGGTCTCATATTCCTCCTCCCCTTCCGGCGTGGGCCCGGCTCCCGAGAAAATTCTCAGCTTCGGGCGGGGCCCCTCAACCCTTCTCGCCAGGGAGGTAATGGCAGCCGCTAACTCGGAAGTCTCAGCACGCCCATGGGAACGAGGCCTGGCCAAACCTTCCCACTCCACACCTCCACCCCTGGCTACTGGCACCTCTCCTGGGCCTTCATCCAGCTCCTCCTCCGGCACCTCCTCACTTGCGTCCTCCGGGAGGGTGTGGAGACCCCACGGCCCTGCCTCCCCCTGGACGTGGACTGTCGCTGGTAGTTCTAAAGTCGTGACGTCGGCACTCATCCGCACCAACATCCAGCTGGACTCCAGTTCTTTCCCACCCCTTCTAGCTATAAATTCTACCTGCCCGATACCTTTAATCAAACTCAACCCTCGCACCAGTACATCTGCCGGAATGCGATAATCGACCCCACTTAACACGCACGCATGATTCACCGGTACCTCCTCCAATTCACACCAATTTACAATCTTATCTCGATCCATCTTCGCACCACTTAACGCGACGACTATTACAACTTTACCGAAAATCCAAATCCAGGATCCAACCGCCGTAAAACAAGATACAGACAAATCAAAGGACGGTAGCCCCCACTTGTAACGTTCCGTTATATTGGCTCGTGTATGTCTAGGGGAAATCCCACCCAGCACCCGCCTCAACTCCCCACAGGGTCGGTCGCCGCCCGAATCAATCCCAAACATCAATCATCAGCCAGCACACCCAGTAAATTTTAACAGGTACACTTTATAGATGTTACTAATTCTGTGACATTAATATAAATTTGATAGAGAGGAAAGTAATGAAAAAAAAAGGCGCCAACACTTATCAAAGTCCAAGTTCTTCGCGCGCTACCGTTGGAGCTCAATTCGAATTCAGACGACCACCCGAATTCTGTCGACTCACGGCTCGGGACCACCCGGAGCCTCTCCGCACGTCCACCGTCCTCCCCGTCTCTCCTCCGACTCCCCGCCAAAACCCCGTTCCAAGTCATATGATACAGCATGGTATCCGAAAACAAAACGATACATGACCACCCATTGGCTAATAGCACCCTGCTATCTCTAATAACCCAAGCAACTTAGTTAGAGACTTTCTAGCATTCCTCAGTATAACATAACAAGAGAAGCCATTTTAAATTTAACGAAAAGAAAGACCCCGTACAGGAAATTATTTTCTACTCATTTCCAGTGTAATCCTAAATGTACAATTCTGCAACAAGTTCACCCTGAATTTTCATTTTAAAACTAAGTCAATTCATTCAGGAGCAGAATTCAACATTCAAGTGAATTACATGTTTATGGAAGACGAGTTTATATCAGCTGATTCTGCTAACTAACCAGTTAGCTGGTTATCCAACGTATCCAGGAAACAGAAGGCTAATGTCATCACAATGTTGCCCTCCCTCTTCTTCATGTCTTCAAAGGGCTTTTTGCCTTGAAGATGCATTTGCAACAGCAATGAGAAAAGTGCAGGAAAATCTTCTGAAACAGTCACTTCCTAATATATTGGACATCACCATTTGAGAGATGTTTCTTTCGGTCATTCCAATAATAAAGCCTGATTTTTAAATTAACAGAAGTGAATTAGAGGCGTTTTACATTACAGGTAGGTGTGGAGAATCATCTTGGTGCACTTGGAGTAATATTAATTTCCATGTATTGCTATTATAGACTTCACCAGCACTAGTTCTTGTAAAGGAAAAGTGTCATTTAACAGCTAAGGGAACAACCGAGTGTGCAATCAACCACCCGACTTGTGGGTTTGAGTGAATGTTGCCCATTAGAACTCATTTTATGCCTTATTTTAACAAATTCTGCAATGAAAATGAGAGTGAAATCACACGAGTTGTGAATTTGAGTGAATGTCAGAATCACAGAAACAGGCCATGCAGTCCATCCCGAACCATCTAAACTGCCTACTCCCATTGACCTGCGCCAGGACCATAGCCTCCATACCCTACATTCCACGTACCTATCCAAACTTCTCTTAAAAGCTGAAATCGAGCTCACATGCACCACCTGCACAGGCAACTCATTCCACATTCTCACGACCCTTTGAGTGAAGAAGTTTCCCCTCATGTTCGTCTTAAATGTTTCACCTTTCACCCTTAACCCATAACCTCTGGTTGTAGTACCACCCAGCCTCAGTGAAAAAGCCTGCTTGTATTAACCCTGTTTATACTCCTCATAATTTTGTATACCTCTATCAAATCTCCTCTCAATCTTCGACATTCTAGAGAATAAAGTTCTAACCTATTCAATCTTTCCTTATAATTCAGGTCCTCCAAACCCAGCAACATCCTTGTAAATTTTCTCTGTACTCTTTCAACTTTGTTTACATCTTTCCTGTAGGTGGGTGACCAAAACTGTACACATACCCCATGTAACATGCTGTAAGATTTCACTGATAATGTAAAGGTTTCTCTGTAGCAGCAATGTTTGGGTTATGACTGGAGATAACAGGGTTTGGAATGCTGTTGTTCTTTCTTGTGAGTCTGGAAGAGAGATTTTCGCGGTCTTTTGCTGGGGAGAGATGAGGAGAGAAGACGCGAATGGAGAGAGTTGGTAGACGGCTGGACGGGGTGGACTTGGAGCGAGGGTCCAAAGGGCAGCGAGGACCAGAGGAGGTTGATGGTGGACGAACGACTTATCAGTGAGCTCCAACATTGAGCAATAGACTGTTTCATAAGAATGGGCCCTTTTTCTTTTTTTAATTTTCTTTACTAACCATATTGTCAAAGTAAGAATTATAAAGCTTAATCGTTTAACCGCATATTGTGTACAACTTTTTATTTCAGGGTAGTGATTTGTAACAGGGGACACATCGCACAGCATCCACCCAAACAAAATTTCTTAAGTTTGGCTGGGCCGGGGGCTATCACCCCCTAAATTAAGTCGCTAGTCAAAGCGAGAGTTACACCCAAATTAGGCCTCACCAAAATCTTATATTGTACAAGTTTAATATAACATCCCAGCTCATGCACTGAATACACTTATGAAGGCCAATGTGCCAAAAGCTTTTTTTAAATGACCCTATCTACCTGTGCTGCCACTTCCAACAAATTACAGACCTGTATTCCTAAATCCCTTTGTTCTACCGCATTTCTCAGTGCCCGACCACTTAGCCCATTTTTCTAGCTGGTCCAGATCCCGCAAGTTTTGATAGTCTTCCTCATTGTCCACTATCCCCTAATTTTAGTGTTATCCACAAATTTGCTGATCCAGTTAACCACACTACCATCCAGATCATTGATGCAGATGACAAACAGCACAAGACCATAAGATATAGGAGAAGTAGGCCATTCAGCCCATCAAGTCTGCTCTGCCATTCACTCATGGCTGATCCAATTCTTCCAGTCATCCCAACTCCCCTGCCTATCCCCAAACCCTTTGATGCCCTGGGACAATGTGGCTCTTCAAGTCTGTTTGTGAAATATGTAGACCTATCTAACATATGTGTGATGTGGTTCATTTTGGTAGGTCAAATATGATGACAGAATATAGTATTAATGGTAAGACTCTTGGCAGTGTGGAAGATCAGAGGGATCTTGGGGTCTGAGTCCATAGGACACCCAAAGCTACTGTGCAGGTTGACTCTGTGGTTAAGAAAGCATATCCTTCATTGGCCTTCATCAATCGTGGTACTGAGTTTAGGAGCCGAGATGTAATGTTGCAGCTAAGTGGTCAGACCCCACTTGGAGTACTGTGCTCAGTTCTGGTCACCTCACTATAGGAAGGATATGGAAACCATAGAAAGGGTGCAGAGGAGATTTACAAGGATGTTGCCTGGATTGGGAAGCAAGCCTTATGAAGATAGGTTGAGTGAACTTGGCCTTTTCTCTTTGGAGCAACGGAGGATGACAGGTGATGTGATAGAGAGGTGTGTAAGATGATGAGAGGTATTGTTCGTGTGGATAGTCAGAGGCTTTTTCCCAGGGCTGAAATGGTTAGCACGAGATGGCACAGTTTTCAGGTGCTTGGAAGTAGGTACAGAGGAGATGTCGGGGTAAGTTTTTTTTTTATTTACACAGAGAGTGATGAGTGATGAGTGCGTGGAATGGGCTGCTGGTGACGGTGGTGGAGGCGGATATGATAGGGTCTTTTAAGAGGCTCTTGGACAGGAGCTAAGAAAAATACAGGGCTATGGGTAACCCCAGGTAATTTCTCAGTTAAGGACATGTTCGGCACAGCTTTGTGGGCCGAAGGGCCTGTACTGTGCTGTAGATTTTCTATGTTTCTATATAAATTCTTTCTTATATAATGAAAAGATTACAATGCATTAAATGGCCCTGAAAGGTTTTACTATGCTCACACTAACAGCTTTTATAAAATTGGGGTTGCTAATAGACTCTATGAAAGAATAACTCAACTTTGTGATCTCAATTTAACCTCAAAACTCTTATGTAGCACTCTGGTTCCATCAGCTGCGTACGTCTAGGAAAGACACCCTCTGGCCCCGCCAAATGTGGGTGACCGAAGTGCGAGCCTCCCAAATTCCTGTTTGTGTGGATGCTGCATGATTTGTTACCCTGTTACAAATAAGCACCACAGAATAACACACTGTACCGCATGCAATTAAAAGATTTAGCTTTATAATCCTTAATTTGACTAAAGGGTTACTAAAGAAAAAGCAAAAAATGAAAAGGGCCCATTTGAAATGAAACAGTCTAGAGTGCACAAGTTGGAGCTCACAGTTTCCCCTTCATAGAACATAGAATAGTACAGCACAGTACAGGCCCTTTGGCCCAAAATGTTGTGCCGACCCTCAAACCCTGCCTCCCATATAAGCCCCCACCTTAAATTCCTCATATACTTGTCCAGTAATCTCTTAAACTTCACTAGTGTATCTGCCTCCACCACTGACTCAGGCAGTGTATTCCACGCACCAACCACTCTCTGAGTAAAAACCCTTCCTCTAATATCCCCCTTGAACTTCCCACCCCTTACCTTTGTGATGAGAATACACATAAATTAAGATGTTTGCTGGCCTGGGCTAGCACCAGAGGCATCAGCAGTTGGTCTGCCACCTGTCCTCAGGGGAGGGAGAGTTAAGCCACACAATGAAGCAGCATCTGGAGATGTTAATGAAGGTGCCATCAGTCTGGGTATTGCCAAGATCGGCTCCTCCTTTGAACCCTAAACTGTTTGAAGTGATGGACAGGCGATACCCCAGCAGGGGGATAAAAAGGGACAGGTTCGCTAAGGCAGGACACACACGACACCCAAGGTAACGAGACCCTGGAAGCGGTGCGCCTCTCACAAGCCGGTGGGAAGTACCGGGCCATAAACACACAGGGTGGAAAGGTACGATCAGCGGGAACCCGGTGTGTGTCCACCCTTGCTTGGGTGCCGGGTTCACTGCAGAGGATCGACCGCATCTGGAGGAGGGGTCACAGTCGGTGACCTCAGGTGACATCACAAAGGACCCGCCCGAAAGCTGCTTGTGAGCCATATCGCCGGTCTGTGAGTGGAAGCCGTTCTGAATATCAGTCGTTCTCGTTCTCTCTCTCCCTCCCCACACGTTGTCCATCGCCATGGCAACGATTACTGCGAACTGAACTAAATTGGACTGAACTTTGTGTCACTTTGAAATTGGTCATTTACCCCTAGACAACGATAGAGCTTGATTGATGCTGTTATCTTAATTCTGTGCACGTGTGTTTATCATTGCTGAACTGTTGCATTTATTATCCTTTCGATTACTGTGTTGCTTGTTTCTTTAATAAAACTTTCTTAGTTCTAGTAATCCAGACTCCAACTGAGTAATCCATTTCTGCTGGTTTGGCAACCCAGTTACAGGGTACGTAACAGCTTAAAGCCATGTCCTCTTGTATTGAGCAGTGGTGCCCTGGGGAAGAGGCGCTGGCTATCCACTCTATCTATTCCTTTTATTATCTTGTACACCTCTATCATGTCTCCTCTCATCCTCCTTCTCTCCAAAGAGTAAAGCCCGAGCTCCCTTAATCTCTGATCATAATGCATACTTTCTAAACCAGGCAGCATCCTGGTAAATCTCCTCTGTACCCTTTCCAATGCTTCCACATCCTTCCTATAGTGAGGTGACCAGAACTGGACACAGTACTCCAAGTGTGGCCTAACCAGAGGTTTATAGAGCTGCGTCATTACATCGCGACTCTTAAACTCTATCCCTCGACTTATGAAAGCTAACACCCCATAAGCTTTCTTAACTACCCTATCCACCTGTGAGGCAACTTTCAGGGATCTGTGGACATGTACCCCGAGATCCCTCTGCTCCTCCACACTACCAAGTATCCTGCCATTTAATTTGTACTCTGTCTTGGAGTTTGTCCTTCCAAAGCGTACCACCTCACACTTCTCCGGGTTGAACTCCATCTGCCACTTCTCAGCTCACTTCTGCATCCTATCAATGTCTCTCTACAATCTTCGACAATCCTCTACACTATCTACAACACCACCAACCTTTGTGTCATCTGCAAACTTGCCAGCCCACCCTTCTACCCCCATATCCAGGTCATTAATAAAAATCACGAAAAGTAGAGGTCCCAGAACAGATCCTTGTGGGACACCACTAGTCACAATCCTCCAATCTGAATGTACTCTCTCCACCACCACCCTCTACCTTCTGCAGGCAAGCCAATCCTGAATCCACTTGGCCAAATTTCCCTGGATCCCATGCCTTCTAACTTTCTGAATAAGCCTACCGTGTGCAACCTTGTCAAATGCCTTACTAAAATCCATATACATCACATCCACTGCACTACCCTCATCTATATGCCTGGTCACCTCCTCAAAGAACTCCATCAGGCTTGTTAGACATGATCTGCCATTCACAAAGCCATGCTGACTGTCCCTGATCAGACCATGATTCTCTAAATGCCTATAGATCCTATCTCTAAGAATCTTTTCCAACAGCTTTCCCACCACAGACGTAAGACTCACTGGTCTATAATTACCCGGACTATCCCAACTACCTTTTCTGAACAAGGAGACAACATTCACCTCCCTCCAATCCTCCGGTACCATTCCCGTGGACAACGAGGTCATAAAGATCCTAGCCAGATGCTCAGCAATCTCTTCTCTCACCTCGTGGAGCAGCCTGTGGAATATTCCGTCAGGCCTCATGGACTTATCTGTCCGAATGTATTTTAACAACTCCAACACCTCCTCTCCCTCAATATCAACATGCTCCAGAACATCAACCTCACTCATATTGTCCTCACCATCAAGTTCCCTCTCATTAGTGAATACCGAAGAGAAGTATTCATTGAGGACCTCGCTCACTTCCACAGCCTCGAGGCACATCTTCCCACCTTTATCTCTAATCAGTCCTACCTTCACTCCTGTCATCCTTTTTTTCTTCACATAATTGAAGAATGCCTTGGGGTTTTCCTTTACCCTACTCACCAAGGCCTTCTCGTGCCCCCTTCTTGCTCTTCTCAGCCCCTTCTTAAGCTCCTTTCTTGCTTCCCTATACTCCTCAATAGCCCTGGCTGATCCTTGCTTCCTAAACCTCACGTATGCTGCCTTCTTCCACCTGACTAGATTTTCCACCTCACTTGTCACCCATGGTTCTTTCACCCTACCATTCTTTATCTTCCTCACCGGGACAAATTTATCCCTAACATCCCGCAAGAGATCTCTAAACATCGACCACATGTCCATAGTACATTTCCCTGCAAAAACATCATCCCAATTCACACCCGCAAGTTCTAGCCTTATAGCCTCATAATTTGCCTTTCCCCAATTAAAAAATTTCCTGTCCTCTCTGATTCTATTCTTTTCCATGATAATTATAAAGGCCAGGGAGCGGTGGTCACTGTCCCCCAGATGCTCACCCACTGAGAAATCTGTGACCTGACCCGGTTCATTACCTAGTACTAGATCTAGTATGGCATTCTCCCTGGTCAGCCTGTCCACGTACTGTGACAGAAATCCGTCCTGGACACACTTAAACTCTGCCCCATCTAAACCCTTGGAACTAATCAGGTGCCAATCAATATTAGGGATCCTCCTTCGATTTCCCCGGGCTTCATCGAATCCCGGCCCCACTCCTGGTCAAGTCCTCTGACGTCTTCTCTCTGGCGTCTTCCCTCTTCGTCCCTCTCAAAAGCCCCAAGTCCAACCTTAGTGTCCCTCACCAGAGAAACCTCCCCTGAATTCGTTCATCCCGATTGGATGGCACACTATCTCTCATCTTCAACAGTAACCCGAACAAGCAGCTTACACTGAAAGCAGAAAAGCAGAACAGAGAAAATATATGAACCATGTGAACCAAGGCATTACATTACAATAATGTTCAACTGAAATCCCAGCTTCAATGATGTTTTTAGCACTTGGTTTACATATGACCTTAATATCTTTTCAATCCATTAAAAGTTATCTTGAATATATCTGTGAAGCAAGAAAGGAGGTTAGCATTCAGATGGAGGGCAAGAACCAAGTAGCAGAAAATAAAGGTAAGTAATTTCAGGCCAAGAAATGGAAAGAACAAAGAATGGAAGACAAATGAAATTAAGGATACAGTAGGTAAAAGGTAGATGGGAACTGGAAGCTGAGATCTCAGTAAGTAGATGGAGACAGCAACAAAATATTCATTGCAAAGAGAAAAATAAATACAAAATAGATAAACAAGGTGAAGAAATGAGATTTTATTTGGACAAGGTGTGTAAATGTAACTTTGCTAGATCAAATCATCGACAGCACAAAAAGGTCGTTACTTATCTTTTCACCCGTTTATTTCTTCGAGCTCAGCCGGCGAGTGAACTTGGACCCGACATCAGGGACAGAATCTTTCTCATCTCCCTGGCGGTTCTGCAAGTTCACTGCCTGATGTCAGAATTCTCAGAAGTTATAAGGCCACCGATACAAAAGAACAATCAGTTTGATAACCATTCCGGTCAAGTCAATGGACTATTGCTACAGAGAACAATCAGTTTGATAACTATTCCAGCCAAGTCAATGGACAATTGATACAAAAGTACAATCAATTTGTTAGAGACTCCAGCCACCTTAATTAAAGAAAGGAATGTCCTACCTGGTTTGCTGGAGCCACAACTTAATGACAAAGATAAGAACATCTGTCAAATTTGTGCTTTAATTAAGAAAGGAATGTTCTGTCTAATTTCCATCAGGTACTGCTTTTTGTCAAAATCGAAAGGTGTGAAAGCCCAGAGACATCTCATGTGGATCTGGGTGAACTTTAACCCTTACCTTGCTCCAAAGAAAGCAGCTGTGAGACATTACTCAAACACACTGCAGTCACAGACAGTCAGTACTTAATTCATTGTTTACAGGGATCTGAGAATCCCCTATTCCCTTAAACTTTATCAGGTGGATAAAAAGCAAAAGTGTGATCATAAGTTAGAAAACACTAAAATTAAAATATGGATTGTGTAGCTTGAGTGATTAGAAAACTCTCCCATTTCCACATAATTTCCTGATAGACTTCTGAAATACAATTCACTTGTTTTCATCTGTTTACAATCCTTCATGACATCACACAGATGGCCAAGTAGACTTAGTCAGAGCTGTCTCAGAAAACAGAGAAACCAGCTATTGTTTTTAAAGGACAAATGACGATTTTAGCTGTTGACACTAGAGAAATAATTCTTCTAGATTCTATCACACATGATAGAAGCTAAAAATACAAAAGTGTGAGTTGTCATGAATTGCTTTGGAAAGTTAAGAGACCAAACCACAACTCAGATTATGGTAGTGCTAAGTGTCATAAAAATTAATTTAATGTAAAAGAAATACAAGCAACACATACATGTATCAAGCTACAGCTTTTGAAAAGAAACAACTAATCAAACATTCTAAAATAGAAATAAATGCAATAACATAATTACAAAAATAAATCCTGGTATCTTTGCAGCAAACTGAATAACTTTATTGGAAGAAGGGTACATACCCAAGGTTATGAAGATCACAAACTGACATCCATCACTAAATAATTAATCACTTCTCTTTTAACAAAATAGGTGACTTTACCAAACATCATCATAGTGCAAAAATGAATTTATTTATAGTCATCTTATGCAACATATTGCCTTCCATTTCTTAAAATATTTATTAATAAAGTGAACCATTTTCACTGGTTTCCACAGGTTTAATTTTTTAAACTAATTAAACCCATGCACAATTCTGCTTTACTTGCATCAGTTCTCTGCTCCAAGTATATTAAACATGTTAACAGGACTACATTATCAGAGCAACATCTTTATTTGAAGACACACTAAGCAATCCTACTACAGAAATCAAGATTTTCACAGAAACTACTTGAATTTTATTTTTTAAATGTTTGAGCACTTTGAATAGAAAAATGTGCAAAGAATTAATTTTTAGTATTGAATAGCTTAGTTAACCATGACAAAAGAAAACCATCTCACTGCAACTTAAAACAAGAGAGAAAATACACATTGTACTTACTTCCTGTGCCTGAATGTCTGAGAAAAGATTAAGTTTGGGGTAGGGAGGAGTGCAAGGGTTTGGGCTTAAACCCTGTTGATTGAAGTACACATATGGTACCAATTTAATTGCACTATTAGAAGAATCAGCCCAATTTATAAATGGCTTGTATTTAACTTGGAAATGCTTATTCATTTCATTCACACAGTAAATTCTACTTGAATCCAATTTGATAATAACCTTTGTGTATTTTCTCACTAATTACTAGAAAAGATAATTACCACCCATGAAAAACAAAGTTATACGATTCCAATACTGGTTTGCCTGATTCTCCCTCTGCCAGGTGCTTTAGAAAGGGTAATACGACCACTTCCTCACCCTACCTACACCATTCCATTCAAGTTAAACATCAGACACATGCATGTACTTGTGAAGTGATCATGTTTCATGTGGAAATCTAGATAGACTACTAAACTGGCACAATATTTGGCTCTGAGGAGCACAATGCTCAAGCCTTACTGTGTCCTCAATCAATGTCCATATTAGCAGTCACTAATATCAGCTCAAATGAAACCCTAGGCTAATTAATTGTTAAAAACTAGTCTGACTCTTACAAGTACCCAAGCTTACATCAAATTGAGCAAAAATTAGGTACTGAGCCCAGCATTTTCAGATTTACATCAATCAAGGTACATATTAAGCAAATGGAAGAGCTTCTGGTGGTCAGCTGGATCACTAATGATCTCGATGAGGAATAATACTAACCTTGACTCAGTACAGCAACAACTAATTGGAGGTGCACCAGACTGGAGTTCTCCCAAATGAGGGGGCTGGTGAAATAATGTCAGAACACTTTCTGGCTGACATTATTTATTTTTTTTTTACAAGTTTAGGAGTGCAGCCTTTTACAGATGTGTAGAACACTAGAATATAAATGAGCAAATGCTCTGGAAACAAAAATCTCATGATCAAAGTCAAAAGTTTATTGTCATCTGCATGTACGCACAGATGCAAAGAAAAACTTCCATGCAGCAGCATTAGCAACTGCTGAGTTAAGGTTATTTGGTGTTCAGGTGGGGATAAAGCTGGCATATAGACCATAAGACCAGAAGACATGGGAGCAGAATTAGGCCATTTGGCCCATCAAGTCTGCTCCACCATTCAACCATGGCGGATCCTTTTTCCCCTCCTCAGCCCCATTCCCCGGCCTTCTCCCTGTAACCTTTGATGCCATGTCCAATCAAGAACCTATCAATCTCTGCCTTAAATACACCCAATGACCTGGCCTCCACAGCTGCATGTGGCAACAAATTCACCACCCTTTGGCTAAAGAAATTTCTCCACATTTCTGTCCAGAGGCTCAGGCTGTGCTCTCTTGTCCTAGACTCTCCCACCATGGAAAACGTCCTTTCCACATCTACTCTGTCTAGGCCTTTCAACAGTCGAAAGGCTTCAATGAGATTCGCCCCTCATCCTTCAGAATTCTAGCAAGTACAGACCCAAAGCAATCAAACGTTCCTTGTATGATAACCCTTTCATTCCTGGAATCAACCTTGTGAACCTCCTTGGACCCGTCCGTAGACAGCACATCTTTTCTAAGATGAGGGGCCCAAAACTGTTCCCAATACTCAAGGTGAGGCCTCACCAGTGAAGGTTAGGTTTCCTGCTTATACAATACAGAGAAACTGGCTTACACTTGGGAGCTTAATATGGTCTTTGGACTCATCTCTATCAGCCAAACACTATAAATTCTCTAAGTATAGTCAAGAGGCATATTAGAGAACAGGAGGGTCAGCCAAGTTATCCAACAGTTATTAAGCATATGTCACTGAAAATACCTTCACACCTTCATATTGGTATCTTTCCCTTCTGAAATGCAGAAAACCAGTCTCTTTTAGAAAGGAGCTACCTACCTAATATGCAGCTAGGTAAGATTTTCAGAGGTTGCTCATTCGTAAGGCATCACTGACCTTTGAGTTACTGTTTGGGTGGTACATCAAGTGGTAATTCGGTGCAATTTTTGAACGAGGGTCAAGATCATCATATATTTTTGGGCAAGGTACCTGCTGAGTTCTGCCAGCATTTTGTGTGCTTTTGCTTTGGATTTCCAGCATCTGCAGGATCTCGTGTGTTTGCATTCGTATGTTTGTTGTTGTCCTTTTTTCAGATGCAGCAATATTGTTTCACGCTTGTACATCTCACAGCAAGATCTACCACTCTGCCCAAGTCGTCTTTGAGATGAAGAAATAATTTTCCCCATAAATTTACAGCCAGATAGAAATGCAGCCTGGAGTATTTTGTGGGATGGGAAATGTTAGAGGGTAGAAACATTAGACCAGGACTTGTGGGTCAGTATAAATACCAACCTGAAATCCCTGCACAAGATGCTGCATATTAATTTTTCTGTTTACTGCCACGATCATGCTAAATATACACTAGTTAAATCTGACACTTCAAAAAACAATAATTGCTTTGCACAAACTGTAATTTAACAGTATTACCATATCGAAAACATATAGCAAATGATTCCAGAATTTAAGTCAACCTGATTTCTGCTGTGTATTTACAACTAAAACTAGAAACTCATTTCTTAAACAATTGTTGATTTCAGTACGTGATGTAGTCTAGACCTGTCCTACCCAAACTTCATAAATTTGAAATGAACTATCAGATTTATAAAATTAAATTTAATTATGTCAAATTAAACATTGGCCCAACCAGTCAGCCTGGGTCTTTACATGAATGTTCATTTCTATTTATACAAACGTTTGTACATGAGGCACTAGAATTTATGCCTGGAACATATACTTCAACATCAATGATGCCCGTTAAAGTTTTACCAGAACTAGTACAGTGAACAAATCATAGGGGTAAATTTATTTTGTTTATAATGACTGAATTAACATGGGTAATCATAATCTCTTGGACTAATTGAAGGCCCAGGTTTTAGTTTAGAAACTACGCTGCACATGAGAAATTAAGTCTTTTTCCCAAGGCAGAGGAGCCTGAAACTAGAGAAAATAGTTTTAAGGTAACAAGGGAAAGACTTAAATCGTCCCTGGCAGGACACTCTCCCTCCTCCCCAACACACACACAGGATGATGGGTATATGGAACAAGCTGCCCGGGGTGGGAGAGGTAGGTACAATAACAACGTTTAAAAATAAACATTTGAACAGGTACAGTTGCAAGAAAAAGTCTGTGAACACTTTGCAATTAGCTGGTTTTCTGCATTAATTACTCATAAAATGTGGGCTGATCTTCATCTAAGTCATAATAATAAACAAACACAATATGCCTAAACTAACAACACACTAACAATTGTACTTTCATGTCTTCATTGAACACATTGTTTAATCATCCACAGTCCAGGCTGGATAAAGTATGTAAACCCTTTTATTTAATAACTGGTAGAACCTCCTTTAGCAGAAAAACCTCCACCAATTTTTCCAGTAGCTGCTGATCAGACTTGCACAACCATAAGGAGCAATTTTAGACTATTCCTCCACACAAAACTGTTTCAGTTCATCAATATTTCTGGGATACCTTGCATGCCACAGCATCTCAATTGGGTTAAGTCTGGACTCTGACTTGGACTTCCAAAACATCAATTTTTTTCTTTTTAAACCATTCTGCTATTGATTTACTTTTATCTTTCGGATCATTGTCTTGTTGTATTATCCAACTTCTCTTAAGCTTCAGGTGATGGACTGCTACCTTGACATTCTCCTGTAAAATGTCTTGATACAATTTTGAATTCATTGTTCCCACAACAATTGCAACCTGTCGAAGCCCTGACACAGCAAAGCAGCCCCAAACCACGATGCTCCTTCCACCATGCTTCACAGTTGTGAGCAGTGTCCTTTATCCTCCAAACATATCGTTGTGCATTTCTGCCAAAGTGTTCAACTTTTGTCTCATCTATCCACAGAACATTGTCCCAAAAGCATTGTGGAACATTCAGGTGGTCTTTTGCAAACTTGAGCACGCAGCAATATTTTCTTTTGGAGAGCAGTGGTTTCTTCCGTGGTGTCCTTCTATGAACACCATTCCTTATTCAGTGTTTTTCTTATAGTGGACACATGAACAGAGACTTTAGCAAGCTCTAGTGATCTCTGCATGTCCCTTGGGTTCTTTTTCACCTCCTTCAGCATTGCATGTCGTGCTCTTGCTGTGATCTTTGCAGGAAGCCCATTCCTAGGGAGAGTAGCAACAGTACTGAATTTCCTCCATTTGCAGACAATTTCTCTTACTGTAGACAGATGAATGTTCAGGGTCTTAGAAATGCTTTTGTAGCCTTTTCCAGCTTCATGCATCTCTACAAATCTTCTTCTAAGGTCCTATGAAAGTTGTTTCGATCGAGGCATGGTGCACATAAACAGATCTATCTTGAGAAGAGCAGGCTCTGTCAGTAACTTGACTATGTCTTTTTCATAGAGAAGGGCACCTCTACAACCCACACCTCCAATCTCATGTCATTGACTGGAGCATGTGATTCCAAATAGCTTTTACAGAAGGCATTACCCCAGAGGTTCACATACTTTTTTTGAGCCTAGACTAATTGTTTAAATAGCGTACTCAGTATTGACGTGAAGTAGTACAATTGTTAGTGTGTTATTAGTGCAGGCAGATTGTGTTTGCCTATTATTGTGACTTAGGTGAAGAGCAGACCAAATTTAGGAGTAATTAATGCAGAAAACCAGGTACTTGCAAAGGGTTCACAAACTTTTTCTTGCAACTGTACATGGATAGGAAAGGTTTAGTAAGGATATGGGCCAAATACATTTAAGCATTTTGACCTGCACTGATCCATTTCATTAAAGGGCTTAATGCAGTACAGCTTTATGAATCTATGTGAAATTTGATTATTGGAATATTTAAATCGTTTACACAGATCATTGCTGTGATGGAATTAACTTTTTAAAAATTAACTTACCCAGAGCAGAAAGCACAAACTTTAACCTTCCTATTAGATGGGTAACCCCTATACCAAAGCACAACAGTACAAGATAGCTTGCAATAAATCCAATAAAGAATGCATGGGAAACTGACAGTGGTTAATAAAAACTACTGATTACAGCCCCTTTCTCAACCTTAATACAAAATGTTGTCCAGACAGTGAAACATTTTTACTATACTCATTGTTAATGCAGGAAATATTAGGTTCAAAGCAAAACAGTATACTCAGATTTAAAATAATAGCAAACAATATGTTTTAATAAAGTGCTGCTTATTGAAGGTTAAATATAGGCCTGGGTGCAATTTCTTTTGCCATGCTCTAAAATAATGTTATAGGATCATTTATATTTTATATCCACTTGGATAAGCAGGCAGAAGTCTCAGAATAATATCTGATGCCAAAGCAGCCACCTCCAACAGTGGACTACTCCCTCAGTGGTGCACATTACCAGGTCAGCTCTCTGGAACCCAAGCCCAAAAGTTTCTGACTGAAGCAAAAGTCAAACCAAGCCATAAAATTGCCAGATTCAAGTTGGATGTGGCATGTGAACCATAAGACCATAAGATATTGGGGCAGAATTAGATCATTTGGCCCATTGAGTCTGCTCCAACATTTCATCATAGGTGATCCATTTTCCCTCAGCCCCAATCTTCTGCCTTCGCCCCATATCCCTTCATGCCCTGATTGATCAAAAATTTTTCAAATTCTGCCTTAAATTTACCGAATGACTTGGCCTTCACAGTTGCCTACGGCAATGATACCACGTGGAATATCTCATGTTTGGTGAATTTTAGGGCAGGAACAGTACATTATGCTAAATAAAGCAGAAGGGTCAAATAGCCTTTCATAGTACTGTAATGTCACCATAATTGTTATGTAACATATAAGGAGCCCAAACACACTCCACAATTACCACTATTTATATAAAAATGAAAATAACAAGGGCCCATTCAGAGCCTCAGCTTTGTAAAGGCAAAGTACATGACAATAAAGAGACAGATACAGCATGAGAATTCCACAATAACAGAAGTGAGCATTGGACGAGCAAAGATGGGAACAATCATTTTTAGAAATTGCTTTCAAAAGAGTGTTAGAAACTTAGGAAGACCTGGAACAGAAGTAAAGTTTTTCTGTTCGCCTGCAACGATCATAAGTTTATTCAAATCAACCCAGAAGACTCAAGTGCTCATTTCTGTTGCGGTGTTCACTGATAGCTCCCTATTATTGTTATGCTCAAAGTGAGAACTGAAACTTGGGCATATACCACAATTTTTCAGGATAGCTCATTCACAAACTTAAACTCGTCATTATGCTTTAGAAAAGTGGCTGTGAGCAAATTGAGAGAATTATTAGAGTAGTTGCATCATATTAATTTAACAAGGCTTGTACTCTCAACTTTGCCAACATTTTCAGTTCTTACCCACTTTTAAGGTATGGAGAAAAAGTCCCTTTAAATTTTCTTTGTTCTCTGTTTGACTCTTGCACCTTGAAGATTCGATATATATGTAAACAGACTGGTGTTTGGATGAGCTATTAATTATATAAGTGAACGTAAATGTGCCATAACATCCAAAGTCAATTTTGGGTTTTATTGCACAATTGAAATAGTCATTATAGGCAGATGAGGAAGAGTTGGTTCCCAAGATACTAATCATAATTTCTTATACCTTTTTCCTAGAAAGAATTTTACAATCATATGAAATCAGCTTAGAAAGTTATACATCAACCATGATTACTATATGTGTAATTATCAGAACACCTTCATTCATGCTTTTCAAAGTTTCAAGTTTCAAAGTGCATTTATTATCAAAGAATGTATAAATTATACAACCTTGAGATTTGTTTGCTTACAGGCAGTCGCAAAGCAAGGAACCTGAAAGGACCCAATTAAAAGAACAAGACCAAACCCCCAGTGCCCGCAGAGAAAGAAAAAAAACACACAAAACATATCATATAAAAAAGTGAAGCGAGAAACAACAGCATTTCGAACCAAACTGAGTCCTTATATCCAAATCCCCAGAGAGCTCAGAGTAGGCTCAAAGCCTCAGTATTCAGTTCATCATATTAGTGGGGCAAATCACTGCAAAGTTCGCAGGAAGCACAGCATCTGGGGGCAGTCTCACAGCCTTAGGATGACAGAGAGAGAAACCCCGAGACTATCTGGGCCAGATTTTAAATTGTCTGAACCTCGTATTAGGACCTGGGCCCCACTGTTGGTGAATCACTACGGGCCTGGATTTCACTGCCGAAGGAGCCGTTCTCAACCCCTAGAAATCAGCTCGGCGCCCAGAACAATCCAACCACGTCTGACTCTCGACACCCTGCCTTTCCAATCTAAATGGGCCGGCATTTAGATTGTCCAAACAGAGGATTGTACCTCATATTAGACCTGGGCCTCGCTGTGGTGAATCACTCCTTGAACACATTGCTAGTCAATTTGCTTCGGACCTGGATTTCACTGTCAAAGAAGCAGTCTCGATCTCTCCAATTTGGCTCGGTGTTTAGAGCAATCCACCCTCGTACCCAGGTTATTTGAACTGGCATAAGGGCTCCTCTATCCTGTCTTCTCCCCTCCGAATCATTTACTCCAACCAGCAAGGTTCCAACTCCAAGTGCGTAGGGCACACCCCGCAAATTTGTTTTGCTTCACTCACTTCTTTATTGCTTGCAGTGACAGGTTACCACAATTTATTTCAAAAAAAGGTGTCATTAATAATGGTCTTAATTGAATTCCTTTGCTTTTGAACTACCAGTAAGCTGTCGCATGTCTTCGGTAGCGCCATCTTAAACAGGAAGTCCCATCTTAACTTGGCCTCTGCATTCCTTTCCTCTAGATGACTGACTTTAATAGTGAAAATGGGTGAAATTGAAAGCGATCTCAATGCATGCAATACCACTTTAATAAACTCAAATTTAAACGAACAAACTGTGCAGGAGAAAAAATATATACTCTAGTCACTTGATCTACCAGATGAGGTGACCATAAAGGAAATAATCTAATAAATAATATGGCAGATCTTTCACACAGCCAAAATAACTTCAATAGCAAGATTAATCATTATGACACTCTGCAATGTTAATTATTTAGTAATGTTAATATAAATTGAGTGGTACTGGACTCAATTAAAACAATGTCGTTGGGTTTTCATATACAAGCTATGACAACTGCTAAGCAAGCTACGTTGAATAATCCTCTCAAACCTTTTATTGGATAAATTATTTTGAGATCAACATACTTTGGATGTGACAGATATTCACAATTGTGCAATAATCATGCCCACAGAAAAAGAATCTCAGGTTGTATGTGGTGAAGTGTATGTACTCTGATAATAAATTTTACTTTGAACTTTAATTTCATTAAATGAAGTGCATGGACATTGGAATTAAATTTAGTTGAGATATTATCAGGATAATTGTTTAATACTTTAGAAGCAATTTGATGAAGATGTGATTCCTGTGTAATAACCAATTCCAGTACCACCTTACCTAGATGTAATGACATAGAAATAAAAAAATCAAATTCTGAAAGGTGTTGCAAAATAGGGAGTATTTTAGATGACAAACAGCAGTCACAAACATAGTTAGAGTGGGAGAAAACTGAGCTTCTTACAAAAAAGACTACACCCCATTTTAAAATCATTGGCAGAGTGCTGGAGTTTGTTTAAGGGGAACCAGGATGGAAGAGGTCCAGGTAAGGGCTCCACATTATGAGCCAGTGGAAAGAGTCTGTTAGCAGCATGATCATCAGGAACAAAAAACTTAAAAGATGGCATCTTTTTTAAGGGCAAGATGAAAACAGGCCTGAGCTTCCGTTCTCTTCACTGCATTACTCCTCTACAGTCCTTGCACCTTCACGTTCAGTCCTTCCAAGGCAATAGAAAACAGATCTTCACTATCTGAATCCTCTAGCATTTGCACATGATGACGATAAAGATGATGAACCATCTAAAATACAATAGGAACAAGTAACAATAAGCACAGAGCTGTGACATTTTGTAGTATTCTAATATATCCAAGAGATTGTTCTGATGGAAACCAAATTAACTCAATTGCCAAGAATTTGAGGTTGAAGTAGGATTAGCAATCCAAGGTCAAATCGTGCTCAAAAATACACTAGTTCTCAGAAATATCTTGCCTGCGCTATTTTCTACTCAAATGCATTTGCCAGAATTCTGAATACAAGATCTTCCAGGAACCAGCTCAAGGAGACCTTTGTGAGTCGTTTTTTAAAATTATTTTCTCGATACAACTAAGAATGCTATGCCCAGTGCAATTTTATTAACACCAGTGAAGTGGGATTATAAGAAATAAGACATTTTCAATTGATATTCCTCCACCACAGCAAAGTCTTGTCTACTCCTAATAAGACAAGGTACTTGCTTCAGGGGTTGGTAAGTTGATGGAGAAGATCCCGAGAAGCAGGATTTATGAACATTTGGAGAGGCATAATATGATTAGGAATAGTCAGCATGGCTTTGTCAAAGGCAGGTCGTGCCTTACGAGCCTGCCTGAATTTTTTGAGGATGTGACTAAACACATTGATGAAGGTAGAGCAGTAGATGTAGTGTATATGGATTTCAGCAAGGCATTTGATAAGGTACCCCATGCAAGGATTATTGAGAAAGTAAGGCGGCATGGGATCCAAGGGGACATTGCTTTGTGGATCCAGAACTGGCTTGCCCACAGAAGGCAAGGAATGGTTGTAGATGGGTCATATTCTGCATGGAGGTTGGTGACCAGTGGTGTGCCTCAGGGACCTGTTCTGGGACCCCTACTCTTTGTGATTTTTATAAATGACCTGGATGAGGAAGTGGAGGGATGGGTTAGTAAACTGCTGATGACACAAAGGTTGGGGGTGTTGTGGATAGTGTGGAGGGCTGTCAGAGGTTACAGCGGGACATGGACATTCAAAACTGGGCTGAGAAGTGGCAGATGGGAGTTCAACCCAGATAAGTGTGAGGTGGTTCATTTTGGAAGGTCAAATGTGATGGCTGAATATAGTATTAATGGTAAGACTCTTGGCAGTGTGGAGTGTCAAAGGGATATTGGGGTCTGAGTCCATAGGACACTCAAAGCTGCTGCACATGTTGATTCTGTGGTTAAGGCGGCATACGGTGCATTGGCCTTCATCAACTGTGGGATCAAGTTTAGGAGTCAAGAGGTAATGTTGTAGCTATATAGGACCCTGGTCAGACCCCACTTGGAATACAGTGCTCAGTTCTTGTCGCCTCATTACAGGAAGGATGTGGAAACCACAGAAAGGGTGCAGAGGAGATTTACCAGGATGTTGCTTGGATTGGGGAGCATGCCTTTTGAAAACAGGTTGAGTGAACTCGGCCTTTTCTCATTGGAGCAACGGAGGATGAGAGGTGACCTGATAGAGGTGTATAAGATGATGAGAGGCATTGATCGTGTGGATCGAGGGCTGAAATGGCTAGCATGAGAGGGCACAGTTTTAAGGTGCTTGGAGGCAGGTACAGAGGAGATGTCAGGGGTAAGTTTTTTTTTTACGCAGAGAGTGGTGAGTGCGTGGAATGGGCTGCCAGCAATGGTGGTAGAGGTGGATACGACAGGGTCTTTTAAAAGGCTCCTGGAGAGGTACATGGAGCTTAGAAAAATAGAGGGCTATATAATTTCTAAGGTAGGGACATGATCGGCACAGCTTTGTGGGCCAAGGTGCCTGTATGGTGCTGTAGGTTTTCTATGTTTCTATGTATTTAAAAATCATGTACTGCACAATCTTAAAGTCTGTAATCTTTTGCAGTGAATGAAAAGGGTGCAAACTGGTGAAAGTTATGTTTAATTTACACACCACATAAAGCCATTAGAACAAACTTTGAAAACTCATATTCAAGATTTGAGGTACTCACTGAATATTAGCTCCTCTCCAGCTCTTTTTCGTGATTGGTCCCCTCTAATGAAATGAGAAACCAGAAAATCAACATGAAAGAACGCTCCCTGATCAGAACAGCTCAATCTCTTGTATGAATGAAAATAAATACCATGTTTGCATAAGTTAATTGAACACTTGTTATGAGTGCAGCTTTGAGAAACTTGACATCCATTTCCTTTTTGAAAGGACGAACATTGGATACAAATAGAAAGAGAAATGTTGGAAGTGCTCCAGAGGTCAGGCCTATGAGATGGCTTTGTCAGTACCCTCTTGCCATCATCCTCCTCCCTCCTCCCTCCTCTGTCCTAAGCCCAGTAGGACAAAAGGGAACAAACAGGTAGTCAACTATTGAAGTGCTAAGGAGTAAAACAAATATAACTGGCAAAGAAACCTTGAGTGATGCAACAAGCCTTAAAGTAAGGTGTCAAGTTACAATGGATGAAGAATTTACCCTCACTCTAAATAACACTTCAAATATCCATGTGCTCTTGTCATACTAACATCTTTTTTAACATTCTCAAATTCATCAAGAACATGAATCTTGCATAAAGACAGGAAACATATATTGTGGTTTGTATTTTCATTATTTCAAAATGACAAATGCCTCACTCACAAACTCTCATTGATTTAAAAACTAATGTTGCAATCTTGAATTTTAATCAACTCTTTGTTTTAGCCTAAATATATTGCATATTTTAGCAGCTGACTGATGTTAGCATTTCTTCTAAATTATCGAATTTCTAATTGATAAAATACAATCAGTGGTTACTTTATTAGGTCCACCAGTACACCTACTCATTAATGCAAATCTCTAATCAGCCAATCATGTGGCAGCAACTCGATGCATAAAAGCATGCACACATGGTCAAGAGGTTCAGATGTTGTTCAGACCAAACATCAGAATGGGGAAGAAATATAACCCAAGTGACTTTGATTGTGGAATGATTGTTGGTGCCAGACGGTGGTTTGAAACTGGTCTCCGGAGATTTTCATGCACAACATCCTTTAGAGTTTACAGAGAATGGTGTGAAAAATCAAGTAGCAGTTCTGTGGGTGAAAATGCCTTGTTAACAAGAAAGATCAGAGGAAGATAGCCAAACTGGTTCAAGCTGATAGGAAGACGACAGTAACTCAGGTGTGCAAGAGCATCTCTGAATGCACAACACATCCAATTTTAAAGTGGATGGGCTACAGCAGCAGAAGACCACAAACATGCACTCAGATGCTACTATATAAGATACAGGAGATACCTAATAAAGTGGCCACTGAGTGTATGTTCTCTTGCATACTTCAATAAACTTAAGGAGCCTGCAATGTAGTACAATGTTTCAGCTTTAGGATTTATGGCCTTGAGTGCTACAACAGGTACACCGTGTGTTATTGTTTGTCACCACCAAAAAATCCTTTTGGTTTTAAGCCTGTTACTGTAAACTTTAAGAGGCCTGCAACATTTCCTTCAATTGGTGTCCAGCGTACAGAGAAAAATCTGCCTTTGAGGACTGACCCTCATAGAGACCATATCAGACACCTCAGTAACCTGAAGGGGGTTGGAGCTGATGTGTAGGAAGTCAGGGTATACAACTGCAAGGTTCTGGAGTGTGGTGCTGCAGTGGGGTGGGAGCAGATGAAAGAGGAGATGTGCAAAAGGAAGCAAATACAAGTTTCAATTTAGCTGGGTCCCAGTCCAGTACCATGTAACAAAAAACACAGTAAACTCTAAGAGTGATCAAGGCTGGGGCACTTCCCAAATTAAAGGGACTAATTTCAGTCCACTTTAAATTTCCTCTTATTAAATTCTTAGGTTTACTAAAATGACATTGAAAATGAGCATAAAATCACATTAATGATAAATTTGATCACTGCAGTAAGGAATATTGCTCATAGCAAAATCACTGAAAGTGGAAAAACTCAGGAAACAAACTTTTTGATGGATGTCTCGATTATATCCAAATTATTTCCTGTAATAGCCAGCAGGCTGGTCAATATTACTCATAAACAAATGACCTTTAATATTTAATTGCAAAGATGAATAATACTGCCTGTATTTCAATGGCTAGTGGAGCAAAAAGCAGAACAATTATGAATTTATTCTATAATTACGCCAGTATGCAGAAGACAAAAGTGAGGCTTCCCATCTCGCATAACGGTTGCAAATTTCAAACAGAATAAAAATGTTTTCAATGAGTGCTGCTGTTGTGTGGGGGTTGACAGTGAACCTGTATAGTTTGGCTTGGCATCACACTGGAGCACTGACACAACAGCAGCATGAACAATTCTGTGCCCAATGCCCTGACAAAGCACGCTATCTTTGCATTAATAAAGGACTATGAAGGATTTGTAGACCGGTGTCCTTATGTTACCTTGCAAAGCCATTCTGTATTAATTCGCGCTGGAGTTTTTGGTCTTCAGCGGCATATTCTGACAGTTTGGATTCCAATGCAGGGGGAAGGATATTTGGGATGAATTTCGAAAAGAGACTTGGTGCCAGCTGTGCCCAATCTAAAAGAAAAATACACTTACAATAAACAAGATCATTACTGAATAGCATAATGTGACTTGTTATAAAATAAGAACATACAATGTATTTTTTTCTGGTTTTGCACCAAGACTGCATGTCTTTGACAACTTCTCTAAAATAAGACCATAAGACAAAGGAGCAGAAGTAGGCGATTCGGCCCATTGAGTCTGCTCCGCCAGAATGGGTATGAAAAATTTATCAGGTTTTGAAATGGAGACAAGATGAAATTCTCATGAATTAGATCACATTTCATATTTGCGAACACCTTACTCAACGCTTAGAAATAAAGAATGCGAGAAAAGAAAACTACATTATATAGCTAATGGAATACATTACATTTCACACCCAATTTCCAAGCAGGAGGAGGTTGACTACCTTGTAATAACTGAAGAAACAGCCACAGTAAAATTTATTTTCCAAATTAATATTGAAACAAATAAAAATAGTGATTGAATACCAACTAGCTTGAGCAACTGGAAAAAGCTGGTTAATAATATGGAGTTTTGCTATATCACAAGATCACAAGGCAAAGGAACAGTAGTAGGCCATTCGGACCATCGAGTCTGCTCCGCCACTCCACCATGAGCTAAACTATTCTCCCATCTAGTTCCAATTTCCGGCTTTTTCCCCATATCCCTGGATACCCTGACTAATTAGATACCTATCAATCTCCTCCTTAAACACCCTCAATGATCGGGCCTCCACAGCTGTATGTGGCAACGAATTCCATAGATCCATGACCCTCTGGCTAAAAAAATTTCTCCTCATCTCTGTTTTAAATGGGTACCCTCTAATTCTAAGATTGTGGCCTCTTGTCCTGGACTCACTCACGAAGTAAAACAGCCTTCTCTGTCCAACCCTTTCAACATTCAAAATGCTTCTATGAGATCCCCTCTCATACTCCTATACTCTAATGAATACAGTCCAAGAGCCGACAAACGCTCCTCATATGTTAGCCCCTGCATTCCAGGAATCATCCTCGTATATCTTCTCTGAACTCTCTCCAACATCAGAACATCCCTTCTAAGATAGGGAGCCCAAGACTGCACACAGTATTCCAATAGACAATAGGTGCAGGAGTAGGTCATTCGGCCTTTCGAGCCAGCACCGCCATTCACTGTGATCATGGCTGATCATCCACAATCAGTATCCAGTCCCTGCCTTATCCCCATAACCTTTGATTCCGCTATCTTTAAGAGCTCTCCACTATCTTTAAGAGCTCAAATGAGGTCTCACCAGTGCCCCATAGAACCTCATCAACACCTCCTTACTCTTATACACTATTTCTCTTGAAATGACTGCCAACATAGCATTCGCTTTCCTTACTGCCAATCCAACCTGGTGGTTAACCTTTAGGGTATCCTGCACGAGGACCCCCAAATCCCTTTGCACTTCTGATTTTTGAATTTTCTCCCCATCTAAGTAGTAATCTGCCTGGTTATTTCTTCTTCCAAAATGTACAACCGTACATTTCTCAACATTGTATCTCATCTGCCATTTCTTTGTTCACTCTCCTAAATTGACCAAGTCTCTCTGCAAACAACAGGAATTCTGCAGATGCTGGAAATTCAAGCAACACACATCAAAGTTGCTGGTGAACGCAGCAGGCCAGGCAGCATCTCTAGGAAGAGGTGCAGTCGACGTTTCAGGCCGAGACCCTTCGTCAGGACTAACTGAAGGAAGAGTGAGTAAGGGATTTGAAAGTCTCTCTGCAACCTTTCCGTTTCTTCAACACTTCCTGCTCCTCCATCTATCTTGGTGTCATCCGCAAACTTAGCCACAAAACCATTTAATCCATAATCTAAATCATCGATATACGTTGTAAAAAGAAGCGGCCCCAACACCGACCCCTGCGGAACACCACTCGTAACCGGCAACCAATCAGAATAGGATCCTTTTATTCCCACCCTTTGCTTTCTGCCTATCAGCCAATGCTCCACCCATTCCAATATCTTTCCTGTAATTCCATGGGCTCTCATCTTATTAAGCAGCCTCTTATGCGGCACCTTATCGAAGGCCTTTTTAAAATCCAAATACACAACATCCACAACCTCTCCCTTATCAATCTTATTTGAGATTACCTCAAAAAATTCCAATAGGTTGGTGAGGCAGGATCTTCCCTTCATGAAACCATGCTGGCTTCGGCCTATCTTGTCATGTACCTCGAGGTATTTCATAACCTCGTCCTTGAGGATCGACTTCAATAACTTTCCAACTACCGATGTCAGACTAATAGGTCTGTAATTTTCTCTTTGCTGCCTCCCTCCTTTCTTAAACAGCGGAACTACATTTGCGACCTTCCAGTCCTTCGGAACCATGTCAGAGTCTATTGATTCCTGGAAGATCATTTCCAATGCCTCCACAATCCCTAAAGCCACCTCCTTCAGAACCCGTGGGTGCACCTCATCCGGTCTGGGAGACTTATATATTCTTAGTCCATTTAGCTTCCTAAGCACTTTCTCTCTAGTAATCTTGACTATACCTAATTCTATTCCCTGAGACCTCTGGCTATCAGGTAAGTTGCTAATGTCTTCCACTGTGAAGACTGATGCAAAATACTCATTTAGTTCCTCTGCCCATTATAATTTCTACCCCATCATTTTCAATCGGTCCTATATCTACCCATGTCACTCTTTTACTCTTCATATATTAAAAAAAACTCTTAGTATCCTTTTTTATGTTAATTGCCAACTTCCTTTCATAATTCATCTTTCCTTTCCTAATGAATTTCTTAGTTTCCTGCTGTAAGTTTTTAAAAAGTCATCCAGTCCTCAGTTTTCCCACTAATTTTTGCTTCCTTGTACGCCGTCTCTTTTGCTTTTATTTTAGCCTTAACCTCTCTCGTTAGCCACATTTGTGCCATTTTTCCATTCATGATTTTCTTTTTTCTTGGAGTATATTTTTCCTGCACTTTCCTTATTTCTTGTAGGAATTTCATCCAATTCTGCTCTACCGTCCCTCCATCTAGCTTACTTTTCCAATCTACTTGGGCCAGTTCCTCTCTCATACCACTGTAATTTCCTTTGTTCCACTGAAATATCGATACACCTGATACCAGCTTCTCCTTTTCAAATTTGAAAGTGAACTCAATCATAATATGATCACTACTTCCAAGGGGTTCCATTACCTCCAGCTCCCTAATCGCCTCAGGTTCATTACACAGCACCCAGTCCAAAACAGCCGATCCCCTGGTGGGCTTATGGACAAACTGCTCCAAAAAACCATCCCGTAGGCATTCTACAAACTCTCTATCCTGAAATCCAGCACCTTCTTGACTTTCCCAATCCACTTTCATATTAAAATCCCCCATAATTATCTTGACATTTTCCTTCTGACACGCTTATTCTATTTCCAGCTGTAACTTGTAGGCCACATTCCGGCTGCTGTTTAGAGGCCTGTATATAACTGCCATTAGTGTCTTTTTACCCTTGCAATTTCTTAATTCTACCCATAAGGATTCTACCTCTCCTGATCTTATGTCCCTTCTTTCTAGTGATTTGATATCATTACTTACCATCAGGGCCATGCCACCCCCTTTACCTACCTTCCTATCTTTCCTATACACTGTGTATCCTTGGATATTCAGCTCCCATCACATCCATCATTTAGCCATGACTCGGTGATGGCCACAATGTCATATCTTTTAACCTGTAGCCGTACAACAAGATCATCCACTTTATTTCTAATGCTGTGTGCATTTAAGTACAGTACATTTAGATCAGTATCTGTTACCGATTTTGCCATATCTCTATCGCACAGCAAATTATCCTGTCTATTCACCTGCCTGTCCTTCTTGCCATCTTTGCTGTACAGTATCTTTGACTTATTTCTATTTTCCTCTTCCTCAACCCTAACACCCTGGTTTCCTTCCCCCTGCCAGCTTAGTTTAAACCCTCCCTAACAGCTATATTAAACAATCCCGCCAGGATATTAGTACCCTTTGAGTTCAGGTGTAACCCATCGGTTTTGTATAAATCATACCTCCCCCAAAATAGATCCCAATGATCCAAGAATTTGAAGCCCTGCCCTCTGCACCAGTTACTTAGCCACACATTCATCTGCTTAATTCTGCTATTCTTACCTTCATTAGCGTGTGGCTCAGGCAGTAATCCTGAGATTATTACTCTGGAGATCCGGTTTTTCAATTTTCTTCTTAGCTCCCAATAATCTTTCTTCAGGACCTCCTCTCTTTTTCTGTCTATATCATTGGTACCAACATGTACCAAGACTTCTGGCTGCTCGCCCTCTCTCCTCAGAATACTCTGGACCCGATCTGGGACATCCTGTATCTGGCACCAGGGAGGCAACACACCATCCGAGTATCCTTGTCCGGCTTGCAGAATCTCTTATCTGTTCCCCTCACCATGGAATTCCCTATAACTACTGCATTTCTCCTTGCTCTCTTGGTCATGGCACTGGGCAGAGTGCCAGAGTCCCGTTTGCTGTGGTCTTCCCCTGTCAGGTCAACCTCTCCAGCAGTATCTAAAACGATATATCGATTTCTGAGGGGGACTGTCACTGAGGTGCTGTCCACTGTCTCTCTATAGGTATTATCAATCACCTCCACACTTTCCCTAATTAGCTGAAGGTCTCAAGTTGCAGCTCCAGGTCCCTAACAAGGTCCTTAAGGAGCCTCATCTCAATGCACCTGGTGCAGATGTAATCCTTGGGGAGGCTGGGAGGCTCCCATGTAAAGAGTTATTGTCTCTGAGCTTTGTATTTATCACATTGATTTTGCTATCAGCATCAAGGGCCAAAATAGCCTCCTCTGGCATTGTCATCTCTAGTTTCTATTATAACTTAACGTTAAATGATTCTCCATCAGATACAAAACATCGAATTCAGTGCATTCTCATTGCACAGCTATTGTAGCAACTGTACAAAGCATACTTTGCACTGTTCCTAAAAATGCAATAATTTTGAAAGAGAGATCATTTGAAATCATGCAAACATTTTAAATGATCAGAAATTCTGCCTGCCTCAGCACAGTAAGACTTCTTTTGGGAATTTGATATTTTGCTCGTTTTGCATCCTTCCTCTTTCTGAGAAGCTCACAATTTGCCTGCCCTGCGTACATGGGAAGGAATTTCAATGAATTAAGATTATCATCATTATGAAGGAGTTACTCATTATACAATAACAGCAAAAAAATAGAACAGGTGAACCATTAAAGAAAAAGTAACTCCCAGAAAAGAAAGGGTCATACCTCTGTGCAGGATTCCCTAAAGTTTATTAGGCAGGCTGAGTCTGTGGTGAGGAAGGCAAATGCAATGTTAGCATTCACTTCAAGTTGACTAGACTATAAGCAAGGATGTAATGTTGAGACTTTATAAAACATTAGTGAGGCTCACTTCGAGTATTGTGAGCAGTTTTGGGCCCCTTATCTGAGAAAGGATGTGCTGAAACTGGAGAGGGTTCAAAGGAGGTTCACGAAAATCATTGCAGGACTGAATGGATTATTCCTGGAATTATTCTTGTGAACCTCCTCTGGACCCTCTCCAATGCCAGCACATCTTTTCTAAGATGAGGGGCCCAAAACTGTTCACAATACTCAAGGTGAGACCTCACCAGTGCCTTATAAAGCCTCAGAATCACATCCTTGTTCTTGTATTCTAGACCTCTTGAAATGAATGCTAACATGGTATTTGCCTTCCTCACCATTAACTCAACCTGCAAGTTAACCTTCAGGGCGTTCTGCACAAGGACTCCCAAGTCCCTTTGCATCTCAGTTTCCTGGATTTTCTCCCTGTTTAGAAAATAGTCTGCACATTTATTTCTACTACTAAAGTGCATGACCATGCATTTTCAAACATTGTATTTCATTTGCCACTTTCTTGCCTATTCTTCTAATCTGCATCCTACCTGTTCTCTCAGCACTACCTGCCCCTCCACCAATCATCGGCAAACTTGACAACAAATCCATCTATTTCATCATCTAATTCATTGATATACAGCATAAAAAGAAGTGGTCTCAACACCGACCCCTGTGGAACACCACTAGTCACTGGCAGTCAATCAGAAAAGGATCCTTTTATTCCCACTCGCTGCCTCCTACCAATCAGCCAACGCTCTAACTCTCTAACCATGTTAGTAACTTTCCTGTAATACCATGGGCTCTTAAGTTGGTAAGCAGCCTCATGTGTGGCACCTTGTCCAAATATACGTGATCCACTGCATCCTCTTTATCTATCCTACTTGTAGTCTCCTCAAAGAATTCCAACAGGTTCATCAGGCAGGATTTTCCCTGAAGGAAACCTTGCTGTCTTCGTACTACCTTGTCCTATGTTACCAAGTACTCCATCATCTCATCCTTAACAATTCACTAACAACTTCCCAAACACTGAGGTCGGCTAACTGGTCTATAATTTCCTTTTTGTTGCCTTCCTCCTTCCTTAAAGAGTGGAGTAACATTTTGCAATTTTCCAGTCCTCTGGCACCATGCCAGAATCCAATGATTTTTCAAAGATCATTTATAATGCCACCACAATCTCTAATGCTACCTCTTTCAGAACCCTAGGGTGCAGTTCCTCTGGTCCAAGTGACTTATGTACCTTTAGGTCTTTTAGCTTTTTGAGCACCTTCCCTCTTGTAACAGTAACTGCACCCACGTCTCTTCCTTCACACACTACAACATCACCCATACTGCTAGTGTCTTCCACAGTGAAGACTGACGCAAAATACTCATTTAAGTCATCAGCTATCCACTTGTCCCCCATTAAAAATGCTTTCCTTGCCCTTTCCCAAAGCAGTGTTCCCTTATCCCCTGCCGCAGCTGCCCCTTGGCCTTTCCCAAAGGAGCATCCCCTTACCCCTGCGGTTGCTGCCCTTGGCCTTTCCCAAAGCAGCATCCCTTTACTCTTGCGGTTGCTGCCTTTGACCTTTCCCAAAGGAGCATCTCTTTTCCCCTGTGGTTGCTGCCCTTGGCCTTTCCCAAAGCAGCATCCCTTTACTCCTGCGGTTGCTGCCTTTGAACTTTCCCAAAGGAGCATCTCTTTTCCCCTGCGGTTGCTGCCCTTGGCCTTTCCCAAAGAGCATCTCTTTTCCCCTGCCGTTGTTTTCCTCATATTTGAAAATTCTTGGAACTGTGTTGCTGTAATAACATTCTATAATGTAGCTTAAAGATGTCAAGATGCTTAGAGCAGTGGTGTAAGTGGTAAATACCTGGCATGATGGAAGAAGTATTGATCAAGTAAACTGCTTTCTCTGATATATAGTGTTGCTCTGATTGTTCCTGGTTGGAGCTGCATACATCCAGGCAAATGAACCTTACTCAAAAATATGATGAGCTTGTGCCTTGTAGATGCTGAAAACTTTTTGGAGAACTACTCCCATACGACACCTAGGTTCCGGCCTGTTCATGCAGCTACAGTACTTGGATGACTGGTCTAGGTAAAGCTTTGGGTCAGTGATTACGCTGGGATATTGATAAATTGTTGAACGTTAAATTGGCAGAAAAGTTCTCTTTTATTACAGGCTGATCATTGCCTCCTCTGCTATAGATGTTACACGCCACACTAACTCAAACCAGAGCCATGCTACAAGGTGCTGTCATCATTGAATATGCAGATTTCTGACAAAATGAAGCAGGAAGATGCAGCTCTGATTGCTAAGTCCTGGACATTTTTGCAGTAGGTTGTCAATTAAATTTCTCTGCCACCCTTGATCAGGAGACGATCCCCCCTGCCGCGCCCAGTCAGGAGATGCCTCCCCCCGCCGCGCCCGGTCAGGAGACGCTTCCCCCCCCCCCCGCACCCGGTCAGGAGACGATCCCCCCGCCGCGCCCGGTCAGGAGACGCCCTCCCCACCGCGCCCGGTCAGGAGACGATCTCCCCGCCACGCCCGGACAGGAGACAGCTGCCCACCACGCCCGGACAGGAGACGGCTGCCCGCCACGCCCGGACAGGAGACGATCCCCCTGCCGCGCCTGGTCAGGAGATGATCTCCCCGCTGCGCCCAGTCAGGAAACGCCCTCCCCGCCGCGCCCAGTCAGGAGACGGCTGCCTGCCGCGCCCAGTCAGGAGGTGATCCCCCCCCCACCGCGCCCGGTCAGGAGACTATCTCCCCGCCGCGCCCAGTCAGGAGACGGCTGCCTGCTGCGCCCGGTCAGGAGACGATCCCCCCGCCGCGCCCGGTCAGAAGATGATCCCCCCGCCGCGCCCGGTCAGGAGACGCCCTCCCCGCCGCGCCCGGTCAGGAGATGGCTGCCTGCCGCGCCCGGTCAAGAGACGATCCCCCCGCCGCGCCTGGTCAGGAGACGATCTCCCCGCCGAGCCCGGTGTGGAGACGGCTGCCCGCCGCGCCTGGTCAGGGGACGATCCCCCTGCTGCGCCCAGTCAGGAGACGCCCTCCCCGCCGCGCCCGGTCAGGAGACGGCTGCCTGCCGCGCCCGGTCAAGAGACGATCCCCCCCCCCCCGCGCCTGGTCAGGAGACGATCTCCCCGCCGAGCCCGGTGTGGAGACGGCTGCCTGCCGCGCACGGTCAGGGGACGATCCCCCCGCCGCGCCCGGTCAGGAGACGCCCTCCCCGCCGCGCCCGGTCAGGAGACGGCTGCCTGCCGCGCCCGGTCAAGAGACGATCCCCCCGCCGCACCCGGTCAGGAGACAGCTGCCTGCCGCACTCAGGCAGATGATGCCATGATATCAAAAGACAGTTCTGGAACTCCTGCATTTCTCCTTTACATTTGAGGGATGTGGGCTTTGCAGGCTGAGCAAGCATTTAATTGTCCATCCCCAGATGCCCTTGAGAAGTCGTAAGAGAGATACCTTCTGAAACTGTTGTGGGCCTTCAAACATAGCTACACCTAAAATGCGGCTTGAGAAGAAGTACAGAAGCCTTAGATAACACACACACCATCAGCTTCAGGAATAGTTATTAACATATAAGCATTAGGTGCCTGAACCGACGTGGATAACTTTATTCACCAGTACTCTTAACTGACTCTACAATCTACAAACTCACTTTCAAGGTCTTACATTGTCAGTATTACTTCCATTTGCAGTTTGTCTGCTTTTGCACATTGGTTGCTTGTCAGAATTTATGGGTAGTTTTTCATAAAATTATACCAATCTTTGTCCCTGTAAATGCCCACAAGGAAATTAATCCTAAAATAGAAAGTAGTAACATATATGTACACTGATAATAAATTTAATTTGACTTTGAGGTCAGAAATTGCCCCCCAATGTCTGGTGGCAGGCTGTACGATCGGGGTTCAATTCTCACCACAGACTGTAGGGAGTCTATATGTTCTCCCCGTGACCGTATGGGTTTCTTCTCACATTCTAAAGACAAATGGTTAGGTTTAATGAATCGTGGGCATGCTCTGTTGGTGCCAGAAGGGTGGCAACATCTGCGGGGAGGGGGGAGAGAGAGGGGGAGGGGGATTTTAAAAAAGGAGTGATTTGCGGCGGACCAATCGATTCACGATTCATTAGCAGGAGCAAATAAAAGTAAAGCTGGACCAAAGCAAAGCAGCCATTGTGTGAGTGGACCAGTGTAGGAGGGGAAGTTGAGGCTTTGGCAGGGAGGCACAGGTAAGTATCAGGTAAGGCTGTTGTAGGAGTTCAATAAAAAGTCACGAAATTGCAGCTAATTAAATAAGGTTGGGATGTTGCAGGATCAGGTGATGTGCTGTAGCTGTATGATGAGGGAGCTGGTGGATCCCATTGTGGTCCCTGGTGACCACATCTATAAGACCATATATTCTCTTATATTCTATACTTCTAGAAATGAATGCCAACATTGCATTCGCCTTCTTCACAACCGACTCAACCTGCAGGTTAACCTTTAGGGTATCTTTCACAAGGACTCCCAAGTCCCTTTGCTCTCTGCATTTTGAATTCTCTCCCATCTAAATAATAGTCTGCCCATTTATTTCTTCCACCAAATTGCATGACCACACACTTTCCAACATTGTATTTCATTTGCCACTTCTTTGCCCATTCTCCTAAACTATCCAAGTCTCCTTGCAGACTCTCTGTTTCCTCAACACTAACCACTCCTCCACCTATCTTTGTACCATCGGCAAATTTAGCCACAAATCCATTAATACCGTAGTCCAAATCATTGGCATGCTCATAAAAAGCAGCAGTCCCAACACCAACCCATGTGGAACTCCACTGGTAACCGGCAGCCAGCCAGAATAGGATCCCTTTATTCCCACTCTGTTTTCTGCCGACCAGCCAATGGTCCACCCGTGCTAGTAACTTCCCTGTAATTCCATGGGCTCTTATCTTGCTAAGCAGCCTCATGTGCGGCACCTTCTCAAAGGCCTTCTAAAAATCCAAGTACACCACGTCTACTGTATCTCCTTTGTCTATCCTGCTTGTAATTTCCTCAAAGAATTGCAGTAGGTTTGTCAGGCAGGATTTTCCTTTCAGGAAACCATGCTGGCTTTGGTTTGTCATGTGCCTCCAGGTACTCTGTAATCTCATTCCTAACAATCGATTCCAACAACTTTCCAACCACTGATGTCAGGCTAACAGGTCTATAGTTTCCTTTCTGCTGCCTCCCACCCTTCTTAAATAGCGGAGTAACATTTGCAATTTTCCAGTCATCCGTTACAATGCCAGAATCTACTGATTTTTGAAAGGTCATTGTTAATGCCTCCACAATCTCTCCAGCTACTTTCTTCAGAACCCAAGGGTGCATTCCATCAGATCCACGAAATTTATTCAAGCTCAGATCATTAAGCTTCCTGAGCACCTTCTCAGTCGTAATTTTCACTGCACAAACTTCACTTCCCTGACACTCTTGAATGTCCAGTATACTGCAGACGTCCTCAACTGTGAAGACTGATGCAAAATACGCATTCAGTTCCTCTGCCACATCTGTATCTCTCATTATAATATCTCCAGCATCATTTTGTATTGGTTCTATATCTACGCTCGACTCTCTTTTATCTACAGCAAGTGCTGGCTGCTCGAGGAACTCAGGCTCCACGTTGATGACCTGGATTCTGAGCTTCAAACACTGTGGCACATCAAGAGTTACCTGGATTCTCTGTTTCAGGAGGTAGTCACACCCATTAGATTAGCTGCCTCAAATTTGATTCGTGGTCAGGGACAAGAGGGTGTGACTGCGAGTGAGTGGGTGGTGGGATCCAAGAGACAGTGCTGGAGGAGTCTTAACCCTTGAGATTGTCCAACAGGTCTGAGATTCTTGCTCCCTGTGTGGATGAGAGTGGGGTCTGTAGGAAGGATGAGCAACCTAACCGTGGCACTGTGGTTCAGAGAGACATTCAATATGGGGAAGAGAAGCGAAGTGTAGTGGAAATTGAGGATAGTATAGTGAGGGGAATAGACAGAGTTTTCTGTCGTGAGGATAGAGTGTTCTGAAGGCTGTGTTACCTGTCTGGGGCACAGGTTCAGGACATCTTATCTGACCTACAGAGAAATTCGGAGTGGGAGGGGCAAGAACCAGTTGTCATGTCCATGTAGGTACCAATGACATAGGTAGAACAAAGAAACAGGTTCTGCTGAGGGAATTTGAGCAGCTAGGGACTAAAATAAAAAGCAGAACTAAAAAAGTGGTAATCTCTGGATTAGTACCTGAGCTACGTGCAAATTGGCATTGCGTCAAGAAGATTAGAGAGTTAAATATGAGGCTCAAGGATTGGTGTGGGAGAAGTGGGTTTGAATTCATGGGAAATTGGCACCAGTATTGGGGAAGCAGGGAGCTGCACCAATAGACTGGCTCCACCTGAACCGTGATGGGGCCTGGATCCTAGCGAATCGCATAACTAGGGCTGTGGATAGGGCTTTAAACTAAATAGTATGGGGGTGGGTTCAACAGATTGGAGAAGTATGGATAAGGTAAAAGAGAACGAGTGTGGATAAAGATAAAGACAAAGCAAAAGATAAAAAAGAAAAAAGTAAAGCAAGGTCAAGTGCCAAAGAGAAAATGATTACAAGATTTTAAAAACACAATGAGTGTAAAGGCACTTTATCTGAATGTCTGTAGCATTCGAAATAAGATCAGTGAAATTGTGGCACAAATAAGTACAAAGGGGTATGATTTAGTGGCCATTACAGAAACGTGGTAGCAGGGTGGACAGGATTGGAAATTAAATATCCAAGGATATCAGGTGATATGGAAGGATAGGCAGGAAGGTAAGGGAGGTGGGATGGCGCTCTCAATTAAGGATGAGATCAGGGCGATAGTGAGAGATGATACAAGATCTAAGGAGCAGAATGTTGAATCCATCGTAGTAGAGATTAGGTATAGTAAAGGGGAAAAAAATCACTGGTGGGAGTTGCTTGGAAAATATGTTATTTATGACCAGCAAGTGACAATCGACCTATTCAACTGTAACATCAGCCGATTGTCAAAATCAATGAATTTTCACAGCAAGTTTTGATACCATGTTATCAACTTCACCACAAAATTCACCACAAAAATGTGTTACACAATCTCATGCTGATTTCAATGGGACCAGAAAGATGACAAGATGATCGTAAGAAGTAGAATCTTTGTGGATAGAGTTAAGAAACTATAGGGGTAAAAAGACCCTGATGGGAGTTATATACAGGCTTCTGAACAGTAGCCAGGATGTGGGCTACAAATTACATTGGGACATAGAAAAGGCATGTCAAAAGGGCAATGTTATTCAATATGCAGGTAGATTTGGAATATCAGGTTGGTGCTGATTTTGGGTCCCAAGAGTAAGGATTTGGAGAATGCCTATAAGATGGTAGATCATGCTTGTATTTATTGAATTGAATTGACATTTTTTACTTACATCCTTCACATACATGAGAAGAAAAATATTTGTTATGTTTCCGTCTAAATATGCAATATGCAATTTATATTAGTATGTAATAAATAGTATGTATGGTGGGACAGTCAATATAACACAGAAATACAATTGTATCAGCGTGAATTAATCAGTCTGGTGGGCTGGTGGAAGAAGCTGTCCCGGAGCCTGTTGGTCCTGGCTTTTATGCTGCGGTACTGTTTCCCGGAAGTTGCAGCTGCTGGAACGGTTTGTGGCTGGGGTGACTTGGGTCCCCAATGATCCTTTGGGCCCTTTTTACACATCTGTCTTTGTAGATGTCCTGAATAGTGGGAAGTTCACACCTACAGAACCACTGGGCTGTCCGCACCATTCTCTGCAGAATCCAGCAACTGAGGGAAATACTGTTCCCATAGCAGGCAGTAATGCAGCCAGTCAGGACGCTCTCAATTATGCTCCTGTAGAAAGTTATTAGGGTTTAGGGGCCCATACCAAATTTCTTCAACCGTCTGAGATGAAAGAGGCGCTGTTGTGCTTTTTCCACCACACAGCTGGTACGTACAGACCACGTGAGATCCTCAGTGATGTGTATGCCAAGGAACTTAAAGCTGTTCAGCTCTCAACCCCAGATCCATTGATGTCAACAGGGGTCAGCCTGTCTCCATTACTCCCTGCGTCCTCAACCAACTCCTTTGTTTTTGTGACATTGAGGGAGTTATTCTGAATTGGGTGTTGTGTAATGAACCAGATTTGATTAGGGAGCTTAAGGTAAAGGAACCTTTAGGACTGAGTGATCATATTATGATAGAATTCACCCTGCAATTTGAGAGGCAGAAGCTAAAGTCAGAAATATCAGTAATATAATGTAAAGGTAATTACTGAGACATGAAAGAGCAGCTGTCCAAAGTTGCTTGGGAGGGGACACTACCAGGAATGACAGCAGAGCAGCAACGGCTGGGGTTTCTGGGATCAATTCGGAAGGTGCAGGATAGATACATCCCAAAGAAGTAGTAGTATTCTAAAGGCAGGATGATGCAACTGTAGCTGATAAGGGAAGTCAAGGCCAACAAAAATGCAAAAACGAATGCATATAATAGAGCAAGGATTAATGGAAAATTAGAGGATTGGGATACTTAAAAGAACAACAGAAGGCAAATGCTTTTCAGATATATAAAGAGTAAAAATGAGGCAAGAGTAGATATTGGACCACAGGACAAGGTCTGAAGGTAGGTAAGTCACCTGCACCAGATGGACTACACCACAGCATTCTGAAATAGATTGTGGAGGCATTAGCAATGATCTTTCAAGAACCAATAGATTCTAGCATGGTTCTAGAGAACTGAAAAATTGCAAATGTCACTCCACTATTCAAGAAGGGAGGGAAGTAGAAGAAAGAAAATTATAGTCAGTTAGCCTGACCTCAGTGGTTGGGAAGATGTTAGAGTCAATTGTTAAGGAGGTAGTTTCAGCGTACATAGAGGCACATGATAAAATAGATCAAAGACTATGGCTTTCTTAAGGGAAAATCTTGTTTGACAAACCTGTTGGAATTCTTTTTGAGGAAATAACAAGCAGGATAGACAAAGGAGAATTGGTTGATGTTGTGTACTTGGATTTTCAGAAAGCCTTTGACAAAGTGTTGTACATGAGGCTGCTTAACAACATAAAAACGCAAGGTATTACTGGAAAGCTACTAGCATATAGAGCATGGCTGATTGGTAGGAGGTCAGAGTGTTAATAAATGGTCGGAGGTCAGAAAGCCTTTTCTGATTGGTTGCCGGTGACTAGTGGTGTTGCGCAAGGGCCGGTGCTGAGACCACTTCTATTTACATTGAATGTCAATGATTTGGATGACGGATTTGATGGCTTTGAGGCCAAGTTTGCGGACAATATGAAAATAAGTGGAGGGACAGGCAGTGCTGAGGAAGCAGGAAGGTTGCAGAGAGGGGCAGGAAATGTTGAGAAGCAGGAAGTTCTCGTGCAGGATCCCCTAAATGTTAACTTACAGGCTGAGTTGGTGGTGAGGAAGGTAAATGCAATGTTAGCATCTACTTTGAGAGGACTAGAATATAAAAGCAAAGATGTAATGCCGAGGCTTTATAAGGCTTGGGTGAGGCACCACTTGGGAGTATTGTGAACAGCTTTGGGCCCCTTATTTAAGAAAGGATTTGCTGACATCAGAAAGGATTTCTCAACCTGGAGGTTAGTGAAGAAGGCAAATGCAATGTTGGCATTTATTTCTAGAGGTATAGAATATAAGAGCAGGGATATGATGCTGAGGCTCTATAGGGCACTCGTGAGACCACACTTGGAGTATTGTGTGCAGTTTTGGGCTCCTTATTTTAGAAAGGATATACTGACATTGGAGAGGGTTCAGAGAAGATTCATGAGAATGATTCTAGGAATGACAGGGTTACCATATGAGGAACGTCTGGCAGCTCTTGGGCTGTATTCCCTGGAGTTCAGGAGGATGAGGGGGGATCTCACAGAAGCATTCCGAATGTTAAGAAACCTGAACAGATTAGATATGGCAAAGTTATTTCCCATGGTAAGGAATTCTAGGACACCTTCAGAATTGAAGGACATCCATTTAGAACTGAGATGTGGAGAAATTACTTTAGTGAGGGTGGTAAATCTGTGGAATTTGTTGCTACAAGCGGCTGTGAAGGCCAAGTCATTGGGTGTATTTAAGGCAGAGATAGATAGGTTCTTGATTAGCCAGGGCATCAAAGGGTATGGGGTGAAAGCAGGGGAGTGGGGATGACTGGAAGAATTAGATCAGCCCATGATTGAATGGTGGAACAGACTCAATGGGCCAAATGGCCTACTTCTACTCCTACATCTTTCTGGTCTTATGATCCAGAGGAAGTTCACAAGAATTATTCTGGGAATGAAAGGCTTATCCTATAAGGAACGATCGATGGCTCTGGGTCTTTACTCACTGGAATTTATAAGATTGCTGAGGGATCTCATTGAAACCTATCCAATGCTGAAAGGCCTAGATACAATGGATGTAGAGAGGATACTACTTATGGTGGGGAAATCTCATACCAGAGGACACAGCCTCAGAATTGAGGCAAGTCCATTTAGAATGGATATAGGAGGAATTTCTTTAGCTAGAGGATGGGGAATTTGTAGATTTAATTGCCACGGGCGGCTGTGGAGGCCAGGTCATTGGGTGTATTTAAGGCAGAGGTTGATAGGTTCTTGAAGTCAGGGCGTGAAAGGATATGGAGAAAAGACAGAAGAATGGGGTTGAGAAGGAAATGGATCCATCATGATGAAATGGTGGAGCAGACTCGATGGTCCAAATGGCCTAATTCTGCTGCTATATCTTATGGCCTAAAAACCATTCAGCTTTACAAGCCAAAACAGAATACTTAAATTAAGACCCATGTACTAACGCTACACATATTTTATCTAATTAACCCCTTCAGTAATATACAGTGTACTTGATTAACCAACTTCTGTTTGTGGTTGCTAAGGCCAAGTTGAATGCCAAAGTCGAGCAAGGAGATAATGCTGAGCCTTTATAAGACACTAGTCAGACTGCACTTGGGAGTATCGCTAATAGTTTTGTGCCGCATATCTCAGAAAGGGTATCATTGGAGAGAGTCCAGAAGAGGTTCACCAGGATGATTCCAGGAATGAAGAGGTTAACATATGAGGAGCGTTTGCCAGTTTTGAGCCTGTACTTACTGGATGCAGGGGTATCTCATAGAAACCTACTGAATGTTGAAAGGACTTAGGGTGGATGTGGAGAGGATATTTCCTATGGTGGGAGTATCCAGAACTAGAGGGCCCAGTATCAAAATTGAGGGGTGACCTTCAAGAACAGAGATAAGGGGGAATTTTTTGAGCCAGGGAGTAGTGAATCTGTGGAATGTTCTGCCACAGACTGCGGTGGAGGCCAAGTCCGTGGGTATACTTAATGTGGAAGTTGATCATTTCCTGATAGGTCAGGGCATCAAAGGATGTGGTGAGAAGGCAGGTGTGTGGGTTGAGTGTGATCCAGGATCAGCCATGACGGAATGGTAAAGCAGACTCAATGGGATGAATGGCCTAATTCTGCTCCAATCTTATGGTCACTTGCAGTATTGCAAAAGACGCCTGAGGGCAGAAAGCAATAAATTAACCCTGGAAATAAGACTATGATTTAAAAAGATATTATAAAGTGGAAGGGTGCAAGATAAAGGAATAAAAGAACTTTACAATTGTGAAGGGTAGTGTATTAGGAGCTTCAGAATAATGCTTTGCAACATTACTTCAAGATGTAAAGAACCTCCAATAAGCCTTGAATAATGTATTTTATTTAAAACAAAGCAAAAGGCACTTACCAGGTCTAAGTGTATATAAGCCTTTAACTATATTTGCCATGGTTGAAGGAGTGATCTTAAATGGAGTTGACTGAGCTTCTATTAGTAAAGCTGAAACAAATTTTAAAAAGATAATATTAAGTTAAAGGACAACCATTATTCTTAAATTGTAAATTATCCAAATATTTATTCACAGAGTGAAAGACACCAGTTATATTAATTTTAAACACACATTCATATCTTGACCTTACTGGCAAGGCTAGAATTTTTAATTCACTTTATGAAAGTGAGGTGCATCTCCTTCATCACAGATGAATTTATGCCAAGAAGTTTAGACTGCAGCTGTCTTGAAATGCTTACAGTAAACTGATTCCAATATGAAACACTATTGTACTGAAGAGATCAGTTCAAATCAGTTTAATTTTGCTTGATGCACTTCTATTGCAACACCAAAAAAGGCTGCAGTGTAACCTTTCTATTCAGCCATTGTAAATACTACTATAAACTGAATATTTTCACATTAAAACACACTGTAGCGATGTGCTACACACAGAGCTAGAAATAACGACACACAGTCTATAAGTTGCACTCGAGACAAGTTTATTCAAACTTCGCGGCACTGTCTTTCACGCAGTTCCGTTCCCGCCCTCTCCGGGCGGAAATGACATCAGAGGTGCATTACAAAAGTCTCTTCCCGTGCGTGGGCTTTCTCCCCTTGCTGATGAAGAAGGCCCAGCGCCATTTTGGGGCTGGCCTCTCTGCCGACGTGCGTGCCATTTTGTGAGCCGATTCACCTGTGTAGAAAGTGGGTGGTCCCTGGGTCGGAATGTGGCGCTGTACTCCGTGTCTGGGCATGGCTGCTATGAACTGCGGCGCCAGAACCGATGGAAAGTCCGCCAGGATTCTAGTGAATTCGTTGTCAGACAGCATGATGGAGTCCAGGTACGTGGCCGGCAACTTGGCTTCACCCAGGGAGAATGTCTGGAAAGTCTTGACATGGACCAGTCTTTTCCCTTGCAAGTCGACCAGCAGGCTGTGAGCTCGCAAGAAGTCTGCCCCCTTTTTTTTTTTTTTAACAAAATTCTTTATTACAAATGTCGGTGCTATACAATATTTACAAACCCAGTGAATAACACATTTACTACACTACAAACAGACAATACATGTTAAACCAATATATTGCCATCCTCATCAATGATGGCATTTACACCCCGCGGAGCCCAACGGTCCCGGAACATCTCGACGGTCGCCGTGGACTGTGCGTATTCCTTTTCAATGTTCACCCGGGCTCGAGCATACCCCCTAAACATAGCCAGGCAGTCCGCCCGCGGAGAACCTCCTGCCACCCTTTTCCAGGAGCCACGGATGGCAATTTTCGCCAGCCCCAGGAGCAAGTTGACAAGGACATCCTCATCCCTCTGTGCCCCCCTCCTTACTGGATGACCATATATGAATAGGGTGGGACTGAAATGCAACCAGAAGGCGAGAAGCAGCCCACGCAAATACGCGAAAAGGGGCTGCAGCCTCACACACTCCACGTACATATGGTACACGGTCTCCTCCAGCCCGCAGAAGTGACACGCGGCTGGGAGATCCGTGTACAAACTAAAGAACTTATTGCAGGGCACCGCTTTATGCAGCACCCTCCAGCCGAGATCCCCAAGGTGCATGGGAAGGACTCCCTTGTAGAGGGACTTCCACTGGGGACCCCCCTCACCTCCAGGTGGAAAGACCGACCGCCATGGCGTGTCGGGACGGTGGACAAATGCTAGGAAGTGGAGGGTGTGGAGCAGCAGCCCATAAAGGTACCTCCTGCCTGCATCCCTGAATGGGATTGTGGGTGTTGATGAAAGACGGCTCAAGTTGTGTGGATTCGTCTCTCGGGTAAGGCTGCGGGGCCTGGGCCCGACGAGCAGCTCAGCCCGAGTCGTTCCACACACCTGAGCCGCACTGACATCCGTTGAGACAGGGCAAGGGTCGGCCAGGACCCCGCCCTCTGCCAGAGGAGGGGATTCCCGGCCTGAGGCAACCATGTTCCAGACTCTCAGTAGGTCCTGATAGAAGCCGGGCAGCCTCTGCAAAGCAGCACGGCTGATGCCCGCCGGTGGTAGCTGCATATCTTCGGCAAGACAGCAGCCCCTCCGGAGGAAGAAAGTCGCCAACACGTGCCACCTGGGAGGGTGCTCGGCGTACAGGAATCTCTGCAGCGTCCTGAGGCGGAGAGCCGCCAGTCGTGTGCGTACACACACCAGCGACTGTCCGCCCTCTCCTTCTGGGAGACTCAGAACCGCTGCAGAGACCCAGTGCTTCCTGTTTCCCCAGAAGAAGTCCACTAGCTTCCTCTGCATTCTTGCGACAAAAGGGGCAGGGGGGGCCAAGGTGACCATCCGGTACCACAACATGGAGGCCACCAGCTGGTTTATGACCACCACCCTGCCTCGATAGGAAAGCACCCTGAGAAGGCCTGACCAGCGCCCAAGCCGGGCCATGACCTTTGTCTCCAGGTCCTGCCAGTTCGCCAGCCAGGTCTCCCCAGAAGGACTCAGGTAGACTCCCAGATAGAGAAGACGTCTGGTGCTCCACTCAAAAGCTCTCATCTCCTCCGGCAGGGAGTCCACCTGCCACTGGCCTACTAAGAGTCCGGAACATTTCGCCCAGTTGATCCTGGCGGAGGATGCCGCCGAGAAAACATCTTGGCACTCGCGCATCCTCCGCAGGTCACAGGGGTCTGTCATCATGAGGAGTACGTCATCGGCGTAGGCCGAGAGGACGACCCCCATGTCCGGTTCGCGCAGAACCAGACCTGTCAGCCTTCGCCGAAGAAGGCCGAGGAATGGCTCGACACAGATCGCATACAGTTGACCGGACATGGGGCACCCTTGACGCACTCCTCTTCGGAAGTGGATAGGTCCTGTCAATGATCCATTAATTTTAACTAGGCACTCTGCGGCAGAGTACAGGAGCCGAACTCGGGCCACAAAGTGTGGTCCAAGCCCAAAAGCCTGCAGGGTGCCCACCAGGAAACTGTGGTCCACCCGGTCAAAAGCCTTCTCCTGGTCAAGAGAAAGAAACGCTGCCGGGGTCCCAGTCTCCTGGAGTAGGTGGATCAGGTCCCGTACTAGGTGGACATTGTCCTGGATGGAGCGGCCCGGGACTGTATAAGATTGGTCAGGATGGACCACCTGTCCAATTACCGAACCCAGACGGTTGGCCATTGCCCGGGCGAAGATCTTGTAGTCCACGCACAAGAGGGAGACCGGCCGCCAGTTCTTTAGCAGGCGGAGGTCTCCCTTCTTGGGCAGTAGGACCACAACAGCTCTCCGCCATGAGAGGGGCATTTCTCCGGTGGCTAGGCTCTCCCCTAGGACAAGGCTGTAATCATCCCCCAGGACATCCCAAAAAGCCTGATAAAACTCAACACTCAGTCCATCCAAACCAGGGGACTTGCCCCTCCGGAGTTGCCGAAGGGCAGTGGACAGCTCCTCCCGAGTCAGGGGGGCATCCAGACGCACTGCGTCCTCTGGGCTGACCTTTGGCAAATCCTCCCAGACCTCATTACACGCCTCCGCATTTGACGGATCAGGCGAGAATAAGGACCGATAGAATGAACGGACCTCGTTGTTAATTCCATCAGGGTCCGTGATGGAGGAGCCATCGGTAGCCAGCAGCTCCACTAGCTGCTTTTGAACTCCCCGCCACCTTTCCAACGAGTAGAAGAAGGGTGAGCCATGGTCCAAATCCTGCAGCATTTGGATCCGTGACCTCACGTACGCACCTCGGGACTGCTGGAGCTGCAGGTTCCTTAGTGCGTCCTTCTTCTCCTGGTATTCCTGCCACAGCTGTTGGTCTCCAGCGGTCGGACCGAGGCGGGACTCCAGGTCAAGCAACGCTCTCTCAAGCCGCTCAACCTCAGAGCTCCGCCTCTTTGTCGACCCCCTAGTGTACTCCCGACATAAAAACCGGATGTGGGCTTTGCCCACATCCCACCATAGCCGTAGGGAGCAGAAATCTCTCCGCCTCTCCTTCCAGGAGACCCAGAAAGCTCGGAACGAATCCCGGAATCGGCTGTCCTCCAGCAGCCGGTTGTTAAAATGCCAATACCCGGATCCCACCCGAGGGTGTAGTGGAATAAATTCCATCCACACAAGGTGATGATCCGAGCACGACACCGGCCGCATGGAGGACGCCGACACGCGGGAGACGTAGGCCCGAGAGATGTAAATGCGGTCTATCCTGGAACCTCCTTCTCTAGACCTTCTCGAGAAGGCGCTAGAGTTGGGGTGAAGATTCCGCCAGCTGTCCACCAAGTCAAAGGAGCCGACTAGCTCCTTTAACTTTTTTGCCGATGCTGGGTTGCGTTGGAGGCCCGAACGGTCCTCCGCCTCGAGGGTACAATTGAAATCTCCCCCGAGGATGACGCAATCCCCAGGATCGATGGAGCTCAGCAGGGTGGACAGCTGGCAGAATAGGCGCGTCTGCATCACACCGCGCCTGGGAGCATACACATTGATAAAATGCAATGGTACGCCATCCAGGCGCACAACCAGGTGGAGCAGACGGCCGGGCACAATGTCCTGGACTCTTTCAATTACTGGCTGGAAGGTCGGGGCCAACAGGATCGCCACCCCGCTAGAAATGGAGCTGAGGTGGCTCATGTAGACCCCGCCCCGCCACTCCAGGAGCCAAGCAGACTCGTCCCCAGGGATGGTATGGGTTTCCTGCAGGAAACTCACCGTATACCGCCCATCCCTGAGGGCTGAGAGATTGTTATGCCTGCGAAGAGGACCCCTGCTGCCGTTTACGTTGAGACTAGCTATGGTAAGCTTCATGGTGGGAGCACACTAGGGCTCAGCAGCTGTGCCCATTTCGGTGAGAGCGGAGGCGCCCTCCACCACACTGTCCGGAAAGAAAGCAAGGTTACTTTTTGCCTCCCGGGCTCGAGCGGTACCAGCGACACCCTGTGACCCACCATCCCCCGTAGGAGCGAGGCTGCTTCTCCCTCTAATGTCCCTTACTAGGTCATCTAGGAAAGATTTTAGTTGCCGTCTGTCGTTCCCCGCCACCGCATTCCTCTTTCCCTTTCCCTTTTGTCCGAGGATGACTCGCAGGGACCTCACCAGCCTCGGCATGCTGGGCCAGCGTAGCGAGGCTAGTTGAGGCCGGTGCTTGGCACCCTCAGAGGTAAGAATAAAATGCTTAATTTCCTCTACAGGTATCAATGGGGACTTCTCAGGAGGGGTGAGGATGTCCATTATTTCACTATCGAAAGAGTCCCCCTCCAACCCGTCACTGCAGACAGAATCCCCATCGGCCTCCCCGCATGTTCCAAAAGATGGCTGCGCTCGTGACCCATACCGCGCAGCGGGCACCTCGCTCTTACCTGCCCGCTCCACCGTCGCATCAGCCTCATCCACATTTGCGACAGTGGAGGGACAATCCCCAGGGACTCCCTGCAAGTCATTAATTGCTGGGGTCGACGTGCACAGAAAAACGCCCTCCCCAGGGGGCAGGCATAGAGGGGAACCCGGCACCTTTGGTCCAAGGGATTCACAAGCAGCCTGGTGCTGAGAATGAGAGAGCTTTGTCTCGTCTCCTCTTACATTATTCGGTACACTGGCCTCCAGAGAGGCGCTGACTTGTAGGTCCTGGGTGGAGGCCTCCAGGGCTGCCTCATTTGTGCAAACAGGGCTATCACAAGCTATTTGCACAACCACACCATCTTCCCCAGGACTGGTGGCTACATCTGGGGACTCAGGTTTAGAACCAACCCCTACCCGGATTCCCACCCCTTCCTGGGACTCCTCCGCATCTATATCCCCTGCCCTCTTGCGGGAACGTTCCCTTCTCCTCTTCACACTGGAGGAGCACACAGGTGCAGGCTTCACCGATGGGGCGGCGCTCTCTGTTTCCATCGCCCCGTCTGCTTGCGCACCTCCCCGAGCCCCATGCTCCACTTCAGGCGAAATGGGCGTGAGCTCTGCAGCCTCAAAGGCCCGCTTCTTACTGTGTTTGGATTTCCCCTTTGCCTTCTTACTCCGCACAGACTCCACCCCGTCCCCCACCTGAACCACAGGGAGAGGAGCAGGGACCGACCCAACCGTAGGAGTAGGGGTAGGGGCAGGGGCAGGGGCAGGGGCAGGGTGAGGGGCTGGGGCAGGATCACGGGCGGGGGCAGGGTCAGATGCAGGCGCAGACGCACGCGCAGGAGTAGGATCAGGGGCAGAGGTAGCTGGGGCACTGGTGCCCGAAATGGGCTCCCTCGGGTTCCGGGCGGCAGGACAGTCCCTCCGAAAGTGCCCCACCCCCCTGCACGCATGGCACCGCGGGCGCTCGGAGCTCCAGTACACCTGATAATCCACTCCCTCATGCCGGACAGTAAACCGGCCCTCAACATCGTCCTCCCTTTCCAGCTGCATGAATACCTGACGCCGGAAAGAGATTACGGTGCGGAGGGTGCGTCTCTTAAATTTGTGTCGGATGGCAGTGATCTCTGACCTTACTTGCCCTAAACGGGCCAGTGGGGGTAGCAAGTCCTCATTTGGAATGAAAGGCTTAACATGCCCAAGCACGATACGTTGCGTGGGGGCCGTCACCAGCTCCATAGGTAAAAAGATGTTGTCTACCGTGACTCCCCTGCTTAGGGCCCGGTGCACTAGCTCTTCATTCGCCAGATAAAACACCGCTTTTCCGAACTCCTTCTCGGTGGCCAGAATACCACCTTTCCCAACAAGGTCCTCCATTGCCTCCGTACACTTTTCTAGTGTCATTCCAGGGCGCAAAATACATTGCACCCCACGTTCCACCTTCACCGACCGAAAAAGGGCGTTGTCCGAGGCCGGGGAGGCAGCCGCCCTTGCGTAACTCCCCGAAGGCCCGCGACTCCCTGGAGACCGGTCCGGCATGCTGGCGCTCTTTCCAGTCCGAGAATCCTACAGCGGTGCCGGTTAGAAGTCCTGGAACGAGTCGAATAACTGGCCGGGAAAGTTTGCAGTCGACAGTTTCTCGCTGGCTCGACGCCAGGAAAGGCTCCGTCGGACTTGCAGAGACCCAGGCCGGGAGAGGCCGAAACGTCCTTCCAGATGCTCCGGCACCAACACCGGACGAAAATCAGGAAAACAATGGAGGAGGAACGTTGCCCCGCTGTCAATGGGGGGGGAACGACGGCGTTTGCCTCCGGTTTTGGAGCGAAAAAGGCTTCCTGGCGAGTTGCCAGCGGCCGCAGCTGGGAGCTACGCAGTTAGCAGCCGCCAACAAACCCAGCCCAAAACCGGCAGTAAAACTGCACACCGAGTTTCCACACCAGCGCCGTCACTCACTCGGTTGTCCAAGAGACTTTTAGAGCCACCTCTAAAGTATTCCACGAACTTTATCCAGTAGTTTTGCCTCGATTTCTCCCAGCTCAGTCAGCACAGCTCCTCTCTGTGTCTGCCCCCAGGAGTGGTTGGGCCACGGCAGCCAGTGTGAAGTCCCACGTGAATCGACTGGCGCTGAACTGCAGCTGCACTGTGCAGGTGCTGTATGTCCATATCATGCTGCCGTTTGTGGCCCTCAGCGTGGGTCCCGGCTCCCTGTTGCAGGTGTCGTACCCTGTTGGGGGTAAGACGCTGATTTCCGCTCCGGTGTCAACCAAGAAGCGCCGTCCCCACTGTTTGTCCCAGACGTACAAGAGGCTGGCCCTGGCGTTTCCCGGGAACTTGCAGGGTGGGCGACAATGGCGGGCTTCTGTGCCCCACCGCTGGTGGTAGAAACACCATTGTTCATTTGCCTCCTCACTCCTGCCTCTGTGTTGTGTGCGCTCCGTTGCCGGGCCTGGTCTGACCTGGTCTGTTGGGCGCACGGCTTGTTAATCTATCCGACGGACGCCCCACTCTCCCTCTTGGCTTTCCACAGCATCCCTGCCCGAGCCGCCACCTTCCGGGGGTCACTGAAATCTGCGTTGGCCAGCAGCAGATGCATGTCCTCGGGCAGTTGCTCTCGGAATGCCTGCTCAAACATGAGGCAGGGCTTGTGGCCTTCAGCCAGGGCCAGCATCTCGTTCATTAATGCTGACAGCAGCACGTCTCCCAAACCGTCCAGGTGCAGCAAGCGGGCACCTCACTCACGCCTTGACAGGCCAAAGGTCACTATGAGCAGCGCTTTGAATGCTGCATATTTGCCTTCTTCCGGGGGTGACTGTATGAAATCCTCAGCCTGGGCGGCTGTCTCCTGGTCAAGGGAGCTCACCACGTGATAGTAACGTGTGGAATCCGAAGATATCTGCCGTATCTGGAACTGGGCTTCTGCTTGGTCAAACCACATGTCTGGTCGCAGTGTACAGAAAGTTGGCAGTTTTAGCGAAACTGCACGTACAGATGAAGAGTCGATCATCTTTGGTCCAAATCCCGTTTGGACCGTTGGGGTCACCAACGTAGCGATGTGCTACACACAGAGCTAGAAATAACGACGCGCAGTCTGTATGCTGCACCCGAGACTAGTTTATCCAAACTTCACGGCACTGGCTTTTACATAGTTCCGTTCCCGCCCTCTCCGGGCGGAAATGACTTCAGAGGTGCATTACAAAAGTCTCTTCCTGCGCGCGGGCTTCCTCCCCTTGCTGGTGAAGAAGGCCCAGCGCCATTTTGGGGCTGGCCTCTCTGCCGACGCTCACGCCATTTTGTGAGCCGGTTTGCCTGCATAGAAAATGGGTCGCCACAACACACAAAATCCTGGAGGAACTCAGCAGGTCAGGTAGCAGGCCGGCTCTAAATGTCGGGCGTTTACTCTTTTCCATAGATGGTGCCAGACCTACTGAGTTCCTCCAACATTCTATGTGTGTTGCTTTGCATTTCCAGCATCTGTAGATTTTCCTGTGTTTGTATTCTCATGTTAAAAACTATTTACTTTTTGCTAATCTGTGAAAATTAAAGAGACAATGCCAACTGGGGCACTAAACTGGCAAATACGCATTTCAAAGCAGTACTCGTAGAGCAAAATTTATAGATAGAAGAGGCAAATTTACTTTGTTTTGTTTATTTCATTCACTTAAGGAATGTGGGTGTCGCCAGCTAAGCCAGCATTTATTGCCCATCCCTAGTTGCTCTTGAGAAGGTGGAGGGGGCGTCACGTGATGATGTGGGATTGAGACGTGTAAATCCAGCTCTCCCGCAACAAATCAGTAAAGTACCATTTAAACAAAACAAAGTTAGTAAATATTTTCTGAAAACTATTTATAAACTTTGTAAGACTACTTTACGATATGCCTCCTAAACCGCAACAAAAGAAGTCTGCTGTTGCGAAGCAGCCGCGAGACGGGAAGGAAAAAGAGCCTACTGCAACGATGGAGCCTCGGACTCAGGTTGGATCTCCTTCGGTAGAACAGGGAGCAATGGCGGTGGTAACGGCTTCTTCGAAGAAGACACCGGAAATGCGCATGCGCAAATCGACACAACGCAAACTACAAGAACCGACAGCCACTGCAATTGAAAATGACTCAGAGTCAGAATTGGATTCTGCAGAGAACACAGATGAAGAAGAGGAGGAAGAAGTGGAAGCGATTGGAAGTAAAGGAGATGATAGAGACATGAGAGAGGCTATATTGCAATTAACGGCTGAATTAAGAAAAGTAAGAGAAGAGCTTAGAGATACGAAGATGTGCTATGATAAAGTTATGACAAGACAGGACAAAATGGATAAGAAGCTTCAGAAGATGGAAAGAGCAATGGGGCATATGAATGATAGAGTGGAAGAAACAGAAAATGATCTGCTTGTCTGGAATTCGGAAAGAAACCGACTCTTGGAGAAAGTGGACATGTTGGAAAATTTTAGTAGATGTAATAATATTAAAATTGTTGGTCTTAAAGAAGGTACGGAGGGAGATAAATCAATAGAATTTTTTCAAAGATGGATCCCGGATGTTTTGCAAATGGAAGAGGAGGTTCGACCAATTGAAATTGAGCGGGCACATAGAGCTTTAAGACCAAAACCAAAAGATGACCAACATCCACGATCGATTTTAATAAAATCCTTAAGATTTCAAGACAAGGAAAGGATTCTACAGGCAGCTGCTCGAGCTGCCAAAGATAGAAAAGGGCCATTGATAATTAAAGGGAACAAAGTTTTTTTCTACCCTGATATAAGTTACAAACTTTTGAAGAGAAGGAAGAAATTTAATCCAGTGAAAAAAACCCTATGGGATCATGGTTATCAATTTACACTGCGTTATCCTGCAACCTTGAAGATTTTTTTGCCTGGTGGAGAAAAAAGATTTTTTGATGACTACTAGAAAGCAGAGCAGTTTGTGCGAGATTCTCTGAATATTCATCAGATACAAGAACAAACCCAGGAGAGCGAGATAGATTGAAGATGAAGATTGGGTTAAAGAATGGACTTGTTGGATTTTTGAAGTTGGATGAATGTATAAATATATTATTAATTATACGAGGGGGGTAAGAAAGGTTAAAACTGGAGGAATATTAGTTGGGAATAGTAATACTAATTTTGTCTATATATATATGTAATGTTTTTTTGTTGTGGGGGAGCTGGAAGAAGCACTGATCGATTGCTACGCTAGTCATGTGTGCAAGCGTGGCTTTTGCCACGACCCGTAAAATGGAGGGGGGTAGTGTTGTGTATCCTTTCATTCACAACATTAGTGGGGGGTATTTTGTTTTTTCTTTTTTTGTATTTTTTCTATCCTCTTTTTTCTTTCTGCCTGGAAGGTTGGGAGGGAGACACATAGCAACATGGTGAAGTTTAAAGAGATTCCCCAAGGAACTATGAGAGTTGAGAAGATAAATAATGTTTTAGATTGGAGTAACTTTGTTAAGAATAATGACTAATTTATTGAATTTTTTGAGTTTTAATGTTAACGGGCTTAATGGACCAGTGAAAAGAAAAAGAATCTTAACACATATTAAAAAAATGAAGATAGATTTAGCTTTTTTTCAGGAAACGCACCTAACGGAAACAGAACATCAGAAACTAAAGAGAGATTGGGTGGGTAGTGTTGTTGCGGCTTCATTTAATTCAAAAGCGAGGGGAGTAGCAATTTTGATCAATAAAACGTTACCAATTAGAATACAAAATGTAATAACTGATTCTGCGGGGAGATATGTGATTATACATTGTCAACTTTTTTCTGAACTATGGACTTTTATGAATATTTATGCACCAAACGAAAATGATGCAAAATTCATACAAGAAGCTTTTCTGAATTTGGCGGATGCGCATGAAAAAATATTAATTGGAGGAGACTTTAATTTTTGCTTAGACCCAATCTTAGATAGATCAACCAAGGCTGTTATAAAATCGAAGGTAGTAAATTTAACTTTATCATTGATGAAGGATTTAAATCTGATTGATATATGGAGAAGAATCAATCCTAAAGAAAGAGACTATTCGTTCTACTCCCATAGACATAAAACTTTCTCAAGGATAGATTTGTTTCTATTATCAATGCATATTCAGCACAGAGTGAAAAATATGGAATATAAAGCAAGAATATTATCAGATCATTCCCCTTTATTAATGACAATAATAATGGCTGATAAGGAAGAAGTGGCTTATAGATGGAGATTTAATTCAACATTATTAAAACGTCAAGATTTTTGTGATTTTATGAAAAAGCAGATTCAATTTTTTTTGGATACAAATTTTCATTCAGTGGATGATAAATTTATATTATGGGATGCGATGAAAGCATATCTTAGGGGCCAGATAATAAGTTATACGTCTAAAATTAAGAAAGAATATATGGCAGAACTAGATCAATTGGAAAAAGAGATTACAAAAATAGAAAAAGAATCTCAAAGATATATGTCAGAAGAAAAACGAAAACAACTTGTCAATACGAAGTTACAATATAATACGCTTCAGACATATAGAACGGAAAAAGCAATTATAAGAACTAAACAAAGGTATTATGAGTTAGGTGAGAGAGCATATAAAATTCTTGCCTGGCAGTTGAAAACAGAACAAGCTTCCAAAACAATAAATGCAATTAGAACAAGGGCAAATAAAATATCTTATAAACCTCTTGAAATAAATGAAACCTTTAAAAATTTCTATTCTGAATTATATCAATCAGAATCCCAAAATGATGTTAATGAGATAGAAAGGTTTTTATCACAAGTTTCTCTTCCAAAATTGAATTTGGAAGAACAGAAGGGATTAGATATGCCTTTTACATTAAAAGAAGTTGAAGAAGCTTTAGGATCACTCCAAAGTAATAAGTCTCCAGGAGAAGATGGTTTTCCACCTGAATTTTATAAAAAATTTAAAGATTTATTATTTCCTCTTTTTATGGAACTAGTACATCAAGCAGAAAAAATACATAAACTTCCAGAATCTTTTTCAACAGCGATTGTAATAGTATTGCCAAAAAAAGACAGAGATCCTATGAAACCAGCATCATACAGGCCTATTTCTTTATTGAATACAGATTATAAAATAATAGTAAAAATTTTATCGAATAGATTATCTAAATATTTACCAAAATTAATACATATGGATCAAACAGGATTTATTAAAAATAGACAATTGGCAGATAATGTAACCCGGCTACTCAGTATAATTCATTTGGCACAAAAAAGGGATGAGAAGAGTATAGTAGTAGCTTTGGATGCAGAAAAAGCATTTGATAGATTAGAATGGGATTTTTTATTTAAAGTACTAGAAAAATATGGGTTAGGAACATCTTTTATAAATTGGATTAAAACTTTAAATTCTAACCCTAAAGCTAAAGTAGTGACAAACTCTCAAATTTCAACACCATTCCAGTTAAAAAGGTCAACTAGACAAGGTTGTCCACTATCACCTGCTTTATTTGTATTGGCGATAGAGCCATTAGCAGAACTAATTAGAATTGATCCAGATATTATGGGTTTTAGAGTTAATCAGGAGGAATATAAAATTAATCTTTTTGCCGATGATGTTTTGATCTATTTAACAAACCCACAACATTTGTTACATAAATTATCTTCTAGATTGGATGAATATGGGAAGGTATCAGGTTACAAAATAAATTGGGATAAAAGTGAAATTTTACCTCTTACTAAAGGAGACTATAGTCAATGTCGATTAGTAACCCAATTTAGATGGCCGGTAAATGGTATAAAGTATTTAGGTATAAGACTTGATAATGATGTAAAGAATTTATATAAATTTAATTATTTACCACTATTGAAAAAAATTCAAGAAATCTTGACAAATGGATGATATTACCAATAACATTAGTAGGTAGAGTCAATGTTGTAAAAATGAATATATTTCCTAGATTACAGTATTTGTTTCAAACATTACCAATACAATTGCCACAGAAATTTTTTCAAGAGTTAAATAAATGTGTGAGAAAATTGATTTGGAAAGGTAAAATGTCAAGAATATCATTGGAAAAATTGACATGTAAATTTGGGTTAGGAGGGTTACAACTTCCAAACTTTAAAAACTATTATAAAGCAAATCAACTTAGATTTATTGCATCTTTCTTCGATGATCGAAAACCAGCATGGATTAAAATAGAACTAGACAAGATAGGAGAAAATAGACCTGAAGATTTTATATATAAATGGGAATCTAAATCGATACAGGAAAAGAAAGAATCTCCTATATTAACACATTTGATTGATCTATGGAATAAGATAAATGTTGATAATGAAACACAGAAATCTCTATTAGCAAGGAGACCTTTGTTCCAAAACAGACTTATTCCTTTTACAATGGACAATCAACTTTTATATAATTGGTACCAAAAAGGGATTAAATTTATAGGAGGTTGTTTTGAACGAGGTATATTGATGTCATTTGAACAATTAAAGGATAAATATAAAATATCTAATAATACTTTCTTTTGTTACTTTCAATTAAGGGCTTACTTAAAAGGTAAGCTGGGTCAAACATTGTTTTTGCCAAAACCTAATGAAATTGAAATTTTAATTCAAAAAGGGAAAATTAAAAAATTTATTTCTTGTATGTATAATTTGATTCAAGAACAGACAATTAAACAAGGAACCCATAAGTCAAAGCAAAAATGGGAAACAGATCTGAATATTAATATTGATGAAACAAATTGGTCAAGACTTTGTCTTGACAGTATGACAAATACAATAAATGCTCGACTTAGATTAGTACAATATAATTTTTCACACCAATTATATATTACACCGCAAAAAATAAATAGATTAAATTCAAATTTATCTGATAACGGTTTTCGATGTAATCAAGAAATTGGTACTTTTTTACATTCTACTTGGTGTTGTTTTAAAATTCAACGCTTTTGGATAAATTTAAGAATCTTATTGGAACAAATTACTGGAACTCAACTTCCACATAACCCTGTATTATTTTTATTAGGTGATATTGAAGGGATAAAACCGAAACTTAAATTGAATAAAAATCAGAAAGAATTTATAAAAATTGCATTGGCAGTAGCTAAGAAGACTATAGCAGTTACTTGGAAATCTGATTCGTATTTAAGTATGGATCGTTGGAATAATGAAATAGCTAGTTCTATTCCACTCGAAAAAATTACTTATAATTTAAGAGATAAATATGTAATATTTTTGAATATTTGGCGCCCTTATTTACAAAAGATAGGATGGCATATTTAAGTGCTCCGAAAAAGATCTTGGTCCCTTGGGGAAAGTAACGAATAATTATACCAAATTTATTTTGAATCCCATGGAGCATGTGGAAACCTTCCAATACCCAGGCGGTTCTTTTCTTTTTTTTTCTCTTTCTTTCTTTTTAGGTAGGACTATATATGGGGGGGGAGGGTTAAGGGGAGGGGGGAGGGTAGATTCTATCTTTTCATGTATTCTTTTTGAAAATTCAATAAAAATTATATTACAAAAAAAAAGAGAAGGTGGTGATGAGCTGCCTTCTTGAACTGCTGCAGTTCCTGAGGTGTGGGTACACCCACAGTGCTGCTAAGGAGGGAATTCCATGATTTTGACCCAGTGACAATGAAGGAACAGCGATATGTTTCCAAGTTAGGATGGTGAGTGACTTGGAGGGGGATTTCCTAGTGGTGGTGTTCCCAGGTATCTGCTGTTCTCATCTTTCTAGATGGTAGTGGTCGTGGGTCTGGAAGGTGTTGCCTTAAGAACTTTGGTGTGTTGTTGCAGTGCACCTTGTAGATAGTACACATTGCTGTAACTGTTAGTCGACGGACGAGGGATTGGATGCTTGTGGAAGGGGTACCAATCAAGTGGGCTGCCTTGTACGCGATGGTGTCAAGCTTCTTGAGTGCTGATGGAGCTGCACTGATCCAGGCGAGTGGCAAGTGTTCCATTACACTCCTGACCTAAGCCTTGTAGATGGCGGACAGGCCTTGGGGAGTCAGGAGGTGAATTACATGCGGCAGGATTTCTAGCCTTTGACCTGCTCTGGTAGTCACGGTGTTTGCGTGGCTAGACCAGTTCAGTTTCCTGTTAATGTTAACTCTCAGGATGCTGACAGTAGAGGATTCAATGATGGTGATACCATGATGGTGAATGTCAAGGGACGATAGTTAGAGCCTCTCTTGTTGAGAGATGGTCATCGCCTGGTACTTGTCAGCCCAAGCCTGGATATTGACCAAGTCCTGCTGCATTCAGTTATAAACTTCTTCACTATCTGAGGAGTCAAAAATGGTGCAGAACATTGTGCAGTCATCTGTGAACATTCCCACTTCTGACCTTATGACAGAAGGAAGGTCATTGATGAAGCAGCTGAAGATGGTTGGTCCGAAGACACTTCCCTGAGGAACTCCTGCAGTGATGTCGTGAGGATGAGGTGATTGACCTCCAACCACCTTCCTTTGTGTCAGGTATGATTCCAATTAGCAGAGGTTTTCACCCTAATTCCTATTGACTCCATTTTAGCTAGGGCACCTTGATGCCATTCTTGGTCAAATGCTGCCTTGATGTCGAGGCCCATCACTCTCACCTCACCTCTGGTATTTAACTCTTTGGTCCACATTTGGACCAAGGAGGTGATGAGGTCAGGAGCTGAGTGGCCTTGACGGAACCCAAACTGGGCATCTGTAAGCAGGTTACTGCCGAGTAGGTGCTGCATGATCGTACTATTGATGATCCATTCCATTACTTTGCTGATGATTGGAAATCGGCTGATAGGGTGGTAATTGGCTGGGTTGGACTTGTCCTGTTTCGTGTGTACAGGACATATCTGCTTTGCCCCATTTGAACTCAGTCCAAATCACATAACAAAGAAATTTATTCACATCATTTCATGAAATACAGCAAACCCCATAAGACTAACATCTCAAGCTGTTTTGAAACATGTGCATGTTTCATAAAAGGGACATAATTTACACCATCACATATCAGAAGACCACAGAATGCTCTAAAATCAAATCATTCAGTTTGAAATGCTGCCACTGCTATGAAAGTAAATATGAAGTGCAGAAATATCTGATATAAGGATGTTGGACATCAGCTATTATAAAATTGCCCAGATGGTTGATATTCTGGAAGAATACTTCAGAATGACAACATACAGGTGATCTGGTCAGCTGGAAAAATAAGTATTAAATGAAATTCAATTGAGGGAAGTGAGATAACGCATTTAAGAAAATGCAATAAGGGAAATCACAACAGGGTCACTGAGAGAGCTGTGGGAAAATGAGGAAAGCACAACAGGACATTACAATGAGCTGTGGGACAACGAGGAAAGCACAAAGGGACAATACGGTGAGCTGTGGGGAAATGAGGAAAGCACGATGGGACATTACAGTGAGGTGTGGGGAAATGAGGAAAGGACAACACGGGCACTGAGAGAGTTGCGGAGATATGAGGAACTATGACGGGTCATTAAAGAGAGGTGTGGGTAAATGAGGACAGCATGATGGGATCACAGAGAGGTGTGGGAAAATGAAGAAACCACAACAAGACGTTACAGAAAGGTGTGGAGAAATGAGAAGAGCACGACAGGGGCACTGAGAGAGGTGTGGAGAAATGAAGAGTGCACAATGGGACCTCACAGTGAGGTGTGGGGAAATGGGCAAGGACAACGGGACGTTACAGGAAGGTGTGGGGAAATGGGCAAGGACAATGGGATGTTACAGGGAGGTGTGGGAAATGAGGCAAGGACAATGGGACGTTACAGGGACGTGTGGAGAAATGAGAAAAGCACAACAGGACATTACAGTGAGGTGTGGGGGATTGAGGCAAGGACAATGGGACGTTACAGAGAGTGTGGAGAAATGAGGAAGGCACAAAAGGATATTACAGGAAGGTGTAGAAAAATGAGGAAACACGACGGGTCTTTACAGAGAGGCAGAGAGGAGTGGGGGAACCAGCACAACATCTACATTCCATTAAATTTATAAGACTGAACCCATGTTCACAGTGAGCACTAGAAGCTTGAAATGTTCCAATGATGTCAAGAAGAATTGACAGTTCTTCAAATTCTTTATTTCTAAGAATGCAGTTCAACATATCAGTGAACACCTTAATTGAACTGGTTTTAACTTTTTCGGAAACAACAAATTTAAAATCAAAATCTTGCTGCAACACTTTTGTTGTAGTTCATAATAGTAGCTGAGTATTGTTTTGTCAATCATACAACATACTCTTTTCCAAATTCAAAATTGGTTGCATCTGAAATAGCAATAAGGTCAAAAGCTTGGCATTCTCTTAACTCATTGTCAGGAAATTTATTGTCCACCTGATTACACACACATTGAGTGAACAGTATTGCTATCAGAACTTACAGATCCAAGCAGATTTTTCACTTTGTTAGTCCAATAAAAGGTATCGCCATCTTGCAACACTGACAATGTAAATACACTGAAGCTCCAAAATGTTCCAAAAGTAAAGGTTGCGGTACGTTTATTAGCTAGAAAATTTACAGATTATGCTCAATCACACATTATTAATGACAGGTTATTTCAGAATTATATTAATATAGATTCAGAAGTTATATTAGCAGAATTTCAAAATTATTTGACATTATATTTTTAAAATTCCAACTGCGCGGCAAAGGCTACGTGCGCAGGAATATTTCAGTTATCGCACGGCTATGCACCTGCGCAAATTAGAGGGGACATTGCTAGATAGGCTGAGGTTGTTTGCTTTGGAATCTGAAGGGAGAATTAAGTAGAGATATATAAAAATTATGAGGAGCCTAAAGGGAATAAATAGTACTATCCACTTCATTTGCAACAAGGCCCAAACTGAGGGTAATTCATGGAAGGAAAAATATTTTCCTGGAGATCCTGAACTCATTACCAAAAACGTAGCAGAGGCATAATACCCCAGCACAGTTGTAAAAATTTGGATTGATATATTGATTGAGATATAGCGCAGTGTAGCGCTATGAGCCTTTGAGCCGCGCCATCCAGCAACCCCCGATCTGACCATAGCCTAATCATGGGACAATTTACAATGACCAACTAACCTACCAACCAGTACGTCTTTAGGCTGTGGAGCACCCAGAGGGACACCACGCAGTCACAGGAAGAACATACGAACTTCTTACAGATAGCGGCGGGAATAGAACCCAGGTCACCGGTACTGTAAAGCATTGAGCTAATCACTATACTACCGTGCCATCCCACATTTCTTTGTTCTACTGTGAATGCCTGCAAGAAAATGAATCTCAGGGTCGTATGTGGTACTGTATACATACTTTGATAATAAATTTACTTTAAACCTTGAATCTCAAGGTACTAATTCTTATAACAGTGGGATAGAAGCTGTCCCTGAGCCTGCTGGGACGTTCCTTCAGGCTTTTGTATTTTCAGCCCATCAGGAGGAGGGAGAAGAGAGAATGTCGGGGGAGGGTGGGGAGTGGGTCTTTGATAATGCGGCTGCTTTATCGAGGCAACAAGAGGTGTAGACAGAGTCTGTGAAGGGGAGGTTAGTTTCTGTGATATGCTGAGCTGTGCCCACAACTCCCCCCAGTTTCTTGCGGTCACGGGCACAGCAAATGCCATACCAATTCGTGATGCATCCGGAACGGATTCATTCTGTGTACCTAATACACTGTTGGCCAAAAAGAATGACAGTCTACAAACTAGTGAATTCGAATAAACCAAGGACAGTGGATGCAGACAGACTAATTGTCTTTATCTTGCCACGTGCTTGGGGATGGGGGTGCCATTTTGTGAAGACACTGTTCTCCATACTGTGAGCCTGAAGTGCTCGGCTTGATCAATGTTTTAAAGAAGACACGGAGATACTTTAGGTAATCTGCTGGACTGGAGGTCGTTTCCAAATAACAAGTTATTTTCGACATTCTTTAGTTGGATATAACATGCTGGTTTGTAAATGTTGGAGTTGGGGCCTGCCTGGAGCGATTCCAGCTCATTGTTGACTGAGAACAAGCAGCAATAAATTATCGGCTGTCACTTGATGGGAAGAAGGTAATAGATGGATGCTGGCTTGGAACAGAGCCAATAACAAGGTGTTAAAGGTCAGACACATGACCTGTGGCCAATGACACTGGAATGCAATATTTGAATTGATAAGGAATGGATATAAAAATGGATGTGTCGTGTATGTTGGCAGCGGTAAGTTTGAAGAATAACCATCACAGATACAAGCATGAACGACTCTGCATGAAACAAGCAGTGACTGAATCAGGACTACGAGGAATGCCTGGCCAGCGTAGACTCCTTTGCCCAGGTAATATACTTTTGCTATTCTTTGACTATTCAGGAGAGCCAGGGATACTTCGTGGGTGTGCACACAAGATATTTAGTATATGAATCCATGTAGTTGTTAGTTTAAACAATAAAGGTACTTATTGATAAATAAAGATCTCTCTGTGCTTCATTGATCATTGTTACAAGGGGTAATTCTTACAACAGAATTGGTGTCCCTGTTGTGGGCCTGAGGATAGATCTCCTGTTGAGTCATCAAGGGACTCGAGCCGGACCACATCGGTGAGAAACAGAGAGATCTGGGGGCTGGGTAGCTAGTTAGTACCGACCCAGGATGTAAATCTCAGGGAATTCTGAAGGACTTGGATTGTTTTGATTGGAGGAGATTCCTCCAGAAGAACGTATTGGGGGAATGGCCACAATACGGGGAGTATGCTCGACACACTAGTGGCGAAGGTGGCGAAGCTGTTTTTATAACTGTCAAAAGAAAATTGTCAGAAAGGGAATTCAAGCGGCTACTGAAACCAGTAGCAGTCACCTGCCTCATTAAGGAGTTAATATGAAATCAGCAAAAAGCTGATGCTGAGCGAGATAAGTTAGAAGACGAAAACAAAAGACTCCGAAAGGAGTTAGAAACCCTCAAGAGAAATGTTACAGATTTACAAAATCAAAAAAGTATGGATTTGGTGTATATGAATCAATTTCAGCTGAAATATGAGAAATTGGTTAATGAACAAAGTAAACGGGAAGAGGCAGCTAATTTAGACAAGAGCCAGGTGGAGGAATTAAAGAAACAGTGCGGTGATTTAAAGGCAGCTATAATTGTGATACAGAAATCAGCTTCTGAAAAAAGAAATAACATTAGTGATCATACAAAGTGTTTAAAACAGATACAAAAGCTGCAGGAACTTGCTGCGTAGAAAGGAATAATATATGCCTTCGGATCTGAAAGAGAGGAGGAGAGTAAATATGTAGATATGCATTGTAACAATTTAGCAGATGATGTGGCCAGATATGGTTATGATAATGATGAAGCACTTTTTCCTGAGAATCCTCTGCCTGCATACAATGCTAAGGAATTATCACTGGCTATCACAGTTACTATCAGAGAGGGAGTAGCCAGGACAGGAAATCAAAACCAGAATATAACATTCACTACTTTGTTTGGAATACAGCAGCTGAGAGACAGTGTCAAAGACATTGGGATTTGTGGGTTCAAAGATGACCCTTGGAACTGTTTCAAGCAACTAGTCATCAGAGAGTAGATGATGGCGAGGAAAGGAAATTGATTATAATGTGTTTGCAGAGGGGACCCAGTAGATACGCTAGCCAAACATTACCAAAGAGGTGAACATCCCACTGCGTTTGCACCTCATTTATGGACAGTGTTCCAAAGATTATATGGAACAGTATTAGATCAAGACCACTTAGGACCAGAGCCCTCAAATAGATGATTAAGGACATTGGTGTCTCACTCTACTGACGAATCTAAAAAGGCATTAGAAATGTTTGATCCCACTGAACCTACACATAATGAGGCATGGTACTGAGGAAAATGACAGATTCCAGTAGGTGAATATTAGGATAGAATATGCACTGTGGATAAAACCAGAGGAGCTGAGCAGTGATCACACAGTACAGCAAATCATTGCATAGAACTCAGGGGCATTTGCACAGTACAAGCCTGACTGCGGAAAGATGGCTGGCACTGTGTGCAAACAAGGTCCAGACCCCAAACCACAGAAGCAATATGGGCTTCCCAAAAAAGCAGAGGAGAGTCTGGTACAACAAGGGGTACTTAGGTCAGTAGCCTCCACTAATAACTCACCCATATGGCCAGTAAGGAAACCAGATGGTAGTTGGAGATTGACAACAGACTATTGAGAACTGAATAAACTAACATTGTTAACATAGAAATCTACAGCACAATACAGGCCATTCAGCCCACAATGTTGACCCAACCATGTAACCTACTCTAGAAACTACCTAGAATTACCCTACTGCATAGCCCTCTATTTTTCTAAGCTCCACGTACCTATCTAAGAGTATCTTAGAAGACCCTACTGTATCCACCTTTACCATCATCATTGGCAGTGCATTCCATACACCCACCACTCTCTGTGTGAAAAACTTAACCCTGTCATCCTCTCTGTACCTACTTCCAAGCACCTTAAAACTATGCCTTCTCCTGTCAGCCATTTCAGCCCTGGGAAAAAGCCTCTGGTTATCCACACTATCAATACCTCCTATCATCTTATACACCAGGGGTCCCCAACCTTTTTCGCACTGCGGACCGGTTTCATATTGACAATATTCTTGCGGACCGGCCGATCGGGGATGGTGGTGGGGGGGGGGGGGGTGGTAGGGTTTCCAACGAACAAGAGTAGCAGTCAAATACGTTGGGTTTACCCTCGAGAAAGACTACAATGGCCATGAAGCCTTGTGCGGGCACCAGTGCGCATGCGTGTACGTGCCCATTTTTTCTACAAATCATTTTTGGCGAATCTGTTCGAGGGGGATGTTAATTACGAACGCAATATAGGTGATAAGTGGCTAATACACTCAATTTCGTTTCTAAAAGGGTTTATCTAATGAATTTAATATTAAACATACAGCGCATATTTTCCTCGCATGAATATAGTGATAAGTCAATTATCAGGGGAGCTTGAAGTAAGTATTGAACGAACTTCCAGTAGAAGTGGTAGAGGCAGGTTCGGTATTATCATTTAAAGAAAAATTGGATAGGTATATAGACAGGAAAGGAATGGAGGGTTATGGGCTGAGTGCAGGTCAGTGGGACTAGGTGAGAGAGCGTTCGGCACGGACTAGAAGGGCCGAGATGGCCTGTTTCCGCGCTGTAATTGTTATATGGTTATATAAGTCAATAGCATCATAACATTTTAAGTAACGTTTGGATATTAAACACACAGCACATATTTTCCCCGTATGAACATATAAAATCATTGCAACACACCAATATCGCTGAACCAGTGGGAGCCCTGGGCTTGTTTTCCTGCAACAAGACGATCCCATCGAGGGGTGACGGGAGACAGCGATACTCGAATGGGGTTCCTTATGTCCAGTCTATTCCGCAATTTAGTTTTTGTTGCATTCATTGCAGAGATATGTTGGAAATGGAAGCAACATTTTCAGTGCTTTCGTGGCTATCTCAGGATATTTAGCTTTGACTTTGATCCAGAATGCCAGCAGAGATGTTATGTCAAATATGTTTTTCAGCCCGCCATCATCTGCAAGCTCGAGGAGTTGATCTCCTTCCCGCGCTGACATGGATGACGCATGCGTAAAGACCTCGCATGCATTCAAGCTCAACAGTGGGCGTGACAGGGAATGAGGAAAGGTGCAGCTGACTCATATCGCTAAATCATATCGTTTCCTCGCGGCCCGGTAGCACATGCTTTGCGGCCCGGCACTGGTCCGTGGCCCAGTGGTTGGGGACCGCTGTTATACACCTCTATCAGGTCACCTTTCATTCTCCAACACTCCAAGGAGAAAAGCCCAAGTTCCAATCCAGGCAACATCCTTGTAAATCTTGTCTGCACTCTCTCTATAGTATCCACATCCTTCCTGTAGTGAGGTGACCAGAAATGAACACAGTACTCCAAGTGGGATCTGATCAAGGTCTTGTATAGCTGTAACATTACCTCTTGGGTCCTGAACTCAATCTTATACTTGATGAGTGCCTACATACCATACGCCTTCTTGACAACACTGTCAACCTGTGCAGCAGCTTTGAGTGTCCTATGGACACGGACCACAAGATCTCGCTGATCCTCCACACTGCCAACAGTCTTACCATTAATTCTATATTCTGTCTTCAAATTTGACCTACCAAAATGAACCACTTCACACTTATCTGGGTTGAACTCCATCTGCCACTTCTCATCCCAGTTCTGCATCCTATCGATGTCCCACTGTAACCTCTGACAACCCTCCAAACTATCCACAACACCCCCAACCTTGTGTCATCAGCAAACTTACAAACACACCCTTCTATTTCTTCATCCAGGTCATTTATGAAAATCACAAAGAGAAGGGGTCTCAAAACAAATCCCCGCGGAACACCACTAGTCACCAACCTTGATGCAGAATACGAACCACCGACAACCACCCTTTCCCTTCTGGAGGCAAGCCAATTCTGGATCCATAAAGCAAAGTCTCCTTGGATCCTATGCCTCCTTACTTTCTAAATGGGCCTTGCATGGGAACCTTCTCAAATGCCTTACTGAAATCCGTATACACCACATCCACTGTTCTACCTTCATTAATGTGTTTTGTTACATCCTCAAAGAATTCAGGCTCGTAAGGCATGACCTGTCCTTGACAAAGCCACGTTGACTACTGCTACAGCCCCAACTGTAGCAACTACCCCGGAAACAGTGGTTAAACAGAATGAAGGAACTCAATGGTTCACAGTTTTAGATATAAATAATGGTTTTTGTTTTATCCCACTAGAGAGTGTCAATACAAGTTTGCATTAACCCTTCAAGGACAACAGTATACATCTACTGCCCTCACCTCGGGTTCCTTTCACCAGCATTTAGGGGAAGGGTTAAAGTGATTTTCAAAGCCTGAGTGCTTGGTACAATACTTCTGCAGATTGAAACCAAGCAGGAACATTATCAACTATTGGCAGAACTGCTGCAATTATTACAGGCACTGAGACTAAAGGTAAACCCTAAAAAAAAAGCACAGGTGATGAAACAAGAAGTTAGTTACTTGGGAATGATCTTGACACTAGGAAAAAGAGAAATTGATAAGTGAAGAGTAAAATCTGTTATGAAACTGCCTATTCCGCAAGATGGGAAAGGGCTGAGGTCCTTTCTGGGGCTGGTAGGATACTGTTGGGATCACATTGATGGATTTTTCACTAAGGCAGCCCCTTTAATAGAGTTACTGAAAAAGAGTGTGGCATGGGGATGGAAATCAGAGCATACCCGGGCCAGTACAGCTCTGAAGAAAGCTTTGGCCACTGCGCCTGCTCTAAAAAGTCCAAATCCGAATGAGCCATTCTTGTTGGAGGTGGCCACAGCTGATACTACTCTCTCAGCAGTGCCATTGGGAAGTTAAGACCAGTAGCGTGTGCTTCACACATGCTCTCACCAGAAGAACAGGGGTGTATTGTACGTGAAAAACACTTGTTAGCTGTTTTCTGGGTGGTACAACATTTCGCCTACATAGTGGGACTTAATCCACTTACAATACTGACAGAACATACCCCTATACAGCTGCTGCTAGACGGAAGGATTAAAGGTGGTTCAGTAAGCTAAAACAGAATTGTTAGATGGACATTGCTGTTGATGTAAAACAAGCAAGTACCACCATTATGTTAGTTGGCAACCTAGTGTACCAAGGAGATGAACATGAATGTTATGATAGCAAATGATCCCAAGGGACCATTCGTATCAAAACAAAAAGGAAGGTATAGGGGAAGATCAGATAAAGTAATGACTGCAAACAAAGATACAAAGGAGAAGGAAAAAGCCTATTTTAAATTTTTTGCAGATGGCTCCTCACCAGTACAGGATGGTGAGAAGAGAACTGGGTGTGGCACACATGTAGAGGATGAACATGGCCAAGAAAGGTACAATATAGCTTTAAAGTTTGCTAAAACTATGAGTGCATGGCCAACAGAATTAACAGCTGTAGTATATGTGTTAGCCACCCAGAATGTTTTCCACATGGAGCAGTCATACACTGATGGTACGTACGTTTGTAACAGCCTTACAGAACATTTGCCTCTGTGGGAAGCAAGAGGGTTTGTTTCAGCTGACAGAAAGTCCCTCCCATCTGCTGCTCTGATGCGGTACATATTTGAAGAAGCAAATGGGAAAGAATACGGAATAAAAGTGTATTCTTTTATTGTCCCTGAGGAGAATGGGAAGGCTGATGAGTTAGCAATGCAAGGTGCTTTAAATGGACAGGAATGGCAGTCGCAGATTGGGGGAGATGGGAAGGCAGAAGGAACAACAGATTAAGGTTATGGATTCAACTGAGGAGCAGAAGAAAGATAAAGAATATTTAAAAATATTTAGAAGGAGCAGTGTCAGAAATGTATAAAGGGCATAGAGGCTGATTTATATTTGTGTGTACTAGCTTACGCCGCAGCCTACGCAAGTGGGCTACGCCGTTGTGAGCATTTATACTTGTGCGTTGGTGTGTCTGTGTCGCTCTGCAATTCACCGCCAAAACGCTAGTTGGCGATGGGGTTTCTATGCCACTGTGTTGAGTTTCTTCGTGTTGAAACTCAACATGAAGAAACTCAAACTTCAAACAATGGCGACTGAAACTGAAGAAGGGTGAATTTTCTGTGCTTGTCCGGCCACTGAGAGACATGGGACCTCTACTTTTCGTGATTTTTATTAACGACCTGGATGTGGGGGGGTGAGTTGGCAAGTTTGCAGATGACACAAAGGTTGGTGGTGTTGTAGATAGTGTACAGGATTGTCAAAGACTGCAGAGAGACATTGATAGGATGCAGAAGTGGGCTGAGAAGTGGCAGATGGAGTTCAACCTGAAGAAGTGTGAGGTGGTACACTTTGGAAGGACAAACTCCAAAGCAGAGTACAAAGTAAATGGTAGGATACTTGGTAGTGTGGAGGAGCAGAGGAATCTGGGGGTACATGTCCACAGATCCCTGAAAGTTGCCTCACAGGTAAATAGGGTAGTTAAGAAAGCTTATGGGGTGTTAGCTTTCATAAGTCGAGGGATAGAGTTTAAGAGTCGCGATGTAATGATGCAGCTCTATAAAACTGTGGTCAGGCCACACTTGGAGTACTGTGTCCAGTTCTGGTCGCCTCATTATAGGAAGGATGTGGAAGCATTGGAAAGAGTACAGAGGAGATTTACCAGGATGCTGCCTGGTTTAGAGAGTATACATTATGATCAGTGATTAAGGAAGCTAGGGCTTTACTCTCAGGAGAGAAGGAGGATGAGAGCAGACATGATAGAGGTATACAAGATATTAAGAGGAATAGATAGAGTAGATAGCCAGCGCCTCTTCCCCAGGGCACCACTGCTCAATACAAGAGGACATGGCTTTAAGGTAAGGGGTGGGAAGTTCAAGGGGGATATTAGAGGAAGGTTTTTTTACTCAGAGAGTGGTTGGTGCGTGGAATACACTGCCTGAGTCAGTGGTGGAGGCAGATACACTAGTGAAATTTAAGAGACTACTAGACAGGTACATGGAGGAATTTAAGGTGGGGGGGTTATATGGGAGGCAGGGTTTAATGGTCGGCTCAACATCGTGGGCCGAAGGGCCTGTTCTGTGCTGTACTGTTCTATGTTAAGACGGTAACAGATCTGACCAAAGAGGGTTTTTTTTTTACATTTTCTCAGTCTGAGAATCAGGGGAGTTTTGTAAAGAAAATAAAGAAGAAATACATTGGTTGCCGCCTCCCCTATTCTGAAACAAAACTGGGTGAGAAAAGACGGATGGCTTGAGTCCAAAGATAATTGGGAGCCTGAATTGGATGGGTTAGAAAAACAGATAGAAAATATGGACAAAGTAATTTAAGACTGAAACTGGAAATAAGAGCAGATATTACCCTTGTGTTACAGATTTAATTTCACATGAAGAGAATAATGTATTTTATTGTGATGGAATTAACTATGACTGGGGCTTAAGAAACATTACAGTGGACAAACATATCAGGAACGACTTTGTTATATGAAGAGCATTCGGTGATCAAAAACAAATTTTCTCAACAGACATGGGTAATATGGGCACATGTGGGAGAAATAGAAGACCTGAATTTGTATTATGCTGGGGCAGATGGTTTGATGTGTGTGGATAAAACATTAAATATTCCAGAGGGTACAAGGTTACAATTTGTATGTAGTAAAATTTTAGAGGTGACATTGTTCAGTAACCCAGAGGGGATAATTATTAGTTGGCATATAAGCCTAATTATTAAGCAAACTTCAGGTGATGATGGCCATGGAGAAATTATGGAAATTGAGTGGGGTAGTGATCTACACAAGAGATATATCGATTGGGGTGGCCACATCAAGCGTTTCTCGAAGGTTGTTTCTATAGTTATAAATTGTCCACAGGAGGAAAGCAGAATGGGGAGAGCAGAATGTAAAGGACACTAAGGGACACAGGTAAGAGTTTCTGTCAGGGCCCAGGTTAGTCATAGTCATAGTCATACTTTATTGATCCCGAGGGAAATTGGTTTTCGTTACAGTTGCACAGTACATAAGTCCAGAACCAGCCTATTGGCTCAGGGTGTCTGACCCTCCAAGGGAGGAGTTGTAAAGTTTGATGGCCACAGGCAGGAATGACTTCCTATGACGCTCAGTGTTGCATCTCGGTAGAATAAGTCTCTGGCTAAATGTACTCCTGTGGCCAACCAGTTGGGAGACATTGTCCAAGATGGCATGCAACTTGGACAGCATCCTCTTTTCAGACATCACCGTCAGAGAGTCCAGTTCCATCTCCACAACATCACTGGTTTTTTCAGGTTCAACATCAGTTTCATTCAGAGTTTTTCAAAACTAATAGGAAATTGGCCACTCTACAACCCCAATTAACTAAAACTGCACCAGAGCCTAAATGTAGTGAGACTCAGCGTAACACAAATGGGGTAAGATTAGTGTTAGAAGATACAGGGGAGTTTATCACTTTGGTACCAGGGTAACAGCATGTGCAGGTAATTTTTAATTTAAATGAAGTAATGGTGTCTGAATGGTGCTCACCTACAACAAAAAGATTATTTACTCACTTCTTGGGAGACAACTAAGCAGGAGTGAGTTTAGGCCAATCAAAAATAGACGGAAGAGAGGACTATTGGAATTAGTGGGAATAGGTTACGCATCAGGGGTAGCAACAGTCAATACCTTAGATAGAGCAAAAATGGAAAATCAGATGCAATCTCTTCAGCTGAAAATGCTGGACATTACTGGAGAAAATTATTGGTGTAGCCCCCCCTGGCCATCCTCAGGGTCGCTCGGCTCGCTGTCGTCTAGGGGAACAGCCTCGGCCCCGGCAAACTGGGTAATTCGTTTGTGTGGATGCTGTGTGAGGTACCCCACCCCACCCAAATAACAGACAATACACCAGATGCAATTAAATGATATATAGTTTATAGATATTACTGGAACTATATAATTAAAAGAGAATAAAATATAAAAGGAAAATAAAAGGCGCCACACTTATCAAAGTTCAATCTCTTCGTGCACAAAAACCGTTGGAGCTCAAGGACCTTCTTCTTCATCCTGCGACCCCCTCGGACCACCTTGACCAGCCGCCTGGGACCAACAACGGTGGTCGACCAGACGCTCCACACAAGTCCATCTCCGTCTCCTCGCTGAACGTCCCGCTCAGGGTCCGACCCCGTTAGCGGATTCACAGCACCTCATCCATCCTCTGTCTCGCTCTCCCGCCTTCTGCCCCAAAACCCCGCGCATATAGTATCTTCAAATATACCAAAACTATAACAACTATCCCAATTGGTTAATAGCACTCTCTTATCACACTCTAAAGAAAAAACAAGCTGCTAGCGCAAACTTTTTCAGCGTTTAACACAACAAAGCCGCATTCCCCAGATTAACATACCAACGACGCCATTTTAATTAGCCTCTGCAGTAACATAAAAGTCAAAACCCCCTTACACTGGGATCAAATGCAAACTAGTCAAATTGTTCAGAGTGCATCACAAGTAACACCGGATTCACTAACTTTCTGAAACCCCTTCAGAATACAACCAATTTGATAACCGACTGCACAGACCTCATACTGAATTGAATTGAATTGAATGATCTTTATTGTCATTATACATCGGTACAATGAAACTCTCTTTGGCTTCCTCTCAGGCAGTTAAATAAAGCGGTAGATAAAAACAAGACAGTATTAGAAAAACAGTATTAAATAGATAAGTAACAGAAAATAAGTTTCAGCAGCACCAAAATATCACAGTAATGCACAAAGTGCCGTTAGTGCAAGTATTTGAGTCCTTGTGTGTGCATGTGTGTGCTCACAGTTTCAGTCATTGTTCTGTGGGAGTGGTGTGATGGAGGCCACAGCTCTGGGATAGAAGCTGTTCCTCAGTCTATTTGTTCTGGGTTTTTGTGTCCTGATCCTTTTGCTGGCCGGCAGCGGGTCAAACAGGGAGTGGCCGGGGTGTGTGGTGTCTCTGGTTATGCTGATTGCTTTCCTCCTGAGTCTGCTGGAATAGATGGTGTCCAGTCCTGGGAGCTCCATCCTGACAACTCGCCGGGCTGCCTTCACCACGCGATGCAGGTCTTGTCGCTCAGCGGCCGTGCAGCTGGTATACCACACGGTGGCGCTGCTGGTCAGGATGGTTTCAATTGTGCTTCTGTAGAAATTAAGCAACAGCTTTTGTGGGAGTTTGGCCTATTTCAGCTTTCTGAGGAAGAAGAGTCTTTGTTCTGCCTTTTTTTACAAGCAGCAAGGTGTTGATGGTCCACTTCAGCTGTTTTGACAACATCACTCCAAGGAACTTTAGGTTTTCCACACTTTCCACTACCTCTCCATGTATATGGAGGGGGGTGTGTCCTCTGTACTCTATCTAAGGGAACTCATAAAGCGGAGATCTATGCTACATATACCAGTTGGCTGCTCGCCATGATTGATACAAATTTATTACAACTTGATGCGCATCAAGTACCAAATTGGATATCAGATAAACAAATAATAGAATGGGTTGCAAAAGAGGTTCCCTTGTGTCATGTTAGAAACATAGAAAACCGAAAGCACAATACAAGCCCTTCGGCCCACAATGCTGTGCTGAACATGTACTTACTTAGAAATTACCTAAGGCTAATTTTCTAAACTCCATGTACCTATCCAAGAGTCTCCTAAAAGACCCTATTGTATCCGCCTCCACCACCGTCGCTGGCAGCCCATTCCACGCACTCACCACTCTCTGCATAAAAAACTTACCCCGACATCTCTTTTGTACCTCCTTCTAAGCACCTTAAAACTGTGCCCCCTCGTGTTAGCCATTTCAGCCCTGGGAAAAATCTTCAGACTATCCACATGATCAATACCTCTCATCATCTTATACACCTCTATAAGGTCACCTCTCATCCTCTGCCACTCCAAGGAAAAAAGGCTGAGTTGACTCAACCTATTCTCATGAGGCATGCTCCCCAATCCAGGCAACATCCTTGTAAATCTTCTCTGCACCCTTTCTATGGTTTCCACATCCTTCCTGTAGTGAGGTGTCCAGAACTGAGCACAGTACTCCAAGTGGGGTCTGACCAGAGTCCAATATAGCTGTAGTATTACCTCTCGGCTCTTGAACTCAGTCCCACGGTTGATGAAGGCCAATGCACCATATGCCTTCGTAACCACACAGCCAACCAGGTTTCAGTGTCGTATGGACTCGGACCCCAAGATTCCTCTGATCTTCCTCACTGCCAAGAGTCTTACCATTAATACTATATTTTGCCTTCACATTTGATCTACCAAAATGAACCACCTCACCCTAACCCTAACCCACACTTATCTGGGTTGAACTCCATCTGCCACTTCTCAGCCCAGTTTTGCATCCTATCAATGTCCCACTGTAACCTCTGACAGCCCTCCACACTATCCACAACACCGCCAACCTTTGTGTCATCAGTAAATTTACTAACCCATCCCTCCACTTCCTCATCCAGGTCATTTATAAAAATCACAAACAGATCCCTGAGGCACACCACTGGTCACCGACCTCCATCATTGGGATAATTAGACTCCATTAGAAGTCTTACACTAACCAACAGAGTACTGTGTACTTGTGATGATGGTAAAGGGAGGTTTTATGTTGGTACAGTATTTCACATTCCCCATCATGGAAATAATTTAACTTTCTCCTTGAAAAGATCTCACAATGTGGGTAAATATTATGAGAATACTAGGAGATCCTTAAGCAACCCACCAAAACATTCTATTGTTATGAATGGTACCGGAAAGGAAAAAATTTATCAGTATGTCATCAAGGAGGAAACTACTGGGCTTGTCCAGAAGGGATGACTAGACAGAAACTTCTGGATTGTGGTTTCAATGCTTATGAGAATTGTTTGTTGTCTATTTTGCCTGTGAATAAAGATTCTCTTCTGCAATATGCACTGGTGAGATGAACGGGTTATACAGCAACAGCAGCCATGTGTTGTACCAAGGGATGGAAAGAGTGTCTTTTGGAAAGTCACAATTGGGGATGTGACTTTAAACTTGACTATTAGAGGATGAACTTTGCCTCAACCGGCAGTGGAGAAGGTGCCAGAGAAGAACCCTGCAGTCCAACGAACTGATACGGATCGATATTTGTGGGACTACGTTGTTACTTCGACTCATAAGGGAGAATGAGGCAGTCATAGATGAGAGCTACAGGGAGGTAGTCACACCTAGGCTGTTGGAAGCAGGTCGTTGGGTGACAGTCAGAGGGGGGAAAGTGAAGGTGAGCAGACAGGTAGTGCAGAGCACCCCTGTAGCCATTCCCCTGAATAATAAGTTTACCGTCCTGGATACTGTCGGCGGGGACGACCGACCAGGTGTGAGCCACGGTGGCAGGGCCTCCGGCACTGAGTCTGACCCTGTGGTGCAGAAGAGTGGGACGGAGAAGAGGAGAGCTGTCGTCATTGGAGACTCTATAGTCAGGGGAGCAGACAGAAGATTTTGTGGACGTGAGAAGGACACCCGCATGGTTTGTTGCCTCCCGGGTGCCAGGGTCCAGGATGTCTCTGACCGGGTGCACGACATCCTGGTACGAGAGGGAAAGCAACCAGAAGTCGTGATACATGTTGGGGCCAACGACATAGGCAGGAAGAGGGATGAGGTCCTGAAGTGTGAGTTTCAGGAATTAAGCAGAAGGCTGAAGAACAGGACCTCAAGGGTGACGTTCTCAGGATTGATGCCAGTGCTACGTGACAGAGATGGTAAGAATTGGAGGAGATGGCAGTTGAATGCATGGCTGAGGAGTTGGTGCAGGGAGCAGGGGTTTAGATTTTTTGATCATTGGGATCTCTTCTGGGGAAGGTGGGACCTGTACAGATTGGATGGGTTGCACCCGAACTCGAGGGGGAGCAATATCCTTGCAGGTAGGTTTGCTAGCATGGTTCGGGAGGGTTTAAACTAATTTCCGAGGGGGATGGGACCCAGAGCGATAGAGCAATGAAAGAAGTTCATGGAGTAAAGCCAGATCTAACATACAGAGAGGCTTTGAGGAAAGAGAAGCAGAAAAAAGGGTGTAAAGGTAGTAAGGTAGAAGGGCTGAAATGTGTGTACTGAGAGCTTGAATACATACATGGAATTATGATGTAGTGGCCATTACAGAGACTTGGCTGGCACCAGGGCAGGAATGGATTCTCAATATTCCTGGATTTCAGTGCTTTAAAAGGGATAGAGAGGGCAGAAAAAGAGGAGGAGGGGTGGCATTACTGGTCAGGGATACTATTACAGCTACAGAAAGGGTGGGTAATGTAGCAGGATCCTCTTTTGAGTCAATATGGGTGGAAGTCAGGAACAGGAAGGGAGCAGTTACTCTACTGGGGGTATTCTATAGGCCCCCTGGTAGCAGCAGAGATACAGAGGAGCAAATTGGGAGGCAGATTTTAGAAAGGTGCAAAAATAACAGGGTTGTTATCATGGGTGACTTTAACTTCCCTAATATTGATTAGTTCCAAGGGTTTAGATGGGACAGAATTTGTTAAGTGTGTCCAGGAGGGATTCCTGTCACAGTATGTGGACAGGCTGACCAGGGGGAATGCCATACTAGATCTAGTACTAGGTAATGAACCGGGTCAGGTCACAGACCTCTCAGTGGGTGAGCATCTGGGGGACATTGACCACCGCTCCCTGGCCTTTGGCATTATCAGGGAAAAGAACAGAATCAGAGAAGACAGGAAAATTTTTAATTGGGGAAAGGCAAATTATGAGGCTATAAGGCTATAACTTGCGGGTGTGAATTGGGATGATGTTTTTGCAGAGAAATGTACTATGGACATGTGGTCCATGTTTAGAGATCTCTTGCGGGATGTAAGGGATAAATTTGTCCCGGTGAGGAAGATAAAGAATGGTAGGGTGAAGGAACCATGGGTGACAAGTGAGGTGGAAAATCTAGTCAGGTGGAAGAAGGCAGCATACATGAGGTTTAGGAAGCAAGGATCAGATGGGTCTATTGAGGAATATAGGGAAGCAAGAAAGGAGCTTAAGAAGGGGCTGAGAAGAGCAAGAAGGGGGCATGAGAAGGCCTTGGCGAGTAGGGTAAAGGAAAACCCAAGGCATTCTTCAATTATGTGAAGAAAAAAAGGATGACAGGAGTGAAGGTAGAACCGATTAGAGATAAAGGTGGGAAGATGTGCCTGGAGGCTGTGGAAGTGAGCGAGGTCCTCAATGAATACTTCTCTTCGGTATTCACCAATGAGAGGGAACTTGATGATGGTGAGGACAATATGAGTGAGGTTAATGTTCCGGAGCATGTTGATATTAAGGGAGAGGAAGTGTTGGAGTTGATAAAATACATTAGGACAGATAAGTCCCCGGGGCCTGACGGAATATTCCCCAGGCTGCTCCACGAGGCGAGAGAAGAGATTGCTGAGCCTCTGGCTAGGATCTTTATGTCCTCGTTGTCCATGGGAATGGTACCGGAGGATTGGAGGGAGGTGAATGTTGTTCCCTTGTTCAAAAAAGGTAGTAGGGATAGTCCGGGTAATTATAGACCAGTGAGTCTTACGTCTGTGGTGGGAAAGCTGTTGGAAAAGATTCTTAGAGATAGGATCTATAGGCATTTAGAGAATCATGGTCTGATCAGGGACAGTCAGCATGGCTTTGTAAAAGGCAAATCATGTCTAACAAGCCTGATAGAGTTCTTTGAGGAGGTGACCAGGCATATAGATGAGGGTAGTGCAGTGGATATGATCTATATGGATTTTAGTAAGGCAATTGACAAGGTTCCACACGGTAGGCTTATTCAGAAAGTTAGAAGGCATGGGATCTAGGGAAGTTTGGCCAGGTGGATTCAGAATTGGTTTGCCTGCAGAAGGCAGAGGGTGGTGGTGGAGGAAGTACATTCAGATTGGAGGATTGTGACTAGTGGTTTCCCACAAGGATCTGTTCTGGGACCTCTACTTTTTGTGATTTTTATTAATGACCTGGATGTGGGGGTAGAAGGGTGGGTTGGCAAGTTTGCAGACGACACAAAGGTTGGTGGTGTTGTAGATAGTGTAGAGGATTGTCGAAGATTGCAGAGAGACATTGATACGATGCAGAAGTGGGCTGAGAAGTGGCAGATGGAGTTCAACCTAGAGAACTGTGAGGTGGTACACTTTGGAAGGACAAACTCCAAGGCAGAGTACAAAGTAAATGGCAGGATACTTGGTAGTGTGGAGAAGCAGAGGGATCTGGGGGTACATGTCCACAGATCCCTGAAAGTTGCCTCACAGGTGGATAGGGTAGTTAAGAAAGGTTATGGGGTGTTAGCTTTCATAAGTCGAGGGATAGAGTTTAAGAGTCGCGATGTAATGATGCAGCTCTATAAAACTCTGGTTAGGCCACACTTGGAGTACTGTGTCCAGTTCTGGTCACCTCACTATAGGAAGGATGTGGAAGCATTGGAAAGGGTACAGAGGAGATTTACCAGGATGCTGCCTGGTTTAGAAAGTATGCATTATGATCAGAGATTAAGGGAGCTAGGGCTTTACTCTTTGGAGAGGAGACATGATAGAGGTGTACAAGATAATAAGAGGAATAGATAGAGTGGATAGCCAGTGCCTCTTCCCCAGGGCACCACTGTTCAATACAAGAGAACATGGCTTTAAGGTAAGGGGTGGGAAATTCAAGGGGGATATTAGAGGAAGGTTTTTTACTCAGAGAGTGGTTGGTGCGTGGAATGCACTGCCTGAGTCAGTGGTGGAGGCAGATACACCAGTGAAGTTTAAGAGACTACTAGACAGGTATATGGAGGAATCTAAGGTGGGGGCTTATATGGGAGGCAGGGTTTAAGGGTCAGCACAACATTGTGGGCCGAAGGGCCTGTACTGTGCTGTACTATTCTATGTTCTATTGCCACTGATTCCTCATTTGACTGCAGACTAGACACACATTATGGAGGAGGCAAATGAGATAATCCATCAATGGACTAAACATACAAAAGTTATTAAGATGCATGTTGATAAGGCAAATTAAATATTGAGTGACTCAGACTTTTGGGATAAGATTTGGAATTGGGGATCAAATTGTTCAAACACATCCACGAGTGAGGATAATATGACATGCTGCTGTACTGCTAATTTTATCTATACTGATAATTGTACTGTTTAATGGGTATCAAGTTAGAAGATGGAAGGCTGAAATTATGCAAAAGGTAAAAGATTTTTGTAATATCGAGAAAACGGTGACTGGTATAAGAATTGTATGAATTTAATAAGTAAATGTTATAATGTAAGTGCAGCACATCTGCTGGGGATCCATGGCAATCCTATGGGTAATCAACAGAATAGAGGAGGATAGTGATCCTAAGAGGAGGGAGATGTTAGCCAGAAAGAACGACAGTCTACAAATCAGTGAATTTGAATGAATCAAGGACCGTGGAAGCAGACAGATTAATTGTCTTTCTTCTTGTCGTGTGCTTGGGGATGGAGGCTGCCATTTTGTGAAGAGACACTGTTCTCCATTTTGTGAGCTTGACATGCTGGGCTTGATCAATGTTTTAAAAAAGAGACAATGATTCCTCAGGTAATCTGCTGGACTGGAGATCAATTCCAAATAAGAAGTTATCTGTGAGATGTTCTTTGATTGGATATATCATACAGACCTGTAAATGTTGGGGTTGGTGCCTGCCTGGAGTGATTTGAGCTCATTGCTGATTAAGAACAAACAGCCATAAATTATCGATTGTCACTTGCTGGGAAGATGGCTTGGAGCAGGGCCAATAACAAGGTGTTAAAGGTCAGACACATGACCTGTGGCCAATGACACTGGAATGCAATATTTGAATTGATAGGAATGGATGCTTCCTGTGTGCTGGCAGCGGCAACTCTGAAGAATAACCATCGCAGACACAAGCATGAGCGATCCTGCGTGGAACACGTGGCAAATGAATCAGGACTATGAGGAATGCCTGGTCAGCACAGACTCCTTTGCCCGGGTAATACCTTCACTATTCTTTGACTATTCAGGAGAGTCAGGGATACTTAGTGGGTGTGCACACAAGGTATTTAGTATATGAATCCATGTACTTGTCAGTTTAAACAATAAAGGTACTTGTCAGTAAGTACAGATCTCTTTGTGCTTCATCGATCATTGTTACAAGGGGTAATTCTTGAAACAATACCACCCTGCCAACTTGAGATGATAGTGACCTGCAGGATTTAGTACTAGAAAATAGAATTAAAATGGCTCTTTCTTCACCACACAGACACGTTAGCTATTTCTGTCATACATTTTTTATGATCCTACAAGATTAAAGACTTTTCCAGAAACTGAAGTGAAATTTGGAGTTGAAAATGAGAATGCATTGCCCTCTGGGATCTTTAACATCCATCTGAACTATTAAACCAAACAACCACCTGCAAATTGAAGTCTCATTCAATTGATTACACTTCTTTATCATTTAGTATCTCCTCACTGGTACATTAAAATACCATCCTATATTAAGCAGAATATTGAACTCAAGCTTCCAAGTTGTAGGCACAGTGTAACTGTCTCAGACAAATTAATACACCAGGCAACCAAGGAAAGGGTCAATTCACTCCAGTGGTCATCTTTACAACATTAATGCCCCCCTGCCTTGCAGCCAAATCTTACTGGAGCTTGAAGATGCAGGACAATCAATCTACCACATTTGCCAAATTATTTCATATGTTTATATGGCAAAAGTATACATGTTTTCACTTAATTTGTGCATAATAATTCAGCTACATTTATCAATACATATTTTGTTAACACATCCTCAATGGACTGTAGACTGTATCCTAGTTTTCTTTTCGAAAGAACCACTTCTGTCCATCTTTTCTCTATATTGTCTTTAATACAGGCATTTCTCTTCTGAAATGTAATGGACAAAATTGTGCACTCCAAACTTGGTTGCTTTATTTTTAAGCTCTTAGCAGAACCACTAAAGACATTTTTTCAACAATTCTGATATTGTACTTAGTTTTTCAACCTCATCATAATAGCTTTCTAATGTGACTAGTATTGTCAAGCTATTATTTCCTCTCAAACTATCCAATACCACTGCTAAACCTTTCACTACTGACTTATTTTTGCCAGCATACAATATTTTACATTCAGTGCCAAATACAATACTGACCCAAATCCATTTTTGAAATACTGACTACATCTCCTGCTCTCTGGAAGATATCCATTTTGCCTTTAATTTACAGTGAAAGTTAGATAATTTTTGTCACAATAGCAAACATACAGCTAATCTTTTAGATCTAAATAAAGGTATAAAAGCTGCTTCCACACGCTAAATGAACTGCAGTTTTGCTTTAGAGAAGGAATCCAAATGGTAAGATGGAAGCCAGGTCAAGTGAAAGCTCACTAACTAGTTTTCTTTTTCATATATAACCTACTTTTGTAGCATAGTAATTTTTATACCTTGCACAGTACTGCTTCCACAAAACAATAAATTTCATGACAAATATCGATGATAATGAACCTAATTCTGATTCTAATGAAAGAAGTGAAGCAAACAAATACAAGTGATTACATAAACTGAAGTATCTGTTTTTTTAAACAAGGTAGTACTTCAAATTGATGCAAATCCCACAAGTAGTATTAATGTGTCTTGGCAAGCACAACTCTGAAGTGCCTTTAGAATTAACCTAAAACAAAGATACAAGAATTATCAACACTACTTACGCATTAAGGTAGGAACATGCTTTTCTGCAACCTGTTCTGTAAACAATTTTATGAGGTCATCTCTCAAATCTCTGTTAAGTTTGGTTTCAATGTAAAATTTGTTCTGCAAAGTGAGAAAAAAGTTGTCAGCAGGATTCAATGTTATAAGTAAAAAGAGCAATTTTGAAAGTGGCTCATTAATATGGGCCTCTGACTTCTTATAACTGGCATACATTTTAGAAGTTCTGGAATTTTCTGCATGACTTTCTAGCCATTGATTTATGAAAGTTCAAAGTAAATTTATTAACACGGTACATAGAGCCAGAGATTTATTTTCTTGCAGGCACACTCAGAAAATCCAAGAACCAAAACAGAATCAATGAAAGACTGCACTCAATAGAATGGGCAGATAATCAATGTGCAAAAGACAACAGTGTGCAAATACAAAAGGAAAAAGAAATAATAATAATAATAAATAAATAAGAAATAAATATCAAGAACATGAAATGAAGAGTCCTTGAAAGTGAGTCCATAGGTTGTAGGAACAGTTCAGTGATGGGGCAAGTGAAGTTATCCACTCTGATTCAAGAGCCTAATGGTTGAGTGGTAATAACTGTTCCTGAACCTGGTGGTGAGAGTCCTGAGGCTCCTGCACCTCCTTCCTGATGGCAGCAGTGACATAAGTCAAGCAGGCATTTGCTTCCTTTAATTGCCTCACTACTTTATGCCAGTCCATTCTATTGCCCATGAACAACAGTTTGGCCAATAATAACAGTGATTAACTCCACAGCTCTTCAAGTTTTGTACTCATTTCCCCAATACCATCCAGAAAAGGCATTCAATGTATTGACTCATAGGTTGAGTGACCAGTAGATATTTAGCATGATGTTTCTTTAGCTTTGTTCGATGTGAAGGCATTAGATATGCAAGATGCAGAGCAAATACTGAACATTCTGATATGAGTTTGTCATTTTATTTATTACAGAGTACAGAACAGGCCTTTCCAGCCCTTCGAGTTGTGCTGCCCAATGAGCCCTGATTTAACCCAGCCTAATCACAGGACATTTTATAAACCTACTAACCAGTACGTCTTTGGATTATGGGAGGAAATTGGAGAAGCTATAAAATCCCACACATACCATGGTTAAGACGTACAGCCTCCTTACAGATGACTCCAGAATTGAACTTTGAACTCCAATACCGAGCTGTAATACCGTCACGCTAACCGCTACACTACCGTGGCAATCTCCACCATCCTGTCTTACCATAGTGTTGGGCAAAGAGACTAGAATGTTAGCTAAGAGTTTTAATTATATCCAGGATCTGAAAATTATATCAGGGCATCAAAGGTTACAAGGAAAAGGCAGGAGAATGGGGTTGAAAGGGATAATAAATCAGCCATAATGGAATGGCAGAACAGAGTCGATTGGCTAAATGGCCTAATTCTGCTCCAAGGTCTTTGGCTTTGCTTGACTAATCTGTGGAATATACTTAAATCTTGTAAACAAATCCCAAGTTGTTGAAGGGGACTTTGCAGGTTCAACTAAACAGGAACTTCCCAAATCTTCTCTGGTGCCTGGGAGAAAACGACAAATTTCTTTGCTCAGATGTGCGGCAAGCTTACTAGATGTAAAGAGCCAGGTTCTCATTAAAGAAACATTTGAATTTTTATACAATGAAAATAATTTTGCTTGTGTAGATATGAAATTTGAATCTGCTTTCCCATTTGCCAAAACTATGTTACACCTTTAACAACTTAGATTCAACATTCCTGCACAAATTATAGCTATAACTTTATAGAAAGTATGCTGACTGGCTGCATTACAGCCTGTACGGGACACCAATGCCTGAATGGAAAATCCTACAAAAGCTAATGGATTTGGCCCAGTACATCATGGGTAAAACCCTCCCATCCATTCAGCAAATCTAAATTAAACTAGACAAAGGGCTGACCCGTTGGGGCACCCTTTGAGAGAAGGGTAGTGCAGTCTGATATGAGCAGAATGAACATTAAATTTTCCTGAATACTATTGGTATTGCTTTGCTTTGTAAACCTCAGTTTATTAGCAGAACGTGACCCCTCAAAATCCCTCCCCCTCCCTTCCCCCATCCCAGTTTCACTCTGCCCCCTCCCCCAGCTGCCTATCACTTCCCTCATGGTTCTGCCTCCTTCTACTACCCATTGTGCTTTCCCCTATTCCTTCTTCCCCTTTCCTACCTATCCCTTCCTGGCTTCCCCTCCGCCACCCTTTATCTTTCCCCTTACTGGTTTTTCACCTGGCACCTACCAGCTTTCTCCTTCCCAACCTCACCCCACCTTATTTATAGGGTCTCTTCCCCCTCTCTCTTCAGTCCTGGCGAAGGGTTCTGGCCAAAACATTGACTGTTCTTTTCCACGGATGCTGCCCAACCTGCTGAGTTCCTCCAGCGTGTTGTGGGTGTTGCTTTGACCCCAGCATCTGCAGAGTATTTTGTGCCCTCAAGATAGAGCTGCCCTGCCCTTTTGCTCCAGTAGGTGTCGCTGCTGAGGCTGGCTGTGCGCATGTGTTGGGCTGTCGCGTCCCGATTACCATGGTGGCCAATCAGCTCTTGGGTGAAAGCCAGCCTGTTGATTTTTGGTGAATAAGCAATTTTATACAAATATATAACCCTGAACTTTGCCTGCATTCTGTAATTTAGCACATTTTAATTTGATTTAGCCAAAAAATGTGTCGCTGTAATGTAGTGTTTGCGCTGACTGGAGGCCACAAACAGACAGGCAGAGCATGAGAGTTTCAGTAGTATATAGATGCCTGTTTCTCGTTGCTGCCAGCAGATAGAAGGTACAAGTGCCTCACCAGGTTCCAGAACAGTTACTACCCCTCAACCATCAGGCTTTTGAACAAAAGGAGATAACTACACTCATTTAAGGATTCATTTATCTTATTTTATGCTGTTATTTGTTGCTATTTAATTGTATCTGTATTTGCACAGTTTGCTGTCCATTGGTCCTGTTTACAGTTACTATTCTATAGATTTGTAAAGTATGCCCACAGAATAAGAGTCTCAGGGTTGTATGTGGTGACATGAATGTACTCTGATAATAAATTTTACTTTGATTAGAATTCTGATAAAGCCCAAGAATGGGTGTGAAAGACTTCACACTACACAAAGATTAAAAGACTAAAACTAAATGAATTCCTACTGTATAATTCTAGATTTCAAACATCCAGAATTAATTTACCTGTATCATAACACAGATGAAACATCTTGATGTGATTAATTAAAGGTACATGATTGTGTTTAGACATTGAACTCTTTGACCCTATTCTGCTATTCTACTAGAACATGCCCTATTGTACTGCAGAAGATTTAAACAATTTGTAGGAAAATTAACGTAGGTGCACATAAGATAATGGGTGCCTAACTAATGACTGGCTATATGAAATCATATGACCTCTCCATTGTCACATTAACAACAGACTTTTAAAGACCTAGCAAAGAGAAAGATTTTCATACTTGACTTCAGGGGACTTTCTTCAACATCAAATAGTGGTATCAAATTATCCTATCAGCAATAGTTTCTTCATTAGTTCTTTAAACATTTCCTTCCTTTTGACTACTCAGTACTACAAATTCTTTTTTTAAAAAGCACAAGGTAGGGTGCCAGTTCTACCAGTCTGTTAACGTACTGTAGTTCAAAAATTTGACAAATGCATCCGGGCCATCTTGTTCCCAGATATCCGTAAGAACTCCAAAAATCTCATTGGAGGATCAGAGGTGGAGTGGGTTAGCGGCTTTAAATTCCTAGGTATTATTATTTTGGACAACCTATCCGGGGCAACACGTAAATGCAATTACAAAGAAAACAAAGCAGTGCCTCTATTTTCTTAGAAGTTTGTGGAGACTCAGCATGACACTTAAAACTCTGATAAACCTAGAGATGTGCAGTGGAAAGTAAATTGACAGGCTGCATCATAGCCTGGTATGAAAATACCAATGCCTTTGAATGGAACTTCAACTCTCCCAACTATTGAACACATCTACATGAAACACTGTCGCAGCAAAGCAGCATCCATCTTCAGGGATCCCCACCACCCAGGTCATGTTCTCTTCCTGCTGGAAGGTGGTACAGGAGCCTCAAGACTCACGCCACTAGGTTCAGGAACAGTTATTAGCCCTCAGCTATCAGACTCTTCAACCAAAAGGGATACCTTCACTCAACCTCACTTGCTCCATCATTGAAACTTTCCCACAACCAATGATCTCACTTTCAAGGACTTCTTCATCTCATGTTCTCGATATTTATTGTTTATTTATTTATTATTATTGTTTCTTCTTCTTGCATTGCACAGTTTATTGCTTCTGTACTTTGGTTGAACACTCTAATTGGGCGGTCTTTCATTGATTCTGTTAATAATTATTTTTCTATAGATTTGCTGTGTATACCAAAAAGGTGATGAATCTCAAGGTTGTACATGGTGACATATATGTATTTTGATAATAAAATTTACTTTGAAATCGGGCTTCGATGCCTGTACATTTTATGGACCATCAGAATACAGTTCATGTTACTTTACAGAATATTTGCATTTTTGTAATAAAATTTGACACCTTTGCCTTTGAAGCACATTATGTTTGAGCAAAGAAAGGAATAGAGCAAAAGGATTTTAAAACTGCACTACAGATGAAGACTTCAAGATCCAAATCAATTGCAAGCAATCTGAAATAATCAACAAGTACTTTTTTTTTCTGAGCCTTGCAGACTGAAAGGTTTACTAGAGCTTGTAGCCGCTGCAGTATTTGGATTCGGCACTGACAGGCAAAAGAAGGATTGTGTCAGTTTGGTGACTGCAGCAGGCCAGGCAGCATCTCTAGGAAGAGGTACAGTCGACGTTTCGGGCCCAGACCCTTCGTCAGGACTAACTGAAGGAAGAGCTAGTAAGAGATTCTTTACTATCTCTTATTAGCTCTTCCTTCAGTTAGTCCTGACGAAGGGTCTCGGCCCGAAACGTCGACTGTACCTCTTCCTAGAGATGCTGCCTGGCCTGCTGCATTCACCAGCAACTTTGATGTGTGTTGCTTGAATTTCCAGCATCTGCAGAATTCCTCGTGTTTGTGTCAGTTTGGAGTGAGGTACAATAAAGAGCTCATAAGTCAAGCAAAACTATAAATGGAGGAAAAAAATAAGCTCAAATTCCAACTTCTTACAAAAGACGTTACAATGAACAGTTCACTGTAATTTGCAAATTGTTGAATATCACACTTCTGACTGTCTCAAAATCACAATAACCTTCTACTTGGGAATGCAGGAAAAACACATTGTCTTAAAAGAGATTTAAACTGCAAGTCAGTAGTCCTGCAATACTCACTCTATTCTACAAACTAACAATGATCTGATATTACATGGGATCAAAGAGTTGAACAATATTGTCCTTGTGGCCATTCCCCTCAATAATACGTATGCTGCTTTGGATAGTGTTAAGGGGCTGATCATTGGGGGAAGCTACAGGGACTGGGTCTTCAGCACTGAGTCTGGTGTAGTAACTCAGAAGGGAAGAGGAGAGAAGATGGCTGCAGTAGTGATAGGGGAATCCAGAGCAAGAGAAACAGAGACAAGATTCTGTGGGCGTGATAGAGACAGCCGGATGGTATGTTGCCTCCCAGGTGCCAGGGTCAAGGATGTCTCAGATTGGGTCCATGGGATTCTGAAGGGGGGAGGGTGAGCAGCCAGATGTCTTGGTACATATTGGCACTAAAGGTGTGTCTGTGTGACCTCCGTCAGTCGTGGTCGACCATGGATACTGCACCTCTGGTAGTCACTGGTTCGTTGCGCAGCGTCGACTGTGGCTATTGAGGCCAATCCTGGAACAGCAGGCTCTGCCACAGTTGCTGCATGTGTTACGTCATGGAATTGTTGTCCACTGTCTGCTGTGCTCTCCGCTCCTCAAACTGACTCAGGATCACTCTTTCGCCTTGCTCTAGGTGTTGCTGAAGAGCACCTCGCCATTTGTTGCAGTCATCTGCTGTATCCTCCTAGCACTGTGTTGATTTTTAAGGCTTTCATGTCGCGCTTGCAGAGGTCCTTGAAGCGAAGCTGGGGTCTACCAACGTTCCTCCTGCCTGTTGCTAGTTCTCTGTAGAGGGTGTCCTTTGGCAGTCTACCATCCTTCATACGATGGACGTGGCCCAGCCAGCACAGTCTGTGTTGTCTTAAAAGCATGAACATTGTGGGAAGTCCAGCGCGGGACAGGACCTCAGAGTTTGGGACTTTGTCTCTCCAGGTGATGCCGAGGATGCGGCGAAGGCTGTGCAGGTGAAAACTATTGAGTTTCCTCTCCTGCTTAGAGCAGATGGTCCAAGTCTCACTACCATACAGGAGGGTGCTGATAATGCATGCACTGTACAGAGCAGTCTTAGTCTTTGTAGCGAGTTTCGGATTCTCCCAGACCCACGAGGAGAGTTGAGCAAGGGTCAATGCTGCTTTGCCGATACGCTTATTGATTTCAGCATCAAGGGAGAGAACGTTGCTAATGGTCGACCCCAAGCATGTGAACTCATGGACCACTTCTAGATCGTAATTGTCGATGGTAATGACTGGTGTCTCCATTACGTTCTGGGCAAGGACATTTGTTTTCTTTAGGCTGATGGTAAGCCCGAAGTCCTTGCATGCCTTACAGAAGCGGTCCATGAGAGTTTGTAGTTGCGGTTTGGTGTGCGAGGTTATAGCAGCGTCATCGGAAAAGAGCATGTCACTTATTAAGATCTTTCGTACCTTTGTTCTTGCTCTCAGGCACGCAGGGTTGAACAGCCACCCATCTGACCTGGTGTGCATGTAGATGCCTTCTGTCGACGTCCGAAACACGTGCTTCAATAGCAGAAAGAAGATGCTGAATAATGTTGGGGCCAACACGCATCCTTGTTTGACTCCACTACGAATAGCGAAGGGTTCTATGAGCTGCCATTGTACTGAACAGTAACCCTCATGTCGTCATGGAATGACTTGATGATACTTTGGAGTTTCGGAGGACAGCCGGTTTTGAGGAGAATCTGAAACAGCCCATCCCTGCTGACAAGGTCGAATGCCTTGGTCAAGTCGATGAAAGTGACATAGCGGGGTTTCTGTTGTTCCCTGCACTTTTCCCGGAGTTAACGGAGTGAGAAAATCATGTTGACAGTTGATCTCCTTGCACGAAACCCACATTGGGACTCAGGGTAGACCTATTCTGCCAGAGTTTGTAGACGTGCCAGAGTTACACAAGCAAAGACTTTGCCGACGATACTCAGGAGGGAGATACCCCTGTAGTTGTTGCACTCGCTCCTATCACTCGTTCTTGTACAAAGTGACAATTTTGGAGTCGTGCATATCCTGTGGTACGGCTCCTTCCTTCCAGCACTGACAGAGGACCTCGTGTAAAGGTTGGAGGAGTGAGCTCTTGCAGTGTTTGATCAGGTCTGGAGGAATCCCATCATTGCCAGGAGCTTTCCCTGGGACCAGACTGTCAATTGCCTTGCTGAGGTCCTCAATGGTTGGTTCGGAGTCGAGTTCATCCATAACTGGTAGACAATCAATGGCATAGCTAACAACAACATTTTCCCACGAGTAGAGCTCAGAGTAGTGTTCTACCCAGCATTCCAACTGCTTGCTTTTATCGGTGATTATTTCACCGCTGGATGACTTCAGGGGTGCTGTCTTGCTCTGCGATGGGCCAAGGGCCTTCTTGATACCATCATACCTCGATCTGATGTTGCCTGTCACAGCTGCTGTCTGAATGTCCTCACTCAGCTGGAGCCAGTACTCATTTGCGCACTGCCTTGCAGTCTGTTGCACTTTGCTTCTAGCAGCTCTAAGTGCCTGGAGTGTTTGGTCGGATGGTGAGCACTTGTAGTCTGTGAGAGCTGCACACTTGGCTTCGATGACAGGAGTCATGATGTTGGACTTTGTCTCAAACCAGTCACTGCTCTTTGTGGTCTATGTTCAAAAGATAGAGAGTGCTGATTCGTGGATGATGTCGCGGAGGTATGACCATTGTTCTGTTGCAGTATCTCCTTGTGAGGAGGTAGTCATAGCACCCTGTACTGACTTGGCAAACTGGTCAAACTTTTCTGACTGTTTCATCTCTGTTGTGTTGATGCAAGGTTTTCCAGTTTGTTTGGAGTGATAGATTTTCCTCGGATGTGGTTTGATCTTGCAGCATACTAAAGCATGATCCGTATTGCAGTCTGCACTGTGGTACGAGGGGTTGATGAAAGAGCGCCTGGTGATGATCATGTCCAGTTGGTGCCAGTGTTTAGACCGTGGATGTCGCCATGAGACCGTGTGCTGCAATTTCGTCTGAAAGTAGGAGTTAGTTACACACAGGCCATGATAGGAGAACTCCAGGAGACGTTGTCCACTGTCATTTATTTTGCCAATTCCGAAGTGGTCAAGACACAACAGCCAGGAATCGTTATCGGCTCCCACTCTGGCGCTGAAGTCACCAAGGAGAACGAGATTCTCATCACTGCGAATATTCCTGACAACAGCTTCTAATTTGTCGTAGAACATGTCTTTTGCCTCAGAGGTGGAGTTCAAGGTAGGGGCATACACAGTGACGAGAGATACTGGGCCATGACTGGTGTGTAAGCGGAGTCATAAGTCGCTCTGATCCATTTTCTGGTGGCTCCACCATTTGAAACAAGGAGTTCCTAACGGCAAAACCCACTCCATGCTCGTGGGGCTCATCTTGGTTCTTTCCCTGCCAGAAAAATGTGTAGTCCCTTTTCTTCAGTATACCTGAATCTGCCAAACGTGCTTCTTGTAGGGTAGCTATATCTACCTTGAGCCTTAGTAGCTCATGGTTAATGACCACTGTTTTTTGTGCATCTTCAATATCCTTGAGGTTTTGGTCAAGTCCAGTCATCACTGTGTGGACATTCCAACATCCCAACTTGAGGGGTGTTGTCTTATTCGATTTGCCCGCTGGAGCGAGTGAGTACCTATACTGGTACTGCTTCCCAACTTTTCCTTTGGTACATTGACGACTACATTGGTGCTGCTTCCTGCACCCATGCTGAGCTCATCAGTTTCATTAACCTTACCTCTAACTTCCACCCAGCCCTCAAATTCACTTGGTCTATCTCGGACTCCTCTCCCCCTTTTCTCGATCTCGGTCTCCATCGCTGGAGACAGACTGTCCACTGACATCTTCTATAAGCCCACTTATTCTCATAACTACCTCAACTATACCTCTTCCCACCCTGCCACATGCAAAAATGCTATTCCCTATTCTCAGTTCCTCCGTCTCCACCACATCTGCTCCCAGGATGAGGCTTTCCGTTCCAGGACATCTCAAATGTCCTCTTTCTTTAAGGATCATGGTTTCCCTTCTGCCATCATCAATGATACCCTCACCCGCATCTCCTCCATCTCCCACACTTTGGCCCTCACCCTATCCTCCCGCCACCACAACAGGGACAGAGTTCCCCTTGTCCTCACCTACCACCCCACTAGCCTCCGGATCCAGCACATTATCCTCCGCAACTTCCGCCACCTTCAACAGGATCCCACCACCAAGCACATCTTTCCCTCTCCACCCCTTTCCGCAGGGATCGTTCCCTCCGCGACTCCCTGGTCCACCCGTCCCTCCCCACGGATCTCCCACCCGGCACTTATCCCTGTAAGTGTAAGTGCTACACCTGTCCCTACACCTCCTCTCTTGCCACCATTCAGGGCCCCAAACAGTCCTTCCAGGTGAGGCAACACTTCACCTGTGAGTCTGTTGGGGTCATCTATTGCATCCGGTGCTCCCGGTGCGGCCTCCTCTACATCGGTGAAACTTGACGCAGATTGGGGGACCGCTTTGTGGTGCACCTCCGCTCTGTCCACCACAACAGACAGGATCTCCCAGTTGCCACCCACTTCAACTCTGCTTCACATTCCCATTCGGATATGTCCATACATGGCCTCCTCTACTGCCATGATGAGGTTAAACTCAGGTTGGAGGAGCAACACCTCATATACCATCTGGGTAGTCTCCAGCCCCCTGGCATGAACAATGAATTCTCCAACTTCCGGTAATTCCCTCCCCCTCCCTTCCCCCATCCCTGTTTCACTCTGCCCCCTCCTCCAGCTGCCTATCACCTCCCTCATGGTTCTGCCTCCTTCTACTACCCATTGTGCTTTCCCCTATTCCTTCTTCACCTTTCCTGCCTATCCCCTCCCTGCTTCTCCTCCCCCACCCCTTGATCTTTCTCCTTACTGGTTTTTCACGTGGCACCTACCAGCCTTCTCCTTCCCACCCTCCCCCCACCTTCTTTATAGGGCCCCTGCCCCCTCCCTCTTCAGTCCTGATGAAGGGTGTCGGCCCGAAACATTGACTGATCGTTTCCACGGATGCTGCCCGACCTGCTGAGTTCCTCCAGTGTGTTGTGCGTGTTGCTTATTCGATTTGCTTTCTTTCTTGTCTGGTGCAGTAGTTACAGTCAACTCTTGGTGGAATAATCCATTATGGCCATGCAGCCAATGAGGAAGGCTGACTGTGGCAGGACAGCACCTTATTGGCTGGGGGCTGCCCGGCTTGAGGCCGGCGGTAGCTGTCCAGTGAAACGCGGTGGTCTCTCCCACTGTCGGAAGCAACCCCTGGCACCATGCTCTATGCCAATCAAGCATTATGACTCATAACCAGTAACTGCTGCTTCCCAATAGACAATAGGTGCAGGAGTAAGCCATTTGGCCCTTCGAGCCAGCACCACCATTCACTGTGATCATGGCTGATCATCCACAATCAGTATCCAGTTCCTGCCTTCTCCCCATAACCTTGGATTCCGCTATCTTTAAGAGCTCTATCCATCTCTTTCTTGAAAACATCCAGAGACTTGGCCTCCACTGCCTTCTAGGGCAGAGCATTCCACATATCCATCACTCTCTGGGTGAAAAAGTTTTTCCTCAACTCCGTTCTCAATGGCCTACCCCTTATTCTTAAACTGTGGCCTCTGGTTTTGGACTCACCTATCAGCAGGAACATGGTTCCTGCCTCCAGCGTGTCCAATCCCTTAATAATCTTATATGTTTCAATCAGATCCCCTCTCAGCCTTCTAAATTCCAATGTATACTAGCCCAGTCGCTCCAATCTTTCGACATATGACAGTCCCGCCATCCCGGGAATTAACCTTGTGAACCTACGCTGTACTCCCTCAATAGCAAGAATGTCCTTCCTCAAATTTGGAGACCAAAACTGCACACAGTACTCCAGGTGTGGTCTCACCAGGGCCCTGTACAGCTGCAGAAGGACCTCTTTGCTCCTATACTCAATTCCCCTTGTTATGAAGGCCAACATGCCATTAGCTTTCTTCACTGCATGCTTGCTTTCAGTGACTGATGTACAAGAACACCTAGATCTCGTTGTACTTCCCCTTTTCCTAACTTGACTCCATTTAGATAATAATCTGCCTTCCTGTTCTTACCACCAAAATGGATAACCTCACATTTATCCACATTAAACTGTATCTGCCATGCATCTGCCCACTCACCCAGCCTGTCCAAGTCACCCTGCATTCTCATAACATCCTCCTCACATTTCACACTGCCACCCAGTTTTGTGTCATCTGCAAATTTGGTAATGTTACTTTTAATCCCTTCATCTAAATATTGTAAACAGCTGCGGTCCCAGCACTGAACCCTGCGGTACCCCACTGGTCACCGCCTGCCATTCCGAAAGGGACCCATTAATCACTACTCTCTGTTTCCTGTCAGCCAGCCAATTTTCAATCCATGTCAGTACTCTGCCCCCAATACCATGTGCCCTAATTTTGCCCGCTAATCTCCTATGTGGGACTTTATCAAAGGATTTCTGAAAGTCCAGGTACACTACATCCACTGGCTTTCCCTTGTCCATTTTCATAGTTACATCCCGTGTTTGTCCGCGCTATAAAGCGAAGCTGGAGTGGCCTCTCCAGGGCACAAGCCAGAGCAGAGTTGATATGGAGATCCATCTGTGGCCCATGCAGTGGGACCCACCCCGCCCCCACCATGCTGATGACAGGTCCAAAGGAACGACGAACGTCAGTATGGTTTGGTACCATCAGCATCGCAGGAGTTGCCGTGCCTGTGCTGGGTACAGCAGTCAGCTGCCTTCGGTACTCCAACTCTGGATTTTTCCTCAGGGTTTACTCCCAAAACCTTTCCCATGAGCGGGTATAGCCGCAAAGCTGCGGAGGTTTGAAATCGGAGTTTTCCCTCTCTTAGATGAGCTACCGTCCATGGCTAACGAGCCCCATCTGCCCGGAGCAACTGGTTTTAAGGCGCCAGTGGTCCGCCTTTGCCCCTTCTGTCAGTGAGAACAGCTCTGCCAGGCGTAAGAACGATGCCACACGTGAAGGCCAGGAGTTGGACTTGGTTGTCAGAGGCAGTTTGAGACACACACCATGAACAGCATTTGTTTTGCAGTGGGAGCTCGTCCCCACTACCATCCTTCGGCTATGACTATAGCACCAATGACATAGGTAGGAAAAGGTGGGACGGGGGTCCTGAAGAGAGAATTTAGGGAGCTAGGTAGAAAGCTGAAAACCAGGACCTACTGAAAATAATCTTGGGATTGCTGCATATGTCATGCGCCAGTGAGGATAAGAATTGGATGGCTTGGCAAATTAATGTGTAACTGAGAAACTGGTACAGGCATTAGGGGCTCAGGTTTATGAATCACTGGGATCTCTTCTGGGGGAAGTATAACCTGTACAAAAGGGACAGGTTACACCTTAACCTCAGGACCACCAAAATCCTTGTGGGCTGTTTTACTCAAACTGTTGGGGAGGGTTTATCCTAATTTGGCAAGGGAATGGAAAACTGAACGACAGAGCTGAGGATGGGGCAGATGGCATACAAACAGAGACAATGTGTAATGAGACCATCAGGAAGGACAAGCAGATGTTAGGTCAAAATTGTAGTCAGTGAGGTGAGTTGCAGTGTAACAGGGAGACAAAATCGGAAAGGGTAATGAACATAGGACAGAAGGTGTTATAATTGAATGCACACAGTGTACAGAATAAGACCAAAAGAGCCATTGAGTCTACTCCACCATTTCATCATGGCTTATCAAATTTTCCCCTCAGCCCCAAAATGCCCTGCCTTCTTCCTTTATCCCTTCATGCCTTGACCAATTAAGTACCTATTAACCTCTACCTTAAAATACATAAACACTTGGCCTCCACAGATGCCTGTGGCAACAAATTCCACAGATTCACCACTCTCTGGGTAAAGAAATACCTCATCTCCATTCTAAAAGGATACCCCTCTATTCTGAGGCTCTGTGCTCTGGTCTTAGACTCTCCTACCATAACAAAAGTTCCCTCCATATCCACTCTATCAAGGCCTTTCACCATTCGATAGATTTCAATGACTTCACCCCTCATTTTTTTTAATTCTAGTGAATACAGGCCCAGAGCCATCAAACACTCTTGACATGCCATGCCATTCAATCCTGGAATCAATTCCGTGAACCTCCTTTGAACACCCTCCAGTTTCAGCACGTCCTTTCTACAATAAGGGGCCCAAACCTGCTCAAAATACTCCAGGTGAGGCCTCATCGGTACTATATAAAGTCTCAACATTACATCTCTGCTTTTATATTCCAGTCCTCTTGAAATGACTGCGAACATTGCATTTGCCTTTCTCACCACAGACTAAATCTGTAAATTAACATTTTTGGAATCCATCACAAAGACTCTCAAGTCTCTTTGCACCTCAGTTTTTTGTATTTTCCCTCTATTTAGACAATACTACCCTTTCATTTCTTCTACCAAGGTCCATGACCATATACTTCCTGTCACTGTATTCCAACTGCCACTTCTTTGCCCATCCTCCTAAACTGTTTAAGTCCTTCTGTAGCCTCTCTACTTCCTCAAAAATACCTGTTCCCTCACCTATCTTCATATCATCTGCAAAATTTGCAACAGAACCATCAATTCCATTATCCAAACCATTGATGTATAACATAAAAAGAACTGGTCACAACACAGACCCCTGTGGAACATCACTATTCACAGGCAGCCAACCAGAAAAGGCTCCCTTTATTCCCACTCTTTGCCTCCTGCCAATCAGCCACTGTTAGAACTTTTTCTGCAATACCATGGGTTCAGTTTGTGAAGCAGACTCATGTGTGGCACCTTGCCAAAGGCCTTCTAAAAATCCAAGTACACAACATCAACCAATTCTCCTTTGTCTATCCTACTTGTTAACTTCTTCAAAGAATACAATAGATATGTCAGGCAAAATTTTCCCTTGAGGAAACCATGCTGACTACGGCCTATTTTATCATCTGCCTCCAAGTATCCTGAGACCTCATGCTTAATAATCAACTCCAACATCTTCCCAACCACTGAGGTCAGACTAACTGGCACATAGTTTCCTCTCTTCTGCCTCTCTCCCTTCTTGAAGAGTGGAGTGACATTTGAAATTTTCATTCTTCTGGAACCATTCCAGAAACTTGAAAGATCATTACTAATGCCTCCACAATCTCTTCAGCCACCACATTCAGAACCCTGGCCTCTACACCATCTGGACCAGTGACTTATCTACCTTCAGACCTTTCAGTTTCCCAAGAATGCTCTCTCTCTAGTAATGGTAACTTCACACACTTCATGACCCCAACTCCTGGAACTGCACAATACTGCTGGTGTCTTCCACAGTGAAGACTGATGCAAAATTCTTACGCAGTTTGTCAGCTGTTTCGTTGTCCCACTTTACTACCTCTCCAGCATCATTTTCTTGTGGTCCAATATCCATTCTCTTCTCTTTTACATTTTATGTGTCTGAAGAAACTTTTGGTAACCTCTTTATTATTGGCTAGTTTACTTTCATATTTCATCTTTACCTTCTTGATGACTTTTAGTTGCCTTTTGTTAGTTTTTAAAAGCTTCCCTATCCTTTAACTTTCCACTAAAGGACCCTTATGAGGCAGTGATCACAATATGATAGAATTCACCCCATAATTTGAGAGGGAGAAGCTAATGTCAAATGTATCAGTATTAAAGTGGAGTCAAGAGAATTACAGAGGCATGGGAGAGGAGTTGACCAAAGTTCATTGGAAGTGGCATTGGCATGGATGATGTCAGAGCAGCATTGGTTGGAGTTTCTGGGAGCAATTCAGGAAGTGCAGATACATCCCAAGGAAGAAGTATTCTATAAGTTAGGATAACTCAACCATGTCTGACAAAGGAAGTCAAAGCAACATAAAAGCAAAAGAGAGGGTATATAATAGAGCAAACATTAGTGGGAAGTCAGACAATTGAAAAGCTTTTAAAAACCAACAGAAGGCAACTAAAAAAGCTATAAGGAGGGAAATGATGAAATATGAAGCTGGCCAATAATATCAAAGAACACAGAAGAAGCTTTCTCAGGGATATAAAGAGTAAAAGACCGGCAAGAGTAGATATCAGATCGCTGAAAAATGATGCTGAAGAGGTAGCAATGGGGGACAAGGAAGGAAATAGAGGACAAAATGTATACGTATGTTGCATCACTCTTCACTGTGGAAGACACTAGCAGTATGCCAGAGTTTGAGTGTCAGGGGTCAGAAGTGAATGCTGTTGCTATTACCAAGGAGAATGTGGTTGGAAAGCTAAAAGGTCTGAAGGTAAATAAGTCACCTGGACAAGATGGACTACACCCAAGGGTTCTAAAGAGATAACTTAAGAGATTGTGGAAGCATTAGTAAAGATCTTTCATGAATCACTAGATTCTGGCATGGTTCCAACAGACTGGACAATTGCAAATGTCACTCCACTCTTCAAGAAGGGAAGGAGGCAGAAGAAAGGAGGTTATGGGCCAGTTTTCCTGACCTCAGTAGTTGGGAAGACGTTGGAGTAGATTGTTAAGGATGTGGTTTTGGAGTATTGTAGGCACATGATAAAATAGACCAAAAACAACATGGCTTCCTTAAGGGAAAACCTTGCCTGACAAATTTGTTGGAATTCTTTGAGGAAGTAACAAGGAGGATAGACAACGGAGAATTGGTAGATCTTCAGAAGGCCTTTGACAAGGTGCTACACTTAAAGCTGCTTAGCAAAATAAGAGCCCATTTTATTACAGGAAAGATACAGGCATGGATAGAGCATTGGCTGATTGGCAGGAGGCAGAGTTGGAATAAAGAGTGCCTTTTCTAGCCCTTCCGAATGCTCTGTTCTTCCCTCCCGCCGCATTAATCCTAACCTCACCATCAAACCCACAGATCAAGAGGGTGCTGTAGCAGTCTGGTGGACTGACCTCCTTTACAAGGAGAAGGAGCTTAGGAGAAGACAACAGCGCCTAACGGCAACTCATTTGCTTGCATCTTCAAAAACAGCTTTATTTCCATCTTTAATATCTCTATTTCTCCCTTTCAGTGTTCTTTTGAAGACCCTGACCTGGAGTTACACGCTGACTACGGTTCTTTGCGGGAACAGGACCCGCTCTCGGGGTTTCATGACTGGCCATTATGCAATTTGCCAAGGATGCGGCCTAAGAGATTAGCTTGCCTTCGGAGTTCCGGGATCTCGTGGCTCTGGAGATTGGTGTCTCTGCAGGAATCCAAGGTGTCGTGGGAGATGGAAGATCTTTGGCTGTGTACCCAGAAACCTGAGTTCTTTGGGCACAGAGCTCAGAAAAAGCGAATCAATGGGACTTTTAACATCGTAAATTGGTGAGTTGTTATGTTTTCCCTCTCACAGTGAAACAGAGACACCTCTTTCTCCCTTATTACGGAGAGAGAGAGCCTGTGGTATGCTGAATACTGGGTGAACAAACAGCCTTTGGGGTACTGTGAGTCTGTGCCTTTATTGATGCTTTGCTGCAAGCCTGAATGCTCGGTGGCGGGTGCCGATGTATTTATTTGCTGCTGGGGGAGGGGGGGATTGTTGCTTTGCTGCTGCTTACACGTGGAGGGGGAGCTGGGGGGTGGGCTTAGGGGTTCTAACATTTAACTGTCATTCATTCTTTGGGGGCACTTCTCAGTTTTTGGGGGTGACTGCAGAGAAAAAATATTTCAGGATGTATATTGGATACATTTCTCTGACATTAGATGTACCTTTGAAATCTTTCTGAGACCCAGCAACAACTCTCAGACACCTCCTCCTACTTACCCCGCAAACAAGATCCCACTAAGGAGCAACAGGCTATTGTCTCCCACACCATCACTGACCTTATTAGCTCTGGGGATCTCCCATCCACTGCCACCATCCTCATAGTTCCCTCATCCTCCATTTCTACCTCCTACTCAAGATCTATAAACCCACTTGTTCATGTAGACCCATTGTTTCAGCTTTTTCCTGCCCCACTGAACACATATCTGCATACCTCAACTCTGTTTTATCCCCCCCTAGTTCAGTCCCTTCCTACCTACATCCATGACACTTCACACACTGGATCTTTTCAATGATTTCAGGTTCCCTGGCCCCCATCATCTTATTTTCACTATTGATGTCCAGTCCCTACACAGCTCCATCCCCCACCATGAAGGCCTCAAAGTTTTCCATTTCTTTCTGGACACGAGTCCCAACCAGTTCCCACCCACCCCAACTCTCCGTCTAGTGGAACTTGTCCTCGCTATATATAATTTCTCCTTTGGCTCCTCCCATTTCCTTCAAACAAAAGGTGTAGCCATGGACAGTCACCCGGGTGTCAGCTACCTCTGCCTTTTTGTTGGCTACAATTATGTCTTGAAACAGCCTATGTTTCAAGCCTACATTGGTGTCCATCCCGCACTTCTCCTTCGCTACATCGATGTCTGCATTGGTGCTGCTTCCTGCAATCTGCGGAACTCGATGGCAAAATCAACTTTGCCTCCAACGTCCACCCCACCCTCAAATTCACCTGGCCAATTCTGAAACCTCCCTCCTCTTTCTCAATCTCACTGGAGACAGCTTATCTACTGATGTCTATTATAACCCCACAGACTTTCACAGCTACCTGGATGTACCTCTCCCCACCCTATTACTTGTAAAAATGCCATCCCCTTCCTTCAATTCCTCTGGCTCCACTGCATATGCTTCCAGGATGGGCTTTTCATTCAAGAACGAAGGAGGTGTCCTCCTTTTTCAACTAAAGGGGCTTCCTTTCTTCCGCCGTCAATGTTGCCCTCAACCGCATCTCTTCCATTTCCCACACATCTGCTCTTACCCCATCCACTGCCACCCTACCAGGAATAGGTTTCCTCTTGTCCTCACCTACCACCCCACCAGCCTCCACATCCAGCACATATTCCTACAAAACTTCTGCCATCTCCAACAGGATCCCACCAAACACATCTTTCCCTCCCCCCACATTCTGCTTTCCACAGGGATCGCTCCCTATGTGACTCCCTTGTCCATTCTTCCCTCCCCACTGATCTCCCTCCTGTATATCAGTTTGATCCAAAGGAGATTGGGAAACCTCTTTGCAAAGAATACAGTGTCAGGAGGCGTTTGGTCACACACATTGGTAGAAGGAATAAAAGCATAGACTATTTTCTAAACGGGAAGAAAATTCAAAAATCCGAATTCAGAAGGACTTGGGACTACTTATGCAGGATGCCCTAAATGTTAACTTGCAGGCTAAGTCAGTGGTGATGAAGGCAAGTGCAATGTTAGCATTCATTTCAAGAAGTCTAGAATATAAAAGCAAGTATGTAATATGGAGGTTTTAAGGCACTGGTGAGACCTCACTTGGAGTATTGTGAGCAGTTTTGGGCCCTTATCTAAGAAACAATGTGCTGACATTGGACAAGGTTCAAAAAAAGTTAACAAAAATGATTCCAGGATTGAAAACCTTATCGTATGAGGAAAGTTTAATGGCTCTGGGGCTGTACTCACTGGAATTTAGAAAAATGAGAGATGGCCTCATTGAGACCTATGAAATGTTGAAAGGCCTAGATAGAGTGGATGTGCAGAGGATATTTCCTACAGTGTGGGAGTTTAGGACCAGAAGGCACAATCTCAGAATAGAAGTACGTCTATTTAGAATGGTGATGAGGAGGAATTTCATTAGCCAGAGGGTGGTGAATCTGTGGTATTCATTGCCACAGGCGACTGTGGAGGCTAAGATATTTGGCGTATTTGTGGCGGAGGTTGATAGATTCTTGATAAGTCAAGGTGTGAAAAGTTACAGGGAGAAGGCAGGAGAATGGGGTTGAGAGGGAAATGAAATGGTGGAGCAAACTCGATGGGCCAAATGGCCTAATTCTGCTCATATGGCTTTTGGTCATATATCTAACATAAAATCTACATTGAAGGCTTTTCCCATCTAATCATTGTTGCGCTAAAATCAGACTGAAATTCAGAGAAATCCAAAGAGTAAACTTGGATTAGCATTTGTTTTTAACCTTTCTTACTCAATAGCAACCAGCACTAACCCCAATGATAATGAATTAAGAATTCTGTCCTACTGAATCCTGCAGTATTTAGACTCAAATTACATGTAAAGTGACGTGTGTAAATTATTTCTGAAATCTGCAGGGCAGTGCATGACCTCCAATAGAGCAGATTTACTAATAAATATACAGGAAGATAGGAACAACAAATTATCCATTTAGCCTTGCCTTTTATAAGACAGGAGCTGTTTCACATATACTGAACTTGTCCCTTCTGCCCAGCTAATACTTTAACATAAATCTATGTAGTTCTAAGAACAAAAATGAGAAATAGATTATGAACTCTTAAACGTGTTCCCTTACAAAGTAAGATTATGGATAAACTCAGACCTTGTAGCCCTTCCCAAAACCCATAGCACTTAATCCCCTTACAAGTTTAAAAGGTCTATTTCAATTTTGAACATTAATAATGCATTTGTAGTTCACTGGAGTACAGAATTGTGAAGAGTCTCTACTCCCTGAAGAGATTCTTCTCCACCTCAGTTATAAATTGCCAACCCCGTAATCTGTGATTGCTACATCTGGTTCTGGATTCTCCCCATGGTATCTACCCTTCAAACACCCTCAGATTTACTCATCTCTTATTCTTCTCAGCTACAGAAAGTATAGGGTCAATCTATTCAATTTTCCCTCATTCAGAAGCTACTCTAGCACTGGGTGCTTTGAAGAGTATTGTATGCAATTCACCAAATGTGGCCTCACAGCCCTGTACAGTTGGATCAAGATTTCTACATTTGTATTCCATTAGTCTTACAATAAAGTTCAACATTCTACTTGATGTCTTTATCACTAGATGTACACCGACCAACTGTTTCTTTCATAACATGAAACCATAGAAACTACAGCACAGAAACAGGCCTCTTGGCCCCTCTTGGCTTTACTGAACCATTTTTTGCTTAGTCCCACTGACCTGCACACGGACCATATCCCTCCATACACCTCCCATCCATGTATCTGTCCAATTTATTCTTAAATGTTAGAAAAGAACCCGCATTTACCACCTCACCTGGCAGCTCATTCCATACTCCCACCACTCTGTGTGAAGAAGCCCCCCCTAATGTTCCCTTTCAACTTTTCCCCCCTCACCCTTAACCCATGTCCTCTGATTTTTTTCTCCCCTTGCCTCAGTGGAAAAGGCCTGCTTGCATTCACTCTATCTATACCCACCATAATTTTATATACCTCTATCAAATCTCCCCTCATTCTTCTACGCTCCAGGGAATAAAGTCCTAACCTATTCAACCTTTCTCTGTAACTGAGTTTCTCAAGTCCCAGCAACATCCTTGTAAACCTTCTCTGCACTCTTTCAACCTTATTTATATCCTTCCTGTAATTTGGTGACCAAAACTGAACACAATACTCCAGATTCGGCCTCACCAATGCCTTATACAACCTCATCATAATATTCCAGCTCTTATACTCAATACTTTGATTGATAAAGGCCAATGTACCAAAAGCTCTCTTTACAACCCTATCTACCCGTGACGCCACTTTTAGGGAATTTTGTATCTGTATTTCCAGATCCCTCCGTTCCACTGCACTCCTCAGTGCCTTACCATTAACCCTGTATGTTCTACCTTGGTTTGTCCTTCCAACATGCAATATCTCACACTTGTCTGTATTAAACTCCATCTGCCATTTTTCAGCCCATTTTTCCAGCTGGTCCAAATCCCTCTGCAGGCTCTGAAAACCTTCCTCACTGTCCACTACACCTCCAATCTTTGTATCATCAGCAAAATTGCTGATCCAATTTACTACATTATCATCCAGATCATTGATATACATGACAAATAACAATGGACCCAGCACTGATCCCTGTGGCACACCACTAGTCACAGGCCTCCACTCAGAGAAGCAATTCTCTACTACCACTCTTTGGCTTCTTCCATCGAGCCAATGTCTAATCCAATTTACCACCTCTCCATGTATACCTAGTGACTGAATTTTCCTAACTAACCTCCCATGCGGGACCTTGTCAAAGGCCTTACTGATGTCCACGTAGACAATATCCACTGTCTTCCCTTCATCCACTTTCCTGGTAACCTCCTCGAAAAACTCCAATAGATTGGTCAAACATGACCTACCACGCACAAAGCCATGTTGACTCTCCCTAATAAGTCCCTGTCTATCCAAATGCTTGTAGATTCTGTCTCTTAGTACTCCCTCCAATAACTTACCCACTACCGACGTTAAACTTACTGGCCTATAATTTCCCGGATTACTTTTTGATCCTTTTTTACACAACGGAACAACATAAGCCACTCTCCAATCCCCCGGCACCTCACCCATAGACAGCGACATTTTAAGTATTTCTGCCAGGGCCCCCACAATTTCAACACTAGTCTCCTTCAAAGTCCGAGGGAACACCCTGTCAGGTCCCGGGGATTTATCCACTTTAATTTTCCTCAAGACAGCAAGCACCGCCTCCTTTCCAATCTGTACAGTTTCCATAATCTCACTACTTGATTCCCTTAATTCCATAGACTTCATGCCACTTTCCTTAGTAAATACAGACGCAAAAAACCTATTTAAGATCTCCCCCACTTCCTTTGGTTCCACACATAGCTGACCACTCTGATCTTCAAGAGGACCAATTTTATCCCTTACAATCCTTTTGCTCTTAATATACCTGTAAAAGCTCTTTGGATTATCCTTCACTTTGACTGCCAAGGCAACCTCATGTCCTCTTTTAGCCCTCCTGATTTCTTTCTTAAGTATTTTCTTGCGCTTCTTATACTCCTCAAGCACCTTATTTACTCCCTGTTTCCTATACATGTCATACAACTCCTCTTCTTCTTTATCAGAGTTGCAATATCCCTTGAGAACCAAGGTTCCTTATTCCTACTCACTTTGCCTTTAATCCTGACAGGAACATACAAACTCTGCACTCTCAAAATTTCTCCTTTGAAGGCTTCCCACCTACCAATCACATCTTTGCCAGGGAACAACCTGTCCCAATCCACACTTTTTAGATCCTTTCTCATTTCTTCAAATTTGGCCTACTTCCAGTTAAGAACCTCAACCCTAGGACCAGATCTATCCTTGTCCATGATCAAGTTGAAACTAATGGTGTAATGATCACTGGAACCAAAGTGCTCTCCTACACAGACTTCCGTCACTTGTCCTAACTCGTTTCCTAACAGGAGATCCAATATTGCATCCCCTCTAGTTGGTCCCTCCATATATTGATTTAGAAAACTTTCCTGAACACATTTTACAAACTCTAAACCATCTAGACCCCTAACAGTATGGGAGTCCCAATCGATATATGGAAAATTAAAATCCCCTACCACCACAACTTTATGTTTCCTGCAGTTGCCTGCTATCTCTCTGCAGATTTGCTCTTCCAATTCTCGTTGACTATTGGGTGGTCTGTAATACAATCCCACTAATGTGGCCATACCTTTCCTGTTTCTCAGCTCCACCCATAAGGACTCAGTGGACAAGCCCTCTAATCTGTCCTGCCTGAGCACTGCTGTAATATTTTCCCTAACAAGCAATGCTATTCCCCCACCTTTCATTCCTCTGCCTCGATCACATCTGAAACATCGGAACCCTGGAATATTAAGCTGCCAGACCTGCCCCTCCTGTAGCCAAGTTTCACTAATTGCTATAACGTCATAATTCCACGTGTCAATCCATGCCCTCAACTCATCCGCCTTTCCCGCAATACTCCTAGCATTGAAATATATACACCTCAGAATTAATGATTTAGAGCAACAACATCTCACAATTTATTTACTGTACTACATTCATATAATTTGGTATATTCAAGTACATTTTATTCTATATAATGATTGTTTTACGTATGATTTTTAATCTTGTCTCGTATTGTTATGCCTCTGTTGATTTCTCTTTACAATCTATGTAAAGCACCTTAATGTATGACAGGTACTATATACATAAAGTTATTGCTCCTACAATATTGTATATCCTTCTTACAAAGTGGGTAACTTCAGATCCCTATATTATATTCCACCTGAATTGTTTTCCCACTCAATTGACTATTCTCATATCCTTTTATAGAATCTGTTTCCTCATCACAACTTAGTTTTCCAATTTGTTTTGTAGTGTTAGCATGTTCAGTTCCTGCAGTCAAGAAAATGAGAACCTCTAAGCAGCTTTGGCCCCAGCACTAATCTGTGAATAGTTACAGTTTATCAACCTGCAAATGGTTCATTTATCTCTACTCCATTATTTCTGTAATCCAACCAATCCCACTTCCAATATCCCCCTTCAAACTAATGGCTAGCCATCTTACAGTGCCCTTTATTGTGATACTTTGTCAAATGCCTTTTGGAGATTTAAACACATTGCAAAAACTGGTTCCACTTTAACTACTGTACTAATGGCATCAGACACAGCTCCAATATTTTGTCAAGTAGATACTAGATTCAAGCACTTTTCCAATGACAGATATTAGGCTAATCAGCCTACACTTAACTGTTCCACAATCCCTCCATCTCTGAATAGCAGTGCTCATTTACTGCTTGCTAATTCACAAAATTTTTCAGAATCTGATCAATTTTCAAAGATCCAAACCAATGGACACATTATTTTGACAGCCACTCTTTAAAAATAACGTTTAAAATTAATGATCAACCTAGCATCAACGGTGGTTTTACAGAAGAGAGATATACACTTTGAACAAACAAAATATACAACTTTACTCTTATTCTTATGGTCTTATGGTGGGGCTGAGAGGTAAATGGATCAGGCACAATGAAATGACAGAGAGGACTAGATGGGCCAAATGGCCTAATTCTGCTCCTATATCTTATGGTCTACTCCTGAAAGGCCTTCTTCTAATCCTTGGATTATATTCTTTAAATCCAAGTTCAAAGTAAATTTATTATCAAGGGACATATATATATAACCATATACAACCCTGAGATTAGTTTTCCTATGAGCAATCACAGTAAATCCAAGAAACACAGTAGAATCAATGGAAGTACGGACAAACAACCAATGTGCAAAAGACAACAAACTGGATAAATGAAAAAGAAACATTGATAATTAAATAAGCAATAAATATCAAGAACATGAGATGAAGAGTCCTTGAAAGTGAGTCCATTGGTTGCAGGGATGTTTCAATGATGGAGCAAGTGAGAACAGTTCAGCGATGGGGTGAGTGAAGCTGAGTGAACTTATCCCCACTGATTCAAGAACCTGATGGTTGAGGGGTATTAACTGTCCCTGAACCTGGTGGTGAGAGTCCTGAGGCTCCTGTACCTCCTTCCTGATGGCAACATTGAGAAGAGTGCATGGCCTGGGTGGTGAGGTTCCCTGATGGTGGATGCTGTTTTCTTGCAACAGTGCTCCACGTAGATGTGCTCAATTGCAAGGAGGGCTTTACCTGTGAGGGACTGGGCCATATCTATTACTTTTTGTAGTTCTTTCTGCTCAAAAGACCTTAAGCTATAGGAGCAGTATTAGGCTATTTGGCCCATCGCATCTGCTCCACCATTTAATCATGGCTGATCAAATTTTCCTCTCTCATTCTCCCGCCTTCTCCCCATATCTCTCCACGCCCTGAACAACCAATAATCTATCAATCTCTGCCTTAAATATACATAAAGACTTGGCCTGCACAGCTGCCTGTGGAAAAGAATTCCATAGATCCATCAGTCTCTGGCTAAAGAAATTCCTTCTCATGCCCATTCTCACAGGATGCCCCTCTATTCTGAGGCAGTGTCCTCCAGTCTTAGACTGTCCCACCATAGGAAACATCCTCTCCACATCCGCTCTATCAAGGCCTTTCACCATTTGATAGGTTTCAATGAGGTCAATCCTCATTTTTCTGAATTGCAGTGAATACAGGCCCAGAGCTACCAAACGCTCTTCATATGACAAGCCATTCAATCTTGGAATCAATTTCATGAACCTCCTTTGAACCCTCTCCAGTTTCAGCACATCCTTTCAAACCTGCTTTGAATTCTCCAAGTGGGGTCTCACTAGTGCGTTATAAAGTCTCAACATTACATCCTTGCTTTTATATTCTCGTCCTCTTGAACTGAATGCTAACATCGCCACAGACTCAACCTGCAATTCCTTTTGCAACTCAGTTTTTTTGTATTTTCACTCCATTGTCTTTCATAGTCATGCCTTTCATTTCTTCTACTAAAATGCATAACCATACACTGTATTCCATCTGCCATTTCTTTGACCATTCTCCTAATCTGTCTGTCCTTCTACAGCCTCTCTACTTCCTCAAAGCTACCTGCCATTTCACCTATTTTCATATCGTCTGAAAACTGCAACAAACCATCAATTCCAACATCCAAATCATTAACATGTAAATTAAAAAGAATCGATCCAAACACAGGCTCCCATAGAACATCACTAGTCACTGGCAGCCAGCCAGAAAAGTTCCCTTCATTTTGACTTTTTGCCTCCTCCAATCTGCCACTGTTTTATCCATGCTAGAAACTTTTCTGTAATACCATGGGCTCATAGCTTGTTACACAGTCTCATGTGTGGCAACTTATCAAAGACCTTCTGAAAATCCAAGTACACAACATCCACTAATTCTTCATTGTCTATTCCTGCTTATTATTTCTTCTAACAATTCCAACAGATTTGTCGGGCAAGATTTTCCCTTCAGGAAACCATACTGACTGTGGCCTATTTTATCATGTGCCTCCAAGTAGCCTGAGACCTCATAATAAATGATCAACTCTAACAACTTCCCAACCACTGAGGTCAGACTAACTGACCTAGTTTCATTTTCTGTCTCTCTCTAGTCTTCTGGAACCATTCCAGAATCTAGTGATTCTTGAAAGATGATTCCTAATATCTCCACAATCTCTTCAGCCACCTCTTTCAGAACTCTGGGATGCACACCATCTGCTCCAGGTGACCTACTATCTTCAGGCCTTTCAGTTTCCCAAGAACCTTTCTTCTAGGTATGGTAATTTCACACACATCATGCCCCCTGATACCTAGAAGTTCCACCATACAGCTAATGCCTTCAATAGTTAAAACTTTGTCTGCCATTTTGTTGTCCCCCATTGCTACCTCTCCAGCATCATTTTCCAGTGGTCTCATATCCACTTTCACCTCTGCTTTACAGATTATGTATCTGAAGAAAATTTTGGTATCCTCTTTGATGTTATTGGCTAGCTTACTTTCATATTCTGATTAAGAAGTTACAGATCTGGGCCTCTTTATCTCACTCTGCAATTGGATCCACAACTTCCTAAACGGAAGACCACAATCTGTGCGGATTGGTGATAATATCACCTCCTCGCTGACGATCAACACTGGTGCACCTCAGGGATCTGTGCTTAGCCCACTGCTCTACTCTCTCCATACCAATGACTGTCTGGCTAAGCATAGCTCAAATACCATCTATAAACTTGCTGATGATACAACCATTGTCGGTAGAATCTCAGATGGTGACAAGAGGATATACAGATGTGAGATATGCCAACTAGTGGAGTGATGTCGCAGCAACAACCTTGCACTCAACATCAGTAAGACGAAAGAGCTGAATGACAAATTGATGAGGAAAAACTTGAGAGGCAGAACTTATGAACATTAGGAGAGGCACAATATGATTAGGAATAGTCAGCATGGCTTTGTGAAAGGCAGGTTGTGCCTTGCCAGCCTGATTGAATTTTTGAGGATGTGACTAAACACATTGATGAAGGTACAGCAGTAGATGTAGTGTATATGGATTTCAGCAAGGCATTTGACAAGGTATCCTATGTAAGGCTTATTGAGAAAGTAAGGAGGCATGGGATCCAAGGAAACATTGCTTTGTGGATCAGGAACTGGCTTGCCCACAGAGGGCAAAGAGTGGTTGTAGACAGGTCATATTCTGAATGGTCAGTCACCAGTGGTGTGCCTCAGGGATCTGTTCTAGGACCCCTACTCTTCGTGATTTTTATAAATGACCTGGATGAAAAAGTGGAGGGATAGGTTAGTAAATTTGCTGATGACACAAAGGTTAGAGCATTGGCTGATTGGTTGAAGGCAGCAAGTGGGAATAAAAGAATCCCTTTTTTGGTTGGCAGCCACTGACTGGTGGTGTTCCGCAGGGGTCGGTGTTTGGATCATTTCTTTTTATGCTGTATTTCAATGATTTAGATGATGGAATAGATGGCTTTGTTGCCAAGTTTGCAGATGATACGAAGATTGGTGGTAGGCAGGTAGTGTTGAGGAAACAGGAAGGCTGCAGAAGGACTTAGACAAATTAGAAGAATGGCCAAGAAAGCGGCAAATGAAACACAATGTTGGAAAATGCATGATCATGCACTTTTGTAGTAGAAATAAATATGCAAACTATTTTCTAAACAGAGAGGAAATCCAAAAATCTGAGAAGCAAAGCGACTTGGGAGTCCTTGTGGAGAACACCCTGAAGGTTAACTTACAGGTTGAGTCAGTGGTGAGGAAAGCAAATGCAATGCTAACGTTCATTTCAAGAGATCTAGAATACAAGAGCAGGGATGTGATGCTAAGGCTTTGTAAGGCACTGGTGAAGCCTCACCTTGAGTATTGTGAACAGTTTTAGGCTCCTCATCTTAGAAAAGACGTGCTGGCATTGGAGAGGGTCCAGAGGAGGTTCACAAGGATGATTCTGGGAATGAAAAGGTTATCATACGAGGAACGTGTGATGGTTCTGGGTCTGTACTCTTTGAGATTTAGAAGGATGGTGGGGGGGGGGGGGGGAGGGTCCATATTGAAATCTTTTAAATGTTGAAAGCCCAAGACAGAGTAAATGTGGAAAGGATGTTTCCAATAGTGGGGGAGTCTAGGACAAGAGGGTACAGTCTCAGGAGAGAGTGTCGGCCATTTAAAACAGATGTGGAGAAATTTCTTTAGCTAGAGGGTGGTGAATTTGTAGAATTTGTTACCAAAGGTAGCTATCAAGGCAAGGCCATTGGGAGTATTTAAGGCAGAGATTAATAAGTTCTTAAATGGCCGCGACATCAAAGGTTACGGGGAGAAGGTCAGGAAGTGAAGCTGAGGAGAGGAAAAAGGTTATCAGCCATAAGTGAATGGCGGGTCAGACTTGATGGGCCAAATGGCCTAATTCTGCTCCTATGTCTTATGGTCTAATATTTCCCACTGAGCTGCAAGAAGAACAGACAAATCCAAGCTATTCAGAATCAGAATCAGGTTTTTTAATCACCAGCATGTAACATGAAATTTGTTAGCTCAGCAGCAGTTCAATGCAATACATCATCTAGTAAAGAAAAAAAATAAACAAGTGAATCAATTACGTATATTGAATAGATTAAAAATCGTGCAAAAACAGAGATACTGTATATTAAAAAAAAGAGGTTGTGTCCAAAGCTGAGCGTGTGTCTTCAGGCTTCTGTACCTCCTACCTTGGTAACAGTGAGAAAAGGGCATGCTCTGGGTGTTGGAGATCCTTAATAATGGCCACTGCCTTTCTGAGACACCGCTCCCTAAAGATGTCCTGGGTACTTTGTAGGCTAGTGCCAAGATGGAGCTGACTAGATATACAACCATCTGCAGCTTCTTTCGCTCCTGTTCAGTAGCCCCTCCATACCAGACAGTGATGCAGCCTGTCAGAATGCTCTCCACGGTACAACTATAGAAGTTTTTGAGTGTATTTGTTGACATGCCAGATCCCTCAAACTCCTAATAAAATATATCCGCTGTCTGGCCTTCTTTATAACTACATCGATATGTTGGGACCAGGTTTGATCCTCAGAGATCTTGACACCCAGGAACTTGAAACTGTTCACTCTCTCCACTTCTGATCCCTCTAGGAGGATTGGTATGTGTTCCTTCATCTTACCCTTCCTGAAGTCCACAATCAGCTCTTTCATCTTACTGACATTGAGTGCCAGGTTATTGTTGCTGCACCACTCCACTAGTTGGCATATCTCACTCCTGTATGCCCTCGAGTTACCACCCGAGATTCTACCAACCATGGTTGTATCGTCAGAAATTTTATAGATGGTACTTGAGCTATGCCTAGCCACAGAGTCATGTGTATACAGAGAGTAGAGCAGTGGGCTAAGCACACACCCCTGAGGTGTGCCAGAGTTGATCACCAACGAGGAGGATACGTTATCACCAATCTGCACAGACTGTGGCCTTCCGGTTAGGAAGTTGAGAATCCAATTGCAGAGGGAGGTACAGAGGCCCAGGTTCTGCAACTTCTCAATCAGGATTGTGGGAATGATGGTGTTAGATACTGAGCTAGAGTCGATGAACAGCACCCAGACGTAGGTGTTTGTGTTGTCCAGGTGGTCTAAATGCGTTTGGAGAGCCACTGAGGCAACATTGCACCTGACATTGACCTATTGTGGCGATAGGCAAATTGCAATGGGTCCAGGTCCTTGCTGAGGTAGGAGTTCAGTTTATGACCAACCTCTCAAAGCATTTCATCACTGTCGATGTGAGTGCTACCGGGCGATAGTCATTAAGGCAGCCCACATTATTCTTCCTAGACACTGGTATAATTGTTGCCTTTTTGAAGCAAATGGGAACTTCCGCCCATAGCAGTGAGAGGTTGAAAATGTCCTTGAATACTCCCGCTAGTTGGTTGGCACAGGTTTTCAGAGCCTTACCAGGTACTCCATCGGGACTTTCCACCTTGCGAGAGTTCACTCTCTTTAAAAACAGTCCAACATTGGCCTCTGAGACAGAGATCACAGGGTCATCAGGTGCAGCAGAGATCTTCGCAGCTGTAGTTGTGTTCTCCCTTTCAAAGCGTGCATAGAAGGTGTTGAGTTCATCTGGTAGTGAAGCATCATGCCATTCAGGTGATTGGGTTTCACTTTGTAGGAAGTAATATCTTGCAGACCTTGCCAGAGTTGCCGTATCTGATATCGCCTCCAACTCGTTCGAAATTGCCCTCTGCAAATCATACCTGGTTTTCTGGTACAGGCCAGATGTAAATGCCACAGATCTAACTTTCAGCAGATGACCTACCTCCTGGTTCATCCACGGCTTTTGGTTTGGGAATGTATAATAATTCTTTGTGGGCACACACCCATCCACACAGGTTTTAATGAATCGGTAACAACTGCAGCATAGTCATCCAGGTTCAAAGATAAATCCCTGAATACAGTCAAAGTAGTCTTGCAGGCACTCCTGTGCTTTCCTTGTCCAAACCTTCCTGGTCCTCACTGCTGGTGCTGCAGTCTTCAGTCTCTGCCTATACTCAGGGAGTAAAAGTACAGCCAGGTGATCAGACTTCCCGAAGTGAGGGTGTGGAATAGCACAGTAAGTATTCTTGATGGTGGTGTAGCAATGGTCCAGCATGTTGTTTGCTCTGGTATTGCAAGTGATCTGTTAATGATAGTTGTTTATTGATTTTTTCAGACTGGCCTGGTTAAAATCGCCCAAAACGATGGTGAAGGTGTTAGGATGCGCTGTTTCGTGCATGTTGATCCCATTGCTCAGATCATCTAAAGCCTGCTTGACATGGGCCTGAGATGGAATGTAAACTGCTACCGAAATGACCCCAGAGAACTCCTGTGGTAGGTAAAAAGGACGACACTTTACTGCGAGATAGTCCAGGTCTGGTGAGCAGAATTGGGACAGCACTGATATATTTGTGCACCAAGAAGAGTTGATCATGAGGCATACTCATCCACCTCTGCTTTTGAGAGACTCTACAGATCTATACTGACACGGTATAGTAAACCCGTTGATCTGAATCGCTGCATCTGGTACGGAAGGAGTTAACCAGGATTCTGTGAAACAAAGGACACACGCAGTCCTATTATCCCTCTGATTCAGCACCCTGGCTCTGAGATCATATGTTTTATTCACCAGTGACTGCACATTCGCCAGCAAGATAGTCGGTATAGGGAGTTTAAAACCTCGTTTCCTTAAACACATTTGTAATCCTAATCTCCGCCCGCACTTCCTCCGAGGTGTCCTCCGTAGGCACTTCCAACCACAAACGGTGTTGTTTCCATTGGTTTTAAGCAGCAATAGTTCGTTTAATCGCACTAAGACATCTTTGTTGACTGTGCTGACCTTGGAAGCTTTTTAGCTGTATCAGGCTGAAACAGGAATATTTAATCGTATCTATTGAGAGTACTGCTGCTATTCGAGTTGTGCCTAGGTGCCCCGGAAGTAATTCATGCAGAATTAAATTCATGGCTGGAGAGTTCTGGAGTCTGTAATAAATTCACTTAGAGGAGTAATATCTTTTCAATTAACCAAGTATATGAATAGCTAGAGAAAGCATTTTGCTAGATCTATAAATAGAAAAATAGTCTGCTCCATCCTATCTAATGACAACAGTCTAGGTGAACAGATACTCACCATGTAAATGAAGAGAGGCACAATGCTCTGTAGAGCTCCCATGTACTGGCTCAGCGCTGCATTAAACCTCTCAATGTAAGCATCCGGGCAGCTGACCTGCAAAAAGTATTTAGGACAGTGTTAAAGGAATACGCATGTCTAAGTAAAATACCAGCTGCATTATAGGTTCTATTTGTTTGCTTTGCAATTGATACTAATGTAGCTGTTTCAGATAGTGTGGAAGGTTATGAAGACTTAAAGATCTTTTCAGCAAGAAAAGTGAGTTTAGGATTGGCAAATTACTTTCAATCCAGATAACTGAGGTATTGCTATTATGGAAGATCAAACCAGGTAGGACCTGCACAATGACCGGTACTGCTCCTGAGAATGTTATGAAACAGAGGGAGTGCAAATGCAGAGTTCACTAGAAGCGATGTCACAGGCAGATAGATGGTAAAGAAGGCGTTTTGTATGCTGGCCTTCATCAGTCAGAGCATTCAGTATAGGTGTAGACATGGTGAATTCTATAATATGTTGACAAGGCTGCACTTGAGCAATGAGTACATTTTGGTTACTCCATTATAAGGAAAGACATTGTTAAACCAGAAAGAGTACATATGAGATTTACCAGGATGTTGCCCGTTTTGGCAGCCTGAGTTACAAGAGGCTGTGTAGTCTGGGATGTTATTTCCTGGAATATAGGAGAATAAGGAGTGACCTAATAGAGGGATCATGAGGAGAGCAGACAAGGTGAAAACTCATTCAATAGGGCATAGGTTTAAAATCAGAGGCGAGAGATTAAAATGGGATATTAGGCAAGTTCTTCATGCAAAGGGTGGTTGGAATATGAAGTGAGAGGCTGCCCGATAGACTCATTGGCAAGCAGATCTCATCAAAGTCTGAACCTTGAAGCTGTGGGGAGATGATCCCCACACATACATGGAGGATGCGAATGTCTTAACTGGATGGTGAGGATGGGAAACAGAGGTTAGAGTGCAGTTCAATGATTCTCCCTCAAACTGATCACTCTTCTCCCTATGCAGGCGGAACAGTACAGGCTAGGCTGGTGATCACGCAGCCCCATACCCACATACCCAGGAGGGAGAGGAAGAAGAGGATCAGGAACATGTGGGAAGTGGTACAATGGGCCCCTCTGTGACAATAGAGATCAGGGAATTCTCTACTAAGTAATTGGTAGGATTAGGGGAGAGGCACAGAGAGAAGCCAGCAGAGCCTCTTGTCACATGGTTTTTGTACTGGAGTGAGTCTGTCTAATAGAAGTGGCCATCCTAGGGGCAGGGGGGGGTGACAGCTGTCCCAAAATGCGATCAATAATGCCTTAAGGGCAGTACTTGCTTCCCATAAAGGTAATGATCATTATGGGATTGGTGGTCAGGATCAGGTACCCTTCCCTCCTAGTGTGGAATTTAAAACTCCTAGCTGAGTACAGCACAGTGGAGGAATGGACCAAAGTCCTTTGCCAGTGGGCTCTAATTACTGTAAGTGCAGCTATTTGGTTTAGAGTACACAAGGGAGGGTCCCTACAGTTGGGTTCACAAATTAGACAAGCGGCCTGGGGATGGCGGGCTGTGTGACTTTTAAGGAAATGCTTTTGCCATTACTCATAGCTAAGGAGCTGAAGGAACACATAAATGGAGTACCCATTCTCACCCTCTCTGCAATGTGGAGGGAGCACTGCCAAGGGAAGAGAGGTCAGGAAGCTGTAAAGGGAGAGGGATCATTCTTCAAGCCTTCTTCTGATAAGGACTCCTTTTTCCTCCAAGAATTCCTCCATATTCTGTTCAGGATTCCCTATGTCTCTTGCTGAAGGCTCTGCAAAGGACACCAGTGGACCTTCAGTGGCAGCAGGGGTAGCGGGGGGAGGCGGGGGGTGACACCTTCCCACCTCAGCGTTTGGAGATAGGGTCATTCACCCTGCACTCCTTCCTCTTGTAATAAAGTGTGAATATTTGAGTTTGAAAATGATGTGCGAAGTGTAGCCACAAGAGCTTGTTTTTGTTAAATCTGTATTGGATGGGTATTTTAATTAATCCTATGCTTCAGCAGAAAAGGTGACTGATTGAAATATTCTTCTACTTGGTACAGGAATTTGCAGGAGTTATCATCTTTTCAGAGGACTTTAAGTGGTTGTATGAATGTGTTAATATGTTGGGGCCTTGCACCAAGTAGTCTTTTCTTCCCCGTTCTTTAGAAAATTTGTTCTTCACTGAGGGAATTAATTGGTTGTTCTAAGTTTTGCAGTTACTTGTGAAAGTTCTGAAGGAAGAGAAGTACATGCATGGATTTTTATTTGTACTGTGTATTATTTTATCTGTTTTCTGTTGAATTGACTGCAGAGTGTGACCCAAATCTCACACTAGCCATGTGAAATCCAAGTTACGCCTTTGAAATCTGTGCATCTTTATTCCTGACACAAGATGTCCACATTTCAAAGGGAAATGGGAAATTCGGGAATTGATCATTGGTAGACAGTTAAATTGGAAACTTGGAATTCATATTTTGGAAGACTAGAAGATTTGGGGAACAATCGTTAGCTGTTGTCTTTGCTAATAAAGACTGTTTTATGTCTAAACACCCAGCTATTAGAAACAAGTGAGTTTGTGCTTTCAGAATGGCAAAGTGCTGGATACTGATGGAAATGGTGATGATGCTGACGTGTGGTAGGAGGTGCTATAACACATTCCTGTGTATGGCGTATAGATACACAAACAGAACTAACGTGTTGAATTGCTGGATTTGTACGACAACTGCTACCCACACCGCAGAAGGGATGACATTAATACCAATCCCTTTTGATGACACGGAGGAAGGCTGTTGGAGGAAGTTGTCTAGCATTGCAGGTCTTAGCATTCTGTTTTTGGGGAAGCCAGGAAGGAGAAGTCTCTTCCAGCCAAGCATGCCCCATAGTATGGTAACGGCCTTAAAGAACTAGAGCTTTAGTAACCCCCAGTGGAGTAAGAGCTTTAAGGACTGGTACTTTTCTGGGTTTGATTTATTTAATTCAAAGGTCCCAAATCTGAAAGTGATTCCCCAGGTGACAGGGAAGGGAAAGGAAAGGAATATTGGCACAGGCAGTATAGGCACAGATCCAGCCAGTCACTGGGACACATCGAGTGAGAGCAGGAGGAGTATCCTAACTGTGTCTACGCAAAAAAGGTGCTTTGAAAGTTGGCACCGCCTGGACACTGAATGGCACTTACTGGATATGTGGCTTCTAGGTCTTTCCGTGGCTCTCCACAGGGTGGTATGGTTGCCTCTATCTGGGGTATGTGGTGCTGTACATTCACCACCACAGTGCCCTTGCTGGTCAGTGTGGTAGGACTATCACAGAGGCAGAAAGGTCTTGGACAGACTTTCATAGTACGGTATGGCCAGACTGGCCTGGGAACTGATTCGGATGGCCTTAGATACCTGTTCACAAAGAAAGGTGGCATTTGTGCTATTATTGGTTAAGAATGTTGCACCTACATTACCGACAAGCCAGGGAATATCACTCACCTGGTAGTCACATCAGTAGTCAGTGGGTTAATGGGGGGGGGGGGGGGAGGGCAGTTCAAATAGTTATTACATTCTAGGGGAGGCTGCTGGGCTTTTGGGATACCAGCAGACTGGTAGATTACTGTAGTACACTGGGGGGGGGGGGGGGGAGAGGGTGAATGACTACTGGGTTTATAGTACTGGATATTGTACTTCTGTGTTTTATACCTAGTTTAGTGAGACATTCACAGGGGTTCATACCAGTCAGATTGTCAAGGTGTTGGGCGTTTCAAGAGGCGAAGTGTAATGTGAAGGGTTGGTTGGCTTATTTGCCAGTTGAAAGTCACTGAGGTGCTGGTCATTGATTGGCCCCTTCAAAGGATTCAGCAGCCCTTTCCCATAGGTTGCCTTTCGCACCACAGCATCGGCTTCCAGTTCTGGGCACCTCAGGGGTATAGGAATAGCACGTGCGAGAGACACAGAATTTTTCCTTTATTTCCAGGGGCTTTCTTCACACTCGATCAGTGCTGAAGAATCACTGGGAAAGTATGCTGCAGATGTAGGATTGCCCACATGCACACTTAGCTGAGTATCTGCTGAAGGTTTAGTTTTGTAGTTGTGCAACTTGGGGAGTCTTAACGAAGTATCTGTTATATTTGGAGTGTTATTGAATGCTTATCGTCATAGTTTTCATAACTTAGGGTGGCTTAGATGAGTATTTATTTGACATAAAAGTTTGGTCAAATGTTTTAATGTATGTCTGTAAAGAAATAGTTGATGTTCTTACTCATAAATAGTGGCTTCTGCCCCACTTACTAAACCCTTGAACCTGCATTCCCCATAACAATGGTATGCATTTGGAAAGGAGCTGTCAGAAATTATGGTCAAGGTGGGCACATTAGCAACATCCAAAAGCCATCTAGGTAAATTCAGAGTACATTTCTTATCAAAGTATGTATGCAATAGAGATTTGCCTTCTTGCAGGCTGCCACAAAAGAAACACCACAGAAAACACATTTTAAAAAAAACACACATAAAGACCATAAAACACGCAATGTGTGAAAAAAAGCACATGGAACATGAACTGCAGTGTCCCCAAAAGCGAGTTGACAGCTACGGAGCCCGTTCAGTGCTAAGGCCAGTGAAGCCCATATAGGAGCCCAATGACTGTAGGGCAACTCTGCTCCTGAACCTGGCAGCATGGGACACAACACTCTTGCATCTTCTGCCCAGTGGCAGCAGCGAGAATAGGAGGAGACTGGTCAAATACAGGCAGGCAGCACTAAACACCTATTCATTTTCTGCTCTCATCCTTGATTTTAATCTTGCTCAAGGCTTTAAATTAGCATGGAGTAACGGAACCGACCATGGGTTCATGTTCTGCCATCAGGAATCGACGCAGCCACCCCCAGCAATGGTTGCCCCTGCCATAGCTGCAGTCACTGCTCCACTCTCATCCACACTCAACTCCCCAGGTGACTGCAAAAGCGCCGATCATTTAGTCAGCTCAAAATTTCATCCATAAAAGAGAAATTACAGGTTGCAATCGATCACAGTTAAGAAATTTATCAAGTATATCTAATTGTTTTGTGAACTGTCTGCAATATGTTACCATTAGTCACTGGCACCATTTTGCCACACAATAAGTACATGGATAGAAGAGGTTCAGAGGGCTATGGGCCAAACTTAGAAAGATAGGGCAGGACAGTTAGGATGGACAAGATGAGCCAACGGCCCACTTCTGCGCTGTATGACTGTTCTAGCCTCATTTAGTAAAAACTAAAACTTTGGGTTAATTAGCGAATATGATCTGAAGAAAATAAATCCTTTTCAATATACACACAAAAACTGCTGGTGAACGCAGCAGGCCAGGTAGCATCTATAGGAAGAGGTACAGTCAACATTTTGGGCTGAGACTCTTCGTCAGGACTAACTGAAAGAAGAGCTAGTAAGAGATTTGAAAGTGGCAGGGGGAGGAGGAGATCCGAAATGATAGGCGAAGTCAGGAGGGGGAGGGATGGAGCCAAGAGCTGGACAGTTGATTGGCAAAAGGGATAAGTTAGGATAATGGGACGGGAGGCCTTGGGAGAAAGAAAGGGGGAGGGGGGAAGCCCGGAGGATGGGCAAGGAGTATAGTGAGAGAGACAGAGGGAGAAAAAGAGGAGAGAGAGAGAGAGAGAGAGAGAGAGAGAGAGAGAGAGAGAGAGAGAGAGAGAGAGAGAGAGAGAGAGAGAGAGAAAGAGGGGGGAGAATATTAATAATAAATAAATAACAGATGGGATACGAAGGGGAGGTGGGGCATTAACGGACGTTAGAGAAGTCAATGCTCATGCCATCAGGTTGGAGGCTACCCTGATGGAATATAAGGTATTGTTCCTCCGACCTGAGTGTGGCTTCATCTTGACAGTAGAGGAGGCTGTGGATAGACATATCAGACTTTCAAATCTCTTACTATCTCTTCTTTCAGTTAGTCCTGACGAAGGGTCTTGGCCCGAAACATCAACTGTACCTCTTCCTATAGATGCTGCCTGGCCTGCTGCGTTCACCAGCATTTTTTGTGTGTTGCTTGAAATTCCAGCATCTGCAGATTTCCTCGTGTTTGCGTTCTTATCAATATATTGTGTTCTCTCTTTTTTACTATAAATCAGCTTTCCACTTCCAGTATTTTGTACCTTTACCCACCCCCAGAAATTCTCATCTTTCTTTTTAATATTATTCCACCCAAGTATGGCAAACTACAACCATTCCAATTCCAGGTGCCAACTCCAATTCAGCATCCTCAATGGGAAGGCACCAGTGGGAAATGTGAGCCACAGAACTGTTGAAGTGTTTGAGAACTCTTCAGTGCAAAAGCAGATGCTGGCTTCCCAGAAGAGCTGACACTTAGACAAATATACAAACTATGCTGGTTGTGGGAAGCACCAACATGCAGCCACTCCACCTTCATTCAATGGAATTCTGTCTTGCTAAGATTCCTCAGCTTTACACAGGGGGGAACAAAAAATCACTGACACAAAAGAGGCAAATATGTCTTTACACTGCAAGCAACAATATTTGAATAGAGATTATGCAATTTTATTTTTGTTAATAATGTAATGTCACAAATCTTTTCTTATTGTTTTTAAGACCACAAGATATAGAGCAGAATTAGGTCATTTGGCCCATCGATCCGCTCTACCATTTCATCATAGCTGATCCAATTTTCCTCTCATCCCCAATCTCCTACTATCTCCCGTATGCCTTCATGCCCTGACCAATCAAGAATCTATCAACCTCAGCCTTAAATATAAAAGACTATCTCCACAGATGCCTATGGCAAAAAGTTCTACAGATAACGTGATCTCAATCTATAAATTAAATTTTATAGAGTCCTAGAGAAGTACAGCACAGACACAGGCTCTTTGACCCATCTAGTCCATGACAAACCATTTAAACTGCTTATTCCCATCGACCTGCAGCAGGACCATAGATCGCCACACCCTTATCATCCATCTACTTATCCAAACTTCTGTTAAACGTTGAAATCAAGCTTGTATGCACCACTTGTGCTGGCAGCTCATTCCATATTGTTACAACCCTTTGAGTGAAGTTTCCCCTCAAGTTCCCATTAAACCTTTCATCACCCTTAACCCATGACCTCTGGTTGTAGTCCCACACAATCTCATGGAAAGGTCTGCTTGTATTTACCCTGTCTATACCCCTCATAACTTTGTATAACTCGATCAAATTTCCTCTCATCTTCTACTTTCCAAGGAATAAAGTCCTAACCTATTCAATCTTTCCTTATAGAACATAGAATAGTACAGCACAGTACAGGCCCTTCAGCCCACATTGTTGTGCCGACCCTCAAACCCTGCCTCCCATATAACTCCCCACCTTAAATTCCTCCATATATCTGTCTAGTAGTCTCTTAAATTTCACTAGTATATCTGCCTCCACCACTGACTCAGGCAGGGTATTCCATGCACCAACCACTCTCTGAGTAAAAACCTTCCTCTAATATCCCCCTTGAACTTCCCACCCCTTAGCTTAAAGCCATGTCCCCTTGTATTGAGCAGTGGTGCCCTGGGGAAGATAGAGGTGTACAAGATAATAAGAGGAATAGATAGAGTGCGCTGGCTATCCACTCTATCTATTCCTCTTATTATCTTGTACACCTCTATCATGTCTCCTCTCATCCTCCTTCTCTCCAAAGAGTAAAGCCCTAGCTCCCTTAATCTCTGATCATAATGCATACTCTCTAAACCAGACAGCATACTGGTAAATCTCCTCTGTACCCTTTCCAATGCTTCCACATCCTTCCTATAGTGAGGCGATCAGAACTGGACACAGTACTCCAACTGTGGCCTAACCAGAGTTTTATAGAGCTGCATCATAACCTCATGACTGTTAAACTCTATTCCTCAACTTATGAAAGCTAACACCCCATAAGCTTTCTTAACTACCCTATCTACCTGTGAGGCAACTTTCAGGGATCTGTGGATATGTACCCCCAGATCCCTCTGCTCCTCCACACTACCAAGTATCCTGCCATTTACTTTGTACTCTGCCTTGGAGTTTGTACTTCCAAAGTGTACCACCTCACACTTCTCCGGGTTGAACTCCATCTGCCACTTTTCAGCCCACTTCTGCAACGTATCAATGTCTCTCTGTAATCTTCAACAACCCTCTACACTATCTACAACACCACCAATCTTTGTGTCGTCTGCAAACTTGCCAACCCACCCTTCTACCCACATCCAAGTCGTTAACATGTGTCGAACATGTCCCGACCTTAGAAATTGCCTAGGGTTACCCATAGCCCTCTGTTTTTCTGAGCTCCATGTATTCATCCAGGAGTCTCTTAAAAGACCCTATGGTATCTGCCTCCACCAGCCCATTCCACGCACTCACCACTCTCTGCGAGAAAAACTTACCCCCGACATCTCCGCTGTACCTACTTCCAAGCACCTTAAAACTGTGCCCTCTCGTGTTAGCCATCTCAGCCCTGGGAAAAAGCCTCTGACTATCCACACGATCAATGCCCCTCGTCATTAACTTTCTTCCACAAATGGAAATCTACTTAACCCCTGACAGGTGACAACCCTACAGTGATACTGACCTGCTTTAACTATGGTAAAATCAAACCGCAAGTGATACTCACCCACTGGTATCTGTAACTGTGGATATGACATTAAAGAGAGATTGAGTAGGCTGGATTGATTCATACTAGAATGTAGGAAGCAGAGGAATTACCATGAAATGATGAAGGGCACTGACTGGCTAGTCCAGTGCAGGGGTGTCTAGAAATAGAGGGTACAAATTTAAGTTAATAGGATATAAATATAAATGTAGATCTGAGGTCTAAACTTTTCTACAAGGAAGATGGTGAATCAGGAACAAGCTGCCAGGAGGTGGAGGAGACAATCTACTTACGCAAATTACTTACGTCAATGTAAACGTTTTCTGATCTTGCGCTGATGTAAACTATTTACATTTTATACCTGTGCAGAACAGATGCCAAAGGACTGGAAAATTGCAAATGTCACTCCAATTTTTAAGAAAGGAGGAAGGCAGCAGAAAGGAAATCATGGATCAGTTAGCCTGACCTCAGTGGTTGGAAAGACGTTGGAGTCAATTGTTAAAGATGAGATGATGGAGTACTTGGTGACACAGGATAAGGTGGTACAAAGTCAGCATGGTTTCCTTCGGAGAAAATCTTGCTTGACAAATCTGCTGGAATTCTTGGAGGAGATTACAAGTAGGATAGATAAAGAGGATGCAATCGATGTTGTATATTTGGGACTTTCAAAAGGCCTTTGACAAGTGCTGCACATGAGGCTGCTTTCAAGTTAAGAGCCCATGGTATCACAGGAAAGTTACTAACACGGTTAAAGCATTGACTGATTGGTAGAGGTAGCAAGCAGGTATAAAGAGATCTTTTCTGGTTGGCTGCCAGTGACTAGTGGTGTTCTGCAGGGTCAGTTTTGGGACCACTTCTTTTAATGCTGTATATAAGTGATTTAGCTGATGGAATATATGGCTTTGTTGCCAAGTTTGCAGATGATATTAAGATTGGTGGAGGGGCAGGTAGTGTTAAGAAAATAGGTAGGATGCAGAAGGACTTCAGACAGATTTGGAGAATGGGTAAGGAAGTGGTAAATGAAATACAATGTTGGAAAATGCATGGTCATGCACTTGGTAGAAGAATTAATTTGCGAACTATTTTCTAAATGGGGAGAAAATCCAGGAAACTGAAATGCAGAGAGACTTGGGAGTCCTTGTGCAGAACACCCTGAAGGTTAACTTGCAGGTTGAGTTGGTGGCAAGGAAGGCAAATGCCACATCAGCATTCATTTCAAGAAGTCTAGAATACAAGAGCAAGGATGTGATGCTGAGGCTGCATAAGGCACTGGTAAGGACACACACACACACGTTACTGACAGAACCTGATCTTCAAGAAAAATCTGCTTATGTCCACCATACCTCATTCAAAACAACTTTCAGAGGACCTTAGAAGAACTGTAGAGATGCATGAAGCTGGAAAGGCTACAAAAGCATTTCTAATGACCTGACTGTTTGTCAGTCCACAGCAAGAGAAATTGTCTACAAATGGAGGAAACTCAGTACTGTTGCTACTCTCCCCCGGAGTGGGGATCCTGCAAAGATCACACCAAGAGCACAATGTGCAATACTGAAGGAGGTGAAAAAGAACCAAAAGGTAACGGCAAAAGACCTGCAGAAATCTCTGAAACTTGCTAAAGTCTCTATTCATGTGCCCACACACTGAATAAGAATGGTGTTCATGGAAGGACATCATGGAGGAAACCACTGCTCTGGGACAATGTTCTACGGACAAATGAGACAAAAGTTGAACTTTTTGGCAGAAATGCACATTGTTACGTTTGGAGGAAAAGGGGCACTGCACACCAACATCCCACCTGTGAAGCATGGTGGAAGGATAATCATGGTTTGGGGCTGCTTTGCTGTCTCAAGGCCTGGACAGCTTGCAATTGTTAAGGGAACAAGACATTTTACAGGAGGATATCAGGATAGCGGTTCGTTACCTGAAGCTTGACAGAAGTTGGATAATGCAACAAGATAATAATCTGAAAGTTAACAACAGAATGGTTTAAAAAGAAAAATATTTGTGTTTTGGAATGGCCGAGTCAAAGTACTGACCTTAATCCTATAAATGTTGTGGAAGAATGCAAAGCAAGCAGTTCATGCAAGGAAGCCCACCAACATCCCAGAGTTGAAGTCGTTTTTTTTTAAAAGAAGGAATTGTCTAAAGCTCCTCCAAGCTGATGTGCAAGACTAATGAACAGTTACCGGAAATGTTTCGTTGAAGTTATTGCTGTACAAGGGGGTCACACCAGTTACTGAAAGCAAAGGTTCACATACATTTTCCAACTAATATATGCAATATTGGATCATTTTATAAATAAACAAGTATAATTTTTTGTGTTATTTATTTAATTGGGTTCTCATTAGCTAGTTTCAGGTGTGAAAATCTGGTCATATTTATGCAGAAATAGGGAAAATTCTGCAGGGTTCACAAACTTTCTAGAACCACTGCATTTGATTTCAGTAAATTGAAATGTCATATGAATTAGGCTTCAGTAATGTATACAGAATATCTGTGCAAAGTTATGCATTCACTCTCCAGCAACTATCTTTGAAAGGCAGCTCAAACCATCCAATGAAAAGAATGTGCACTGTAGTGGCTGAAGAAGCTTCTAGGTCTTAATTCTTTAAAAAAATGCAACTAAGATTAACCAGGAACCACAAACAAAACTGCTTGACCATCTACAAAAGAAACTTTACCTGTCAAATGCACAAAATACAAATAAAAACTTCTTAAGTGCCGGGCCATCAGGCTGCAGGAGGAGTCGGATTAGGTTCAGAAGAGCTGACCTGGGTGGAGACCGTGCTGCTGCCTGCTACTTGGAGGCATCGGAGTTGCTGCCTGGCAGCTGGCGCGAAGACTGCGTGCAGTGAAACCATGAGTGACTGTCTTGGATATTTCTTTTGCGATCGTAAGACTCTGTTGGACAGTTATTGCCACAGGCCTGCTTCCCTTGTTTGGTGGAAAGACACGTAATGAGGCCATGTTGTAGCTAGGACTAGGCTTATCCTCAGGCTTGCGTTGTATCATGGCGTCCGGGCTTGGTTGGGAGGGGTGGCTTCTGCCGGTGCTGCTTCCAGGGGTGGATCAGTGGAATTACAGGTTGGACTGCTGAGAACCATCAATTTTCAGGACTTTTTTTTTTAAAAAGTGCAATCGTGAACAATAGCCAGATCAGAAATGCTGATCAAGTCCACTAGTTCTCAAAGAGAACTCTGATAGGCCAATCAGATGGTTCACTGCTGCTCAGCGACAGAACACAAAAAAATCATGTGTACAATTAAGAAACATTAAAGAATAGTAGAAATACTGGAGTCATGATGATCATGATGAAGTCTGCTGGAGAGAGACATTTATACACATGCTGTCCTCCATAATTCAAAGAGATTGAAGGATAAGGCTGCAGGGTGACAAAACGTGGCAGGAGCACTTGGAACTAAAAACTAATCCCTACCGGGAGAAAACAGCACCTGTTCTTTCCGCACTGTTCTCCAGCTGTTTAAGGACTAAGTCCAGCTGGAACATAACTCACAAGTGCTCTTGAAAGTCAGGAATTAACCCTACCTACCAACAACTAAGCATTGCCATCCTGGTCCCTTTCATAATAGCTTATGAAGAAGCATGTGACTTCTCTCCCAGAGATGATAGGTGTTTGTGCACTAGACTCTTGAAAGCTTGGACCCCATCGTCACATTAGCTCAGGGACTTGGACTACAAGTTTGTTTTCTTACATGTCTATGTTCTTTCTTTCTCTTTTTTACTTTCTCATTATTTTGAACACGTGTGTATGGTTTTGCATCTTGAGCCCAGAGAAACGCCTTCTCATTCGGCTACATCCATTCACAAACACTAAGAAACACCAAGCCATTTTCTCCCATCCACTGCCACAAACCTCATAGATCCCACACCCCGCAACTGCCATTTCTACTTCCTACCCAAAATCCACAAACCCACTTGTCCAGGCAGACTGATTATTTCAGCTTGTTCCTGCCCCACTGAACTGGTATTTGCATATCTCGACTGTTTTAACCCCCCTAGTTTAGTCCCTTCCTACCTACATCCGTGACACTTCACACACTCTAGATCTTTTCAATGATTTCAGGTTCCCTGGCCCCAACATCTTATCTTTGCTATGGACGTCCAGTCCATATACACCTCCATCCCCCACCAGGAAGGCCTCAAAGCTCTCTGTTTTTTGCTGGACACCAGACCAAACGAGTTCCCTCCACCACCACTCTCCTCCGACTAGCAGAACTTGTCCTCACTCTATACAATTTCTCCTTTGGCTCCTCCCACTCCCTTCAATCAAAAGGTATAGCCAAGGGTACTGGCATGGGTCCCAATTATGCCTGCCTGTTTGTCGGCTACATGGAACAGTTAATGTTCCAAGCCTATACTGGTAACTGTCCCGTACTTTTCCTATGCTACATCGATGACAGCATTGATGCTGTTTCCTGCACCCATGCTGAACTCATCGACTTCATCCACTTTGCCTCTAATTTCCACCCTGCCCTCAAATTTTCCAACACCTCCTTCCCATTTCTCGATCTCACTGTCTCTATCTCAGAAGGCAGCTTATCCACCGATGTCTATTATAAACCCACAGACTCTCACAGCTACCTGGACTATACTTTTTCCCGCACTGTTAAATGCAAAAACTCCATCCCCCTTCTCCACCACATCTGCCCTCAGGATGAGGCTTTTCATTCGAGAATGAAGGAGATGTCCTCTTTTTTTTTAAAAGAAGGGGCTTCCGTTTCTCCACCATCAACAGTACCCTCAACCGCATCCCTTCCATTTCACGCTCCCATCCCCTTTCCCTTCTCTCACCTCAGCTCCTTGCCCGCCCATTGCCTGCCTCCCTCTGTGCTCCTTCCCCCTTTCTTCCATGGCCTTCTGTCTCTTTCACTAATCAACTTCCCAGCTCTTTACTTCATCCCTCCTCCTTCAGGTTTCCCCTATCACCTGGTGTTTCTCTCTCCCCTCCCCCCCACACTTTAAATCTACTCCTCAGCTTTTTTTCTCCAGACCTGCCGAAGGGTTTTGGCCTGAAATGTCAACTGTACTTCTTTCCATTGATACTGGCTGGTCTCCTGAGTTCACCCAGCATGATCTGTGTGCTGTTCGGCTATATCCGAATGACAATTAACCTTGATTTGACTTCCAAAGTAAATGCTATAGTCCTGAAGCAAACAGTGATCCAACCTGAATCACCAACATATGTAAGAGAAAGGAGACATTGGAAATAAACAGCTGGCGAAAGTTTTTGACCCGAATCATTCATGGCATCTTTTTCTACTGATGCCTTTTACATAGAAACAGACAACCTACAGCATAATACAGGCCCTTCGGCCCACAATGCTGTGCCGAACATGCATTTACTTCAGAAATTACCTAGTATTACCCATAGCCCTCTATTTTTCTAAGCGCCATGTACCTATCCAGGAGCACCTTCAAAGACCCTGTCGTATCTGCCTCCACCACAGTCGCCGGCAGCCCATTTCACGCACTCACCACTCATCACTTTGTGTCATCAGCAAATTTACTAACCCATCCCTCCACTTTCTCATCCAGGTCACTTATAAAAATCACAAAGAGAAGGGGTCCCAGAACAGATTCCTAAGGTACACCACTGGTCACCAACCTCCATGCAGAATGTCACCAGTCTACAACCACTCTTTGCCTTTTGTGGGCAAACCAATTCTGGATTCACAAAGCAAGGTCCCCTTGGATCCCATGCCTCCTTACTTTCTCAATAAGTCTTGCATGAGGTACCTTATCAAATGCCTTGCTGAAATCCATATACACTACATCTACTGCTCTACCTTCATCAATGTGTTTAGTCACATCCTCAAAAAAAAATCAATCAGGCTCGTAAGGCACAACCTGCCTTGAACAAAGCCATGCTGACTATTCCTAATCATATAATGCCTCTCCGAATGTTCATAAATCCTGCCTCTCAAGATCTTTTCCAACAACTTACCAACCACTGAAATAAGACTCACTGGTCTATAATTTCCTGGGCTATCTCTACTCCCTTTCATGAATAAGGGAACAACATCTTCAAACCCTCCAATCCTCCAGAACCACTCCAGTCCCGAATGATGATACCAAGATCATTGCCAAAGTCTCAGCAATCCCTCCCTCACCTTCCACAGTAGTCTGAGGTACATCTCATCCAGTCCCAGTGACTTATCCAACGATGTTTTCCAAAAGCTCAAGCGCATCCTCTTTCTTAATGTCTATTTGCTCAAGCTTTTCAGTCCGCCCTAAGTCATCCCCACAATCGCCAAGATCCTTTTCCATGGTGAATACTGAAGCAAGGTATTCATTAAGTACCTCTGCTATCTCCTCCAGTTCCATACACACTTTTCCACTGTCACACTTGATTGGTCCTATTCTCTCATGTCTTACCTTCTTGCTCTTCACATACTTGTAGAATGCCTTGGGGTTTTCCTTAATCCCATGGCTCCTTCTGGCTCTCCTATTACATTCTCAAGCTCCATCCTGCTGGCCTTATAATTCTTTGGATCGCTATCATTACCTAGTTTTTTTTTTAAACTTTTCGTAAGCTTTTCTTTTCTTCTTAACTAGATTTTCAAAAGCCTTTGGACCCATGGTTCCTGTACCCTTTCCCTGTGTTACTGGAATGTAGCTATGCAAAACATCACGCAAATATCCCCTGAACATTTGCCACATTTCTGCCATATATTTCCCCAGGAACAGCTGTTTCCAATTTATGCTTCCAAGTTCCTGCCTGATAGCTTCATATTTCCTCTTACTACAATTAAACGCTTTCCTACTTGTCTGTTCCTATCCCTCTCCAATGCTATGGTAAAGGAGATAGAATGGTGATCACTATCTCCAAAATGCTCTCCCACTGAGAGATCCGACACCTGACCAGGTTCATTTCCCAATACTAGGTCAAGTACAGCTTCTCCTCTTGTAGGCTTATATACATATTGTGTCAGGAAACCTTCCTGAACACCCAACAAACTTCAGCCCATCTAAACTCCTCGATCTGGAGAGATGCCAATCAACATTGTGGTAATTAAAATATCCCACACAACAACCCTGTTATTATTACATCTTTCCAGAATCTGTCTCCGTATCTGCTCCTCAATGACCCTGTTACTACTAGGTGGTCTATAAAAAACACCCAGTAGAGTTATTGACCCCCTGCTATTCCTACCTTCTACCTACAGAGACACAGAAGACAATCCGTCCATGACTTCCTCCTTTTCTGCAGCCATGACACTATCTCTGATCAGCAGTACCATGCCCCCACCTCTTTTGCCTCCCTCCTTGTCCCTTCTGAAACATCTAAAGCCTGGCACTCTAAGTAGCCATTCCTGCCCTTAGATGTTACAGAAACATCTAAGTCTCTGTAATGGCCACAACATCATAGTTCCAAGTACTGATCCATGCTCTAAGTGCATTCACTTTGTTCCTGATACTCATGTTTTTGATCGAGTATTTCCAGCATTCTGTTTATGCTTCAGATTTCCAATTTCTTTTTGATTTTCAAAATCTTGTTTTGTTGAATAAAAAAAAAGCTTAAGAGTCAGAGCACATCAGTGAAACAGATTGTTTCACCCAATCTGTCCATGCCAACTGGAATGCTCATATGCCCACGTCAAACCCAAATACATCTCTAAGTCACCTCTCAGTCTTCTACTCTTCAAGGAATAAAGTCCTGGGTTTCCAAACCTCTCCCCATAACTCGGACCCTCAATTCCAGGCAACATTGTCATAAACCTTTGTTGTATTCAGAGAGTAATACAGCATGGAATCAGGCCCTTCTGTCCAGCTTACACATACCAAACATGGTGCTCAGCAAGCTAGTCCCATTTGCCTACATTTGACCTTTATTCTTCTCTCTCCTGTGCAAATGTTTTTTAAAATATTATTTTGCCTGATTCAATTAATCACTTTCTCTGGTCATTCTGAACAACACAACTCCCGCCCTGCATGAGGTTTTCCCGTGTTTCCCTTTTAAATCCCCCCCCACCTAAAATCTATGCTCTCTAGTTTCTAGCTCTCCTCCTCTGTATATTCAGTCTACCTACACTTTCACTATTTTATGCACCTTTATAAGGATATCCCTCAATGCCTGCATTTCAAGGAAAAAGTCCTAGCCTACCCAACCTCTTCCTTTAGCACAGTTCCTCAAGTTCTGACAGCATCCTCAGATTTCTTTCCATATTAATGAGGTTTTTCCCCATAATAGGGCAACCAAAACCATACAACATAGTACTCCAAGTGCAGTCTCATCTGTATCTTATGTACAAATGAACTGAGCAATATCTTATTCTCATCTTCAAAAAAATATGCAACTCAACAGTGACCAGCAAAGATAAACCTAAAGGAATGTATTCATTCAAACAATCAAGTTCGAATTTCCAGATAAATCTAATGCAAATTCTCCATTCTTTTGAATTACATATACATATCACTCAGACCCCGCTTAATGGTGAGGATGCGTTCCTCAGAGGGGGAGCGCCACATAAATCAGCCCTGTGCGGAGTCATCACAGCATTACATAAATGGACCTGTGTGCCTGATTTTTTTTAAAAAATCAAACCCGAGATACCTATTGTTTTACATAAACACAGTAATTGGAGGAGTAACAAACACGCAAGTAGGCCTAACCTGTACATCAGTGGAGGGAAGCAGCTGCTGGTTACATCTTAGAGGGGGACCAGGTGGTGGGTCCTTCTCCAACTTTGGCTTCTTCAAGTAGGCTTCAAGATTTGAGAGCCTTAAGTTTCCTCCCCTGAAGCAGTTCTTGGTAGCAAGAAATCATGTCGAGAACACACCTCTTTGCCTTATTGATTCAATCCCAGTCAGGGTCATTACCAATCAACACTGCAAACTTCAAAGAGATACCAGTATCAATTTGAAGCTCACCAGCTGCCAAACACTGTATCACTTGTAGTTTCACATCGGTGCTAAGACCATCTACTGAGAGCAATAGAGTCCAGCTATACCAAAACCATGGCGAAAGTTGTATCACCAGACGGAGAAACAGCAGTGTTCGAGCTCCTGGCTGGTGTGCTGCAAGGAGACGCTCTGGCACCCGACATCTTTATAATCGTCCTTGATTACGCTCTACGTCAAGCTACCAAAGATAATGACAGGCTTGGTTTTACCATAAAACCACAGCGAACCAAAAGGGTCAGACCAGTTACACTCACAGATCTCGATTTTGCAGATGACATAGTCCTGCTTTCTGACCAGATGGAGGAAGCACAGCAGCTACTGACAAAAGTGGAAGTTGAGTGCAATAAAGTTGGACTTCACCTAAATGCTAAAAAGACAGAGTACATGGTGTTTAACTGCGACGAAATACTCTCAAGACTGTAGAGAATGATACCATTAAGAAAGTCTTTGACTGCAAGTATCTCAGGTCAAGAATGTTGAGTTCGGAGAAGGACATAAAGATACGAAAAGCGCTGGCTTGGAGGGCTATGAATGACATGAAGGAAATCTGGAAGTCAAACCTGGCCAGAGGGCTTAAAAAGAGGATTTTCATAGCAGTCATAGAGTCCATTATCACGTACGGATGCGAGACGTGGACAGTCACCAAGACGATGCGAAAGTCTCTGGATGGTTGCTATACACGAATGCTTCGGATGGCTCTTGATGTGAGTTGGCAACAGCACATGACGAACGTCGAGCTCTATAACAACCTACCGATGCTCACCACTAAAATCGAGGTGAGAAGACTGCAACTAGCGGGGCACTGTCTATGCCACCCCGAGCTACCTGCCAGCCTAGTTATCATATGGGAGCCCAAGCATGGGAGGATGAACCCTGGGCGCCCTCCCAAGACTATGGTCAACACGCTCCTAGAAGACAGCAGCGCGGCTAATGTAGATGAACTGAACACACTGATGAGGGAGAGGGAGAAGTGGAGAGTGCGTCATTGTGCCCGACGCCAGCCCCCTAGGCCTGAGTTGACGTCGTAGTAGTAGTTAATGCTTTTTCTAGACATCTTAGACGTACTACCCTCACTGGAAGTTGCAGGCCGTTTTCCAGACGTCATGGGTGAAAACAATGGAATAAATTGGTGAGAGAGTAAGAAAGTTTACACATGCAGGGGAAGACAGAGCCATGATTGGCTGTGAATGGCTCAAGAGACATTCTGCTTTCATTGGCTGATTGAATGTTTACCGCAATGGCAGCCGCTTGAGAAGTTTTGAAGTGTTCATTAGAATGAATTTTTGTCATTTAAAAAAATTTCAATAAAGAATTGAATAACCACACTGTAAACTATCAGCACTATGTATTGTGCATGCGCATACACTATTTTAAAATACATACACATACACACACAAAAACAATTCTTACTGTAGTTCAGGTTCATTTTACTGTCAAAGTTTACATGTTCAATACAACTCTAATATTTGTCTTCTCCAGATAGCCATGAAATACACAAGTAAAAGACTATGGTCAACACGCTCCTAGAAGACAGCGGCGCGGCTAATGTAGATGAACTGAACACACTGATGAGGGAGAGGGAGAAGTGGAGAGTGCGTCATCGTGCCCGACGCCAGCCCCCTAGGCCTGAGTTGACGTCGTAGTAGTAGTTAATGCTTTTTCTAGACATCTTAGACGTACTACCCTCACTGGAAGTTGCAGGCCGTTTTCCAGACGTCATGGGTGAAAACAATGGAATAAATTGGTGAGAGAGTAAGAAAGTTTACACATGCAGGGGAAGACAGAGCCATGATTGGCTGTGAATGGCTCAAGAGACATTCTGCTTTCATTGGCTGATTGAATGTTTACCGCAATGGCAGCCGCTTGAGAAGTTTTGAAGTGTTCATTAGAATGAATTTTTGTCATTTAAAAAAATTTCAATAAAGAATTGAATAACCACACTGTAAACTATCAGCACTATGTATTGTGCATGCGCATACACTATTTTAAAATACATACACATACACACACAAAAACAATTCTTACTGTAGTTCAGGTTCATTTTACTGTCAAAGTTTACATGTTCAATACAACTCTAATATTTGTCTTCTCCAGATAGCCATGAAATACACAAGTAAAAGAAAAACTTGCAGACCCCAGAATTCCCAACCCCTGCCCCACAAAAACAAAATCCCCAACACCCTCCCTGCAGGATAAAAACAGCAACAATACAAACCCCAATCCCCTTCTCAGCAGAAGAAAAACCCAGCAACAATAAAATCCCCGACTCCTTCTCCTGCAGAAAAAAAACTGCAAGGAAGCAATCCCCAACCACTTCACTTGCAAAATAAAACAATGATAGTAGAATCAAAACTCACACCCCCCATACAGAACTTACAGATCACCCATCCGCCAATCAGCCACAAGAAGGAAATGCCAAAAAACCGAAGGAGACCAACATAAAGTACAGTCCAAGTACTCAAATGTCAGAACATCAAACGGTCCTTCCGTGAGTCAGAACTCACACCTGGTGCGAATGGTGGCTTCCTTCAGGAGTGATCGCTGACTGGATACAAATACTGGCAGCCTCTCTCAGGAGCACTCACTGACCAGGTCCAAACACCATCGTCCCTGCAGCCGCCATCGGGAGCGCTAGCTGATCGGGACTGAACGCCTTCAACTTGATGCTTCAATCTTCCTCGCCGCTTAGAGATGGAGTCGTTCATGAGTGTTCTGTCTTTTTTGTGTTCGCGCCCCTGATCTCGAGGCAGCTCTCCGGACATAGCATGGTGCTGGATCCTTCAATTGAGATCCAAACTGCACATCACAGGCACCAACCATTTCCATGACACAAACAATATGTTTAAAAAAAAAAGCAGAAGGAATAGAAAAAGTGAAATAATTTACAAGATTTGCTATCTGGAAAATGTCACCCAAGTTTGCTGGTGCCTTCTTGATTGAAAGTAGTTTTTACACAAGGTTTTAAATATGTATTGTATTGTACCGCTCCCACACAACAGATTTCACAACTTAGCCAGTGATAATAACCCTGATTCTGATTCCTGAGTGCCATCATGACTAGGAGGACAAAATAAATACAAATCAAAGTAGATGCTGTCATGATAGTGATGGACATCTGAGCCTACAAGTAATCCCCTGGAGAAGTCAGAGGAAACTTAGTCAAATATACACCATGTGAAAATGCTGCAAATTTCTTCCAAGCTGATAGTATGTGTGTTCTGTACAAATGCAAGAAAAAACTACCAATGCAGAGAGCAGTCAGAGGCAGCACGAGTAAAACTAAAACAAGGTGTTTCACGCTTTCCGAAAAGAAGAAAACTGGTATAGCTTGGACAAATACAAGCTCCCATTACATATGTAAATGATCTGTAATTCTTATTTATCTTACCTTATTTAGAGAAACAGTGTGAAACAGCAAGGTGCACTGCCCAGTAACCCACTGATTTAACCCTAGCCTAATCACGGGACAATATACAAAGACTAATTAACCTGTGGACTGTGGGAGGAAACTGAAACCCTTACGCTCATGAGGAAGACGCACAAACTTTTTATAGAGGACACAAACTGAGCTCCGACGCCCTGAGCTGCAACAGCATCGGGCTAACGGCTATGCTACCATGGCACCCCACTGTACCTTTTTAAAATGTTTCACTCAATATAGATTCAGTTAAATTGAATGAGCAGCTGTATTTAAGTCTTGTTTTGGTCAAACTATCCTGTAGCCAGCTTTAAACTAGAACCAGTTTGAAAAGGGAAACAGACAAGATGAGTAGTCTAAGGATGTGTTGTGCATTTTTACATACTATATACTCACTACAAGAGTTTTAACAGATGTCTGATGTGGCAGATTTCAATAATCTAAAACAGTTTTGGCAAAAATTTACTCTCAATATATTTCTAATACCTTAAACTACTACATCATGGTGTTATACACCTAAATAACGCTAGGGAGTTTTGGAAATGAACTCCCGGGAGGGGGGAGAAGATGGCGGCGCGACGACAGCGCACACGGCCACTTCGGTGATGAATACCTGTTGTCTGTCAAGTAGGGGACAGTGCACAATCCTGATTTGATGGAGACAGACGTGAGAGCACAGTGGAACATCTGGAAAACTTCTGAAATGTCTGCTCTGCTACCGCTGCTACTGTGTGGTAACCAGAATCTCCAGAGCTGAAGGCCCCGAAATCCTCGGCTTTGCGTGTTTCAGCAGCCGGGGAGAAGTCAAAGGCGCTCGACAGAGGATGGCGCTCGGGAGGCTGTATTGGAGAGGCTGGTGAGAAGCTCCGAGTTTTCGGACGGATGGACTCAGGGTCGGCTGCTTCCAAGGTATCGGCAAATTGATGGTGCCTGGAGGTTTACGGCAGGGAGTTTCTCCCTTTTGCCACCTGCTATTGGGGACTCGGGAGTTGATCGACTCAGGACTTTGAGACCTTTTTTTTTTACTGTGCCTATGGTCTGTTCTTCATCAAATTATGGTATTGCTTTGCACTGCTGTAACTATATGTTATAATTATGTGGTTCTGTCAGTGTTAGTCTTTGGTCTGTCCTGTTTTCTGTGAAATCACTCCGGAGAAACATTGTATCATTTCTTAATGCATGTATGCATTTCTAAATGACAATAAAAGAGGACTGAGTATTCTCATAATCTAAACTGTAACAGACAAGGCACCAGTTAAACAAAAATCACACCAACATAGAGAGTGTACACACCGGCATACAGAGTACAGTTAAGCAAAAAAAATAAAATTAAATTAATCACACTACAAGCTGTTGCACAACAATCAGAGATCTACGATGGCAGAATACAATCGCCCTTGAAATCTCCAAGTTATAGAATTCAGAGCCTCACTCTCCCCAATACTAGAAGCTGATCACCGAGGCCCCTGTAGATCTCAGTTCACTGCAGGTGACCTCTTTCAAGAGTCTTTCAACACACTTCATTTTATATCAGACTACACTGACACCTTCTGGCTTTGTTAGTGTTTTACCACAAGGCTGTACATGATGAAAAATCAATTTTCACTGCCATCAACTGTACGTTGAACAGCAACAGAAAGACACTGAGCAAATTAGCATACGGTGTATCAAATCTGCAACATGCTGTGTAAATATGTTCCCAAAATGTTTAGTACAAAATAAATTCAGGAAAAAGCACAGCACTTAGAATAGAAGACCAGATAATGTAATGGAAGTAAGGACTACCTCAAACAAATGTTATTATTATGTTCCATAGTACTTACAATTAATGTAAATCAATTCATCTTTATGCAAAAAAATCTCAATATCTGTATACCACTTTGTAGCCTCAAAGTCTACATCTATGCAATAACCTAAAGTATTTTCCTCTACACACCCAATCTTGTGATTACAAGGACAAGGGGGATATGGAATCTTGACACATTATGGAGTAATTGAACAGAAATACAATAATCTTGAACAAAACCTCTAAATTCACTTTAATGTACACTACTGAAATTACATATTTAGAGTTGCAATGGTACAGGAGGCTATTCAGCACATCAAATCCATGCCAGTCCTCTGCAGAACTACGCAGTCAAGACATTCTATGGCCCTGCATGTCTCATATCCATTTTCCTAGTTAAAACAAATTCAAAGTTGCAGTAAAGAATTAATTTGTCAACTTAAAAACTGAATTGAAAAAACTAGTAACCTGCAACTGTAATTCAGCACTCTGCACCTCAGTAGGAAACCCACAGCCTCACTGGGAGGAATAAAATGGAGAAAAAGGTTTCTTTACCATAAATAAAATGAAACAGAATTTATTGGGGTTTAAAGTAATCATTAAATCCATGCAGCCAGCAGTAAAATTATTCTTTATGACTCCAATGGTAGCTCCTCAACCATACACATGCATTCCCCACAGCTGAGGGACATTTTGTTAACATGTAGAATTAGAGCAAACATTGCAGGATTATAGATAAATGCTTGACATGCTACAGTGCAATCCTTGGACAGAGGCATTCAGAGAAGCTTAACTTAACATACTGAACCTGCCACAGACGTCAGCCAGTTCTGAGAGGAGAATAATACCTACATTTCATAATGTCCCATCAGCTACTTTATCACAAACGCAGCTTTGGTCGATATTCAGTTGAAGCAGCAGCCTATTTGCACATGCACAATTAAACAAATGATTGACGAATGTGGTGTTAATAATGCTTAAAGAGGTAATATTAAACAAATCACTTACAAAGATCATTGTGAGAAGTATTAAAAGATCCAAATGAACAGCCAACACACAGAATGCTGGAGGAACTCAGCAGGCCAGACAACATCTATGGAAATGAGAACAGCTGACGTTCTGGGCCAAGGCCTTTCCTCAGTACTGTTCTCCTTTCCATAAGTGCTGCCTGCCTGCTGACTTTCTCCAGCATTTTGTGCGTGTTGCTTGGATTTCTAGCATCTGTAGATTTTCCCTTGTTTGCAAATGAACAGGCAGTTTAGTGACTTCCACTGCAGGGGCAGTGTTTGCACTGTGTGGGGGATGTGGGAAGTCTGGAAGACAACCACTCTCCCAGATAAACACTTCTGCAGCAGGTGCACAAAGTCACAGCTTCTGAGATAATGCATTAAGAAACTGGATCTGCAGTTTACAACAGGAATTCTGCAGATGCTGGAAATTCAAGCAACACACATCAAAGTTGCTGGTGAATGCAGCAGGCCAGGCAGCATCTCTAGGGAGAGGTACAGTCGACGTTTCAGGCCGAGACCCTTCGTCAGGACTCGGGGTCGAAGGGTCTCGGCCTGAAACGTCGACTGTACCTCTCCCTAGAGATGCTGCCTGGCCTGCTGGATCTGCAGCTTGATGACTTTCAACTCGCACAGGAGAATGAGGTGGTGATAGACTGAAGCTACAAGGAGATAGTCACTCTTAGGTTGCAGTAGACGGGTAACTAGATGACTGTCAGGAGAAACAAAGGAAATGCACAGCCAGTGCAAAGTACACCTGTGGATATTCCCCTCAATAACACGTACACAACTTCAGATACTGTTGAGGGGAATGACCTGGGGGTGGGGGGGGGGGAGAGAAACCACAGCGAATGGGTCTTGGGCACTGAGTTTGATACTGCGGTTCAGAAGAGCAGAGAGGTAAAGAAGACTGCAGTGTTAATATGAAATTCCAGAGTCAGAGGAATAGAGATGAGATTCTCTGAGTGCGTTAGACACCCAGACAGTATTGTAGGTTTGTAACTAAAACAAAGTGAGGCATTTTATGTTTCAAAAAGAAAAAAACTCATTTTATTGAACTTCAAAATCTGAACACAAAGCACACTTTTTACATAATTAAATCATGTCAGACCAGCCTCTTAAAGAGCAACACCAACTCAATGTCAGTGGTTGGGAATAACGTACATTTCCACCAAATAACTTATCCTACACAGTTCCCCTCAGAATTCACTAAAACCAGCATTTTGAGCCTGGCTTGGATCCTATGTTCTGTGGGTGGAGTAGCAGCAGATTACACAAGTTGTGTTGTCATGCTCATGGTCATTTTGTACGCCAATGGAATCTGGATATAAGGGATGATGTTTCCTCACTGGTACTCTACACAGGCTGCAGTCCAATCACGCACATCTTTCCCAAGGCCATGCCACACAAAGTTTAGTGCATCCAGTTTCTGTGAGGCCTTTCAGCCCAGATGCAAGAGGCCATATGGAGTTAAAAATAGTCCATCTCCAGTTTGCGGGCACTATCGAACAAGAGCGACCGGTTGAGACATCACACAGGAGAGAAACCCCAGCTTCCCCAAACTTAATGTCAGCCAGCTGCAGGTGCATGAGCGCTGTTCAGCAAGACTGGACCTCTGGATCAATAGCTTGGGTCGGCTGCCACGTATGTGTATGCCTCAACAGTTGGCTGTGAGAGGCAATCAGCCACACCATTACTTTTCCCTTGATATCTTGTATATCAGTTGTAAACTCATATGTAGGCCTGTTGGCATTGTTGCCATGCAGTCCAAAGGTCTAATATTTTGGCTATCAGTTGCACAAGGGATTTGTAATCAATGAACGCTGTGAAATGGTGACCCTCAAGAAGAAAATGAAAATGGTAGACAGCCATATAGAGACTGAAAAGTTTGTGCTCAAACATGCTGTACTTCCTTTTAAGGGGGCCAGAGCTGCCAGCTAAGGGCGGCAGGTAGCTGCCACATGCCTCCAATCAACTGCTCTTGCACAGCACCACAGGAAGGTCTGAAGTGTCAATAGTAATGGCTATGGGTGCACTGGGGAGTGAATGAGCCAGTGGGGTCACATTGGAAAGAGCATCATCAAATGCCCTAGTCATATCTGCTGACCAGTCAAGCACTTGATTAGTAGTATTGCTTTAAGCGCACTATACAAAGGGGAGCACAAGTTCAGCAGCTCGCAGAATAATGCGGTAATAGAAATCCACTATACCTAAAAACTACTGTCGTTTTTTTTTGCAGTAGTGCAGAGGGGTAGGAAATCCATAATACCAGATTTTTCGAAGGGAGGGGTTTCACACATTCTGCAGAGATTCAATGACCAAAGAAGTCAATGTTTGTCAACCCAAAGTGGTACTCAGCAGGCATTATTTAATAATCACCCCGTGTAGCAGTAATCAAAGCGTGCAGAGATGAGATATGTTTATCAGATTTGGATGCAATGGTGAAAGTATGTCATCCAGATAAACAAGAGGAAAATCTAAGTCTCTTAATACAAAGTCCATCAGCCATTGGCAAGTCTGCGCTGCATTTTTCAATCCAAATAGCATGCGCAGAAACTCAAGAGGCTAAACGGGGTTATCACAGGCATTTTGGGAATGTCCTCCGAGCGCACACATACACTTAATGGTAGCCCCCAACTAGATCGACTTTGAAAAAATTAACTTTCTGGTTAAACATGCTGAAGTGTTTAGTACGTGTAGGACCAGGTAACAATCAGGGGTGATGGCCTTGTTAAGGTATCAGTAATCAGCACATCGGACATAGTGACAGTATGGAGGGGCAACTCCCCAGGGCTATTCGACTGGCATACAAAGGCAAATACTTCCAACAGCCTTCGCAGTTGCCAGCTTTTCTGGTCCAGTCTATGGGCGCAGGCATGGACTGGCAGGACAGCTGTGGGAATGTGGTGCTCGATCCTATGTTTTATAATAGTGCAGAATGTGGGCTTGGTGATGTTTGAGAATTTGCCCAGCAGTTGAGTAAACTCACAGAGTGGTGCATGCACTTGATACATTATGGGAACTTACTGGGGGAGCACCTTAGCACCCAAAGTCTCAAGCCAGCAGTTCTTAAGATCAACTCATAGTCCTTGGCCACACAGGAAATCTGCACCAAGCAAAGGTCTAGTAACTTTAGCCAGGACGAAGTCCCATGTGTAATGCCTCCCACTGAAGCAGAGCATACTCGTCATGCTTCCCAAGTCTGGATCATGCTGCCATTAGATGCCTCCAGCAAGGTTTTGTTACTCTTTACCTTCTCATCAATAGGCAATGCTGGCAATACACTAACTTCAGCTCCCGTATCACACAGGAGGCATACTGTAATGAATAGTAGACAACCCTGGCAGCTGGGATCCACGGTGTTCACAAATCTCTGATGTCCTGTTGTGCTGGCACTGTCGAAGCTGCAAGGTGGTCAGCAGTTCTTAGCGTTCGTACCAAAGCAAGCATGGTAAAGACACAAGTCTTGCACAGTCTGTTTCATAGCCGCGGGAGTCCTTATGTTGAAGACCATGCTGACTGGGCTTACTGAGGTAGAGAATGGAGGAGGAATGGTATATCGCTGCCTGGCTGAGTGTAGACCATCAGCCATTTAGTTCTTCATAGGTGCATGAGCAAGGGCTATGCGAACTTGATCATGCATTTGCTGCACGAAGAATTCTTTAAAAATAAAACAAGGATAGTGATTTCCCAGGAGAAACAACATGCGGCCCAATAACTCTGATGGCTTATCATCGCCAAGATCAGGCAAGCAGAGCAACTGTTTTGTATGCTCAAACCCCGACAGTCCAAAAGTTTCAAAAGGTAAGTTTTCAGCAATCGGTATTTATTGTGTTCAGGCACGTGATCTAGTAGACTCGCCACTCTCACATCCGTGTAATTACTGAGTAATGCTACCACACTAAAAAAATTTGGTGTCATTGGCAGTGATTTCTCACTGCATGTGTTGGACCTCGGCTTATACAAACAAGCAACAGCATTTTGCTCCCAAAATTCCAGCAGTTTCAAAGTGACTGTGTTGTCCGACATGTTGAAAAATTCTAAAATCGCCCTGGAGCATCAGGGTCACCAATATAGGTTTTCACAAATAAAATGAAGTCAGGCGTTTTATGTTTCAGAAAAAAAATGTTAACACATTTTATTGAACTCCAAAACCTGAACACAAAGCGCACTAAAAGCCTTTTATGTAATTACGTCATCACATCAGACAAGCCTCTTAAAATGAAGCCCCAACTCAATGCCATGCCAGTGGTCGTGAGTTATTTACATTTCCACCAACTGTGTAACCTGACAGTATGTTGCTTCCCTGGTGCCAGGATCAGGAATGTCTCAGGTCGGGTCCATTGCATTCTCAAGGGCGAAGGTGAGCAACCAGAAGTCTTGGTGCATATTGGCACCAATGACATAAGTAGGCAAGGTGAGGAGGATCTGAAGAGAGATTTTAGGGAGTTCCAGGGTAGTAATCTTTGGATTTCTGCCTGTGCCAGTGAAGGTAAGAATAGGATGATTTGGCAGGTGAATATGTGGCTGAGGAACTAGTGCAGGGGTCAGGGGTTCAGACTTGTGGATCATTGGGCTCTCTTCTGGGGAAGGTGAGATAGTGTTCAAAAGGGATGGGTTGCACCCAAGCCTGAGGGTATCCAATATCTTTGTGTGCAATTTTACCAGAGTTGTTCAGGAGGGTTTAAATTAATTTGGCAGAGGGATGGAAACTGGAGTGATAGTGCTGAGGATGAGGTAGTTGGTTTACAAACAAACACAATCTGTAATGAAACTCCTAGTAAGGAGAAGCTGATGACAGGGCAAAATTGCAGTCAACAGGAGGAGTTGCAAAGTAAAAGTCAGACAAAAATCATTAAGGGTGAATACAGGACTGAAGGTGGTATATCTGAATGCGTGCAATATACAGAATAAGCTGGATGAACAGGTAGCAATGTTACAGATTGGCATGTATGATTTTGTAGGCATCACTGAATCATGGCTCATGACTGAAAGATTATAACCGGGGGCTTAACATTCAAGGATACACATTGTATTGAAAGGACAGGCAGGTAGGCGGGGGGAGGGTTGCCTGGCTCTGTTAGTAAACAATGATATCAAATCATTAGGTGGTGACATAGGGCCAGAGGCGATGAATTGTTGTGGGTAGAGCTAAGGAACTGCAAGGGTTAAAAGACACTGATGGGAGTTATATACAGACAGTAGTAAACATATATGGTCTACAAACTATAATGGGAGATCGAAAATGCATTCTCAAAGGGCAATGTTACAAAAGTCACGGGGATTTCAATTTCACGGGGGAAAATCAGGCTGATGCATGACCCCAAGAGGGGGAATTTCTAGAATATCTAGGAGATGGCATCTTAGAACAGCTCGTGGTTGAGCCCACTAAAGGATCAGCTATTCTGATTGGGTGTTGGGCAATGAAGCAGAATTGATTAGAAAGCTCAAAGTAAAGTTAGGAAAAAGTGATCATAATATGATCAACCCTGAAATTTGAGAAGAAGTTAAAGTTAGATGTATCCGTATTATAGTGAAGTAAAGGGAATTACAAAGGCATGAGAGGAGTTGGCCAAAATTAATTGGAAAAGAGTACTGGCAGGGATGATGGCACAGCAGCAATGGCTGGAATTTTTTGAAGCAGTTTCGAAGGCACAGGATATATACATCACATAAAGGAAGAAGTATTCTAAAGGCAAGATGACATAATTGTAGCTAACACGAGAAGTCAAAGCCAATATAAAAGCCAAAGAGAGGGCATATAAATTTATTGGGAAGTTACAGAAACACGGACAAAACGCCGGACAAACTCAGCAGGCTAAGCAGCATCTATGGAAAAAAAGAATAGTCAACTTATCGGGCCAAAACCCTTCAGCAGCACCCTTCAAAAAGTTTCAGCCCAATATGTCATCTGTACTTTTTCCATAAATGCTGCCTGGCCTGCTGAACTCCTCCAGCATTTTGTGTGTATTGCTCGGATTTCCAGCATCTGCAGATTTTCTCTTGTTTGGGAAGTTAGAGGATTGGGAAGCTTTCAAAACCAACAGAAGGCAACTAAAATGTCATTGAGGAAAAGATGAAATATGCAAATAAGCAGGGTAATAATATCAAAGAGGATACCAAAAGTTTCTTCAGATACATAAAATGTAAAAGAGAGGATACTGGACTGCTGGAAAATGATAGAGGGGTAGTAATGGGGAGGGGGGAGAGAGAAGACAAGGAAATGGCAAACAAACCAAGTATTTTGCATCAGTCGTCACTGAGGAAAGCACTAACAGTATGGTGTAAGTTCTAAGTGTCAGGGGTTAGAATTGTTATTTTTCCTCCCATTACTAGGGAGAAGCTTCTTGGGAAACTGAAAGGTCCGAAGGTAGACAAGACACCTGGACCAGATGGTGTACACCCCAGGGTTCTGAAACAGGTGGTTGAAGAGATTACGGAGGCATTAGGAGTGATCTTTCAAGAATCACTAGATTCTGGAATGGTCCCAGATGGCTGAAAAATTGGAAATGTCACTCCACTATTCAGGAAGTGATAGTGGCAGAAGGAAGGAAATGATAGGCCAGTTGTCTGACCTCAATGTTGGGAAGATGTTGGAATTGATTGCTAAGGATGTGGTTTCGGGGTACTTGGAGGCACATGATAAAGTAGGTTGTAGTCAGCATGGTTTCCTCAAGGGAAAAACTTGTTCGACAAATCTGTTGGAATTCTTTGAAGCTAACGATGGCGCTACAGCACACTTCTGTCAGCTCATTAACGTAACATATAAATTTTTCCTATTCTAGTGCTTCTATTTTCCTTTTCAGGGTGGCTGGGGTCCTGTTGGGATGTTTGATCTACAGTGACACTCCAACTGGGATCCTGCACAGCAGTGGGTTCTTGTTCTTGGAGCTCACCAATTGGCAGCATTTTGATATGTCCAGGTTCAGCCTCAAGTCAGGCATCTTCAGGGTATGGCCTTGTGCAGCCCTGTGTACATGAATGCTTGCCAGCGTTGCAAAGTGAAGCGTAGTAGGAGCCAGAACGTCAAAGACAGCAAGAGCGGCTGAAGGACTCAGCTCTCTCTCTCTGTCTCTCCCTTGTTTGAGAGCTGGTGAAATTTCAAAATGTTGGAGTGAACAGTTAGTTTTTGCTGGACTGTAGACCATGGTCTCTCTTTGGGGGCTTTGCTGTTGCTTGTATGGTGGGTGGTGGGAATGCTGATGCTTTGTGGTAAAGTAAGCAGGGGGAGGGTTGATGCCGCTTGCACGTGGGAAGGCAGCAGGGAGTTTTGGGGTTCTTATCCTTTATTCTGTCATTCATTCTTTGGGGTTTTTCTTCTGTTTTGAGGATGTCTGTGGAGAGTAAGAATTTCAGGTTGTGTATTGTATACATTCTCCGACATTAAATGGGAGCATGGAACAATTGAAAAAAAAGCAGGATAGACAAAGGAGAATCGGTTGATGTTGTGTACTTGGATTTTTAGAAGGCCTTTGACAAGGAGCCACACATGAGACTGCTTAACAAGGTCAGAGCCCATGGTATTACAGGAAACATTCTAGCATGGATAAAGCTATGGTTGATTGCCAGCAGGCAAAGAGTGGGAATAAAGGGAGACTTTTCTTGTTGACTGCCGGTGACTAGTGGCTTTTCACAGGGGTCTGTGTTGGGACTGCTTTTTTCATTATAACGTCAATGATTTGGATGACAGAACTGATGACTTTGTGGCTAAGTTTGCAGACACTACAAAGCTAGGCAGAGGGGAAAGTAGTGTTGAGGAAGCAGAGAGGCTGCAGAGGATTTCAACAGATTAGGAGAATAGGCAAAGATGTGCCAGATGGAATACAGCATCAGGAAATGTATGGTCATGCACTTTGGTAGAAGAAATAAAAGTGTAGACTATTTTCTAAATGGAGGGAATGTACACTAAGCTGAGGCACAATGGGACTTGAGAATCCTTGTGCAGGATTCCTTGAAGGTTAATTTGCAGGTTGAGTCTCTGATGAGGAAGGTAAAACTGATTTATTATTAAATTATTGATTTATTATTATTACAGTTACTACCCCTCAACGATCAGGCTCTTGAACAGAAGAGGATAACATCTCTGTGGAAGAAATTTCTGGATAAAGGGTTAAAATACCCAAGTTGTTAACACCTTGTACCTTCCTTTAATTAGCAATTGTAACACCCTGGGAAAAGTTTCACTGCTAAGGTAATCGCCTTTCTGTAGGAGCAGTGTTTGGGTTATGGTTAGAGATAACGGGTGCTTTGGAATGTGAGCCGGTCACAGAGATGAAGGGAGAAGACACTGGAGCAAACCAGTCATAGAATTCGACCCAGTGGGGAACCGTGATTCGATGCAGTGAGGCGCCACAGTTGACTGAGGAGCTGTGAATAGGCATCATGGGAAGAATAGGGCTCCAACTTGTGCACATTGGACTGCTTAATTATAATGAGCCCTTTTTGTTTTTTTTCTTTCTTTTCATATGAACTCTTCAATTAAGATTCATAAATATAATTCATTTAATCGTATGCAGTGTGCTGTCTTGATTCTTGGCACTGAGTTGTAACAGGGTAGCAAATTTCCTAGCATCCACACAAAGCAGGGTTTGGGGTGAGAGAGTCATCTCAATCTCACAGGTTTGGCGAGACCAGAGTATGTATTCCCTCGACTTACGCAGCCAAGGAAACCAGGCAGGGTTTCACAAGATACCTAGTGCTGGCCTTAGTGCACAACACAGTGAAGGTCATAGATTGTAGGAAGGACCCTGTGGGTTTCCAAGTTTCTGACAATTAAAAAGTGTGTCTGGCTTTCCTTCACTTGTCAGGTACTTACATACAAAATAAATTATACTTCTGTACTTTAATGACTTACTAGATCTAAGGATTTAATGAACCTTCTATATACCATAAATAAAGAGTCACTGTTCAGCTTGGGTTTTCAGCACACTTGCAATAATCAATCTTCGTTTCAGGGATTTTCTAACAACCTATCTGCGTGTTTTGGGCAGAAAAGGGAAGGACTCTGGCATTTTCATGGAAATTAGTAAGACACGCAGGATTGACTTCTTTTTTAAAAAATTCTTGAATGATGCAATTGGCTTTGCGTGCATGTTTAAAAAAGGCTGTGATCCATGTTCCCTCTAAGCTGTGCATGGGTGCGCACACACACATTTTTCAACCAGCGCACAAAATGAATGAATGTGCGCACAAAAGGTTAGTTACCTAAAATAATGTAGTAATTAATAATCACACTTAATGAAAATAATCTTTTAGCTAAATGTTTCTGTTAACTAGTTAGTCGTTTTTTCAAATACCACAATGCACGTCATTAATTTACATCACCTCACCTTTCCTGTTCCGGTTTGTACAGCTGCATCATGGTGGCAGCCATCTTTGGCGGGCAGTGTTCATATCGTAAAGTTTACAAAGGACCTGTTTCAAATCCTGTAGATAGCTTACTAAGTTTGTATTGAAAAAGACCAGTCAAATGACCCTATGGCTAAATACTGTCCTAAGAAACTGATAAACATCACAAACAAAGTCGCTTTACAGGTTTTAAGTGATGTCTTTGATGAACTGGCTACACTGTGCAAGATTCTGCAAAAAAGTGGCCTGATACCAATTGATTCACTTCATTTTGCACAAGGCAAAATTAACAAGGTAAGAAAGCAGTATCTGGGAGACAATGTTTCATGGAGTGACAAAGTTAAAGTTTTGCTGAGCCAACAACGTGAAGAAAATGTCACAGTAGATACAAGTTCGCTGTTGACTTTTATAAATAGTCTTTGTGTTCATTTAGAAGAAAGGTTTCCTGAAGATGAGGTACAAGAATGGTCAGCTTTTGATTTCTCCGCAATTGCAGACTGTGACTTCACATTTGGTGATGAACAAGTTAATGCCTTATGGCTAAAATATCATGATCTTCTAGCTGAAAATACTGTAATAGTTAGATAGTTTAATGATTTCAAATATTCCGTGCAAGAAAAAATTAAATCCAAATTGATTTCAAACTTTGTTCAAATGGTGGCATTTGTGCTTCAAAATGAACAGTTTTGTGACCTTGCACAGTTGGTGGATATTAGGGGAACCTTTCTTGCGTCTCGTGCGGACTGTGAGCGAGGTTTTAGCCTAATGAATCAACTCAAAAACAAGCTGGGAAACCATTTAGGTGAATGTCATTTGGATATGTTAATGAGAATCAAAAGCTATCAATTGGATGGAAGTTCTATTAGTCTAGATACAGTTTACAAAGAATGGGTAAATACCAAAGACAGGAGAGAGAAAAAAATAACTGACTTAAATATGTATGTTATTCTGTCGCTATTCTGTGCAGTTTTATGTCAAATATTTTGTAAACCTATATAAACTGTGCCATGTGTGCATTCAGTATGCACATACTTTAGTCACAGGAAAAAATTTGCACAACGTAAGATTTTTGCACACACCACTAAAAATTAGAGGGAACATTGGCTGTGACTATTGATCTTTGGAAGACTTGATGATCGTATCATTAGCAAATCATTCTTCCCTTATTCATTAAAGGTATTCTGTAGTCACTTTGAAAGCTGTGTCCAATTTATTGGTGATAAATTTTAATTGAATTTCCATAACAAATTAATTTCCTTAACAATCTCGCTTTAAGGACTATACTGTTATTTCACACTCTCATTATTTATTGCTACTTATTTATATTTGCATTTGCAATTTATTATCTTCTATGCTCTACTTGACCTTTCATTGATCCTGTTTACTGTTACTATTCTATAGATTTGCTGAGTGTGCCCATAGGAATACATATATGTACTCTGATAATAAAATCTACTTTGAAACAAATCTTATACATAATACATATCAGATTTGCAAAGAAAATAAGACATCCAAAATAATATGTACCTGCAGCTCCTCTGAGATTCGTCTTAAGTGACTGGTTATCTTTGTAATGAGGTCACAGTACATCTGCTCTGAATGTTGCTGGCACACACACTTGTAAACACAACTAAAATTAAAAGGAAAGATAATCTAGCTTTTAGTCTTGACATTGCTCATTAGACAATCTTCCAAAAGCATATTTGATCAAAAAGGAAAAATACATTGTGTATATCTGACACACATTATATTTGTTCAATGATACATCTACCCTTGGAACCTATCCTTAAATCCAGTATGATGCAAGCTGGCTCCTACGGAGTTATGGGTTTTAGAGTTATTACTAGGCAAGACACAAAGTTGACACTGGTGAGAGAACATAGAAAATCTACAGCACATTACAGGCCCCTCAGTCCACAATGCTGTGCCAACCATGAAGTTGTCTAGAATTTCCCTACCATATAGTTCTCTATTTTTCTAAGCTCCATGTACCTACCTAAGAACCTCTTAAAAGACCCTACTGGATCCGCCTTTACCACCTTCGCTGGCAGTGCTTTCCACACACTCACCACTCTCTGTATGAAAAACTTACCTCTGACATTCCCCTTGTACCTACTTCCAAACACCTTAAAACTATACCCCTCGTGTTAGCTATTTTAGCCCTGGAAAAATACCTCCGGCTATCCACACCATCAATGACTCTCATCATCTTATACAACTCTATCAGTATACCTCTCATCCTCTGCCACTGCAAGGAGAAAAGGCCAAGTTCACTCAACCTGAGTCATAAGGCATACTCTCTAACCCAGGTAACATCCTTGTAAATCTCCTCTGCACTCTCTCTCTACAGAATCCACATCCCTCCTGTAATGAGCTGACCAAAACTGAACACAGAAAGATACATCTTTATGTGCCACTCTTTGCCAAAATTGCTAAATGGATGCGAAATTTCGCCAAGGGCACACCTACTCAGTTATATAGCACAAAATTTACTGCCATTTTTATTAACTTTTACCAAAATGCAAGGTTTACAGTTTAATGCAAACTGCTAATGTCATCAAGCCTTAACAGTTACACCACAAAAACATTTTTGGCTTTCAGAACATAACACATTTAAAATGAACAATACACTTAACCTACGACATCTAGTTATCTCATCCAACCTCAAATGGAAAGCATTTACCGTATCTATACCCTCATAATTTTGTATATCTCTATCATTTCTCATTTCCCTATACTCCAAGGAATAAAGTCCCAATCTATTCAACCTTTTCCAAAAACTCAGGTGCTCATATCCCAGCAGCATCCTTGTAAATTTTTTCGTACTCTCAATCTTATATCTTTCCTGTACGTTGGCAAACAGAATTGCACACAATACTCCAAATCTGACCTCACCAATATCCTATCCAATTTCAACGTAACAGCCCAACTCCTATACTCAACATTTTGATTTATGATGGCCAAAAGTTCTCTTTACAGCCTTATCTACCCATGATGCCATTTTCAAGGAATTCTGGATCTGTAACAGATGTCTTTGTTCTACTGCACTCCTCAGTGCCCTGCCATTCACCATGCATGCCCTACCCTTCCAAAGCGAAACACATCACAATTGTCTGCATTAAATTTTATCTGCCGTTCTCAGCCCATTTTTACAGCTGGTCTAGATTCCACTGCAAACTTTGATAGTCTTTCTCAGTCTACTACACCCCTAATCTTGGTGTCATTCAAAATAACTAGATCTGTCCTGTAACAAAGCATGCACCCAGGACAAAAATATCCTCCTGTGACAATACAGATTGGGATTGAAGCACATTCTTACATTTCCAGTCCACATCTCTCTGCAACAAGGCTGGCAATGCAGTCCCCTTTAGTTACAATTAAGTCTTTGTGGAATTCAGAACCACAACATAATACAGGACTGAAAACGAAACTCATTTCAATACTTCGTATCATACCAGCTAGAGATTCATAGAGTCATAGAACACTACAGCACAGAAACAGTCCCTTCAGCCTATCCATTCTGAGCCAAACCATTCATCTGTCTAGTCCCATCAACCCACACCTGGGCCATAGCCCTCCATATCCCTCCCATCCACGTATTTATTCAAATTTCCCTTAAATGTTGAAATCGAATCCACATCCACCACTTGCGCGGGCAGCTCATTCCACACTCTCTCCACCCTCCGAGTGAAGAAGCTCCCCCCCATGTTCCCCTTAAACATTTCACCAAACTCATGACCTTTAAATTGTAGTCTCATGCAGCTTTGGTGGAATAAGCCTGCTTGCACTTACTCTATCATTGTCATCATGTGCTACGTCATTTGACATAGGTGATCACGGTATTTGACCATGATCGTTCTTGGCAAATCTTTCAACATTGGCTTCTGCTGGACAGTGCCTTTCTTTACAAGATGGGGGGGGGGGGGGGGGAAGCACAGCCATTATCAATACTCTTCAGAGATTATCTGCCTGACGTCAGTGGTCACAGTACCAAGACTTGTATTATGCACCAGCTGCTCATAGGACCATCTACTTCCTGCTCCCTGATCCGGGGGGGATTGAGGGGCTAAGCAAGTGCTACACCTTGCCCATGGGTAACCTGCAGGATAATGGAGGGAAGGAGCACCTTACACATCCTTTGATAGAGGCACATCTCCACCCCACCCCTCTATCTATACCCTTCATAATTTTGTATATTTTATCGAATCTCCTCTCGATCTCATTTTAGGGAATAAAGTCCCAACCTATTCAACCTTCCCTATACCTCAGGTCCTCAAATCCCAGTAACATCCCTGTATTTTCTCTATACTCTTTCAACCTTATTTACATATTTTCTGCAGGTAGGTGACCAAAACTGGACACAATCCAAATTAGGCCTCAGCAATATCTTATACAACTTCAAAAAAACATCCCAACTCCTGTACTCAATACATTGATTTACAGTATGAAGGCCAATGTGCCAAAAGCTTTCTTTACAACCCTATCTACTTGTGAAACTACATTCAAGGAATACAGATCTGTATTCCCAGATCCCTCTGTTCAACCACATTCCTCTGTGCCCTAACACTCAGTGTGTAAGACCTACTCTCGCTGGTCCGCCCAAAGTGTAACACTTCACACTTGTCTGCACTAAATTCCATTTGATATTTTTTCCAGCTGGTCCAGATCTTGCTGCAAGCTCTAACAGTCTTCCTCACCCTCCACTACACTCCCAATCTTAGTATCATCTGTAAATTTGCTGATCCAGTTTTCCACATCAATCATTCAGATGGTTAACATTGATGACAAACAAAGGACCCAGCCATGATCCCTGCAACACACCACTAGCCACAGGTCTCCAGTCAGAAAGGTAACCATCTATGACCACTCTCTGGCTTCTTCCACGAACCCACTGTCTAATCCGGTTTACTATGTTGTCCTGAATGCCATGTGGGATCTTGTCAATGGCCTTGCTAAAGTCCACATAGACAACATCCACTGCCTAGCCTTCATCAATGTTCCTGGTAACCTCTTTGGAAAAACTGTAGAAGATTTATTACACATGATCTACCATGCACAAAGATAAATTGACTATCCCTAATCACTCCTTGTCTATCCCAATACTTATATTCAGTCCCTTAGAAAACCTTCCAATAACTTTCCCACTACTGAGGTCAGCTTCACTGGCCTATAAATCCGTAGCTTATTCTTAGAACCTTTCTTAAACTACAGAACAACACTAGCTATCCTTCAAGCCTATGGCAACTTAACCGCAGCAAAGGACATTTTAAATACCTCTGTTAGGCCCTTCAGCTGGCTCTCCATTTCATAGTGCCCTGGCTTGTGTATCAGGTAGACAGCGAGGATGTTGACTCCGACCAGTGGAGGTCTTCCTGTAGAACCACGGCAACATCTGCACCAGCCTCCCACAGGATTCAAAAGAACACCTTATCAGGTCCTGAGGATTTACCCACCCTCATTTGCCTCAAGAAAGCGAACTCTTCCTCCTTTGTATTCTCTTGCATTTCTTACACTCCAAATACTTCAGCTGTTCTACCTGCCTATACCTGCTATGCACCTCTTTTTTCTTAACCAGGGCATCAATAGCTCTCAAAAAAATCAAAGTTCCATAAACCTGTTAAACTTGACTCTTATTCTGACAGGAACATACAAATTCTGTATTCTCAAAGTTTTGCTTTTGAAGGCCTCCCAGTTACTAAATACACCTTTGCCAGCAAACAACTTGTCTGAATCCACACTTGCCAGATCATTTCTAATACGATCAAAATTAACCTTTCTCCAACACAGGATCTCAACCCAAAGACCAGGTCTATCCTTTTCCATAATTACTTTGAAAGAGATTTCATTATGATCACTAGATATAAAGAGCTCCCCAACACAAACTTCTGACACCTGCCTTGTCTCATTCCCTAATAGGGGATCGAGTATCACATTCTCTCTATTTGGGATCTCAATGCACTGATTAAGGAAACTTTCCTGAACACATTTGACAAACTCAATCGCAACCAACCCTTTTACAGTATGGGAGACCAAATCCCTATGTGGAAAGTTAAAATCATCTATCACAACCTTATGTTCATGCAACAGTCTGCAATCTCTCTACAAATTTGCTCCTCTAAATCCTGCAGACAGTTGAGTGGCCTATAACATAATCCCATTGACGAGGTCACACCTTTCTTATTCCTCAGCTCTATCCATGAAGCCTCACGAAATGAGTTCTCCAGTGTGTCCTGACAGAGCACTGCCAAGAGGTATTTCTCACAGGTCGGCAGCGGTTATTTAAAAAGGGAGCTTTGAGGGTATTTGTCCATTGTTTCTGGCCAATCAGCAGCATCAACAGAGCTCTACGAACTAAATAAAAGTACAGAAGGGATAAGCAGAGCGACCAGTGTCAGGAGTAAGCCAGTGGCGAGAGTAGAAGCAACAAGTTTTGGCTCAAAAGAGGTGACAGTTAGGAAGAGATGTCAGCTCTGTGTAAAGGGTCTATTAAGGTTTCCTCTTTGTGTTTTTTCCCTCTCTGTGTTTCTTCCCTCTCTTGCTGTACTATTTAAATGGCTGTGATGTGTTTGTTGTGCCAGATGTTGGGAGAACTGGGAGACCCAGAGCCTCCCAGGCAACTACATCTGTGTGAAGTGCATCCGGCTGCAGCTCCTTGAAGACCGTGTTAGGGATCTGGAGCAGCAATTGGATGACCTTCGGCTTGTACAGGAGAGTGAGGATATATTTGATCAAGGTTCACCCCAAAGTTGCAGGAGGCAAGCAGCTGGGGTGACTGTCAGGAGAAATGAAAATAGGCAGTTAGAGCAGAGCACCTCTGCGGCCATTCCCCTCAAGAACAAGTATACCACTTTGGATACTTTTGTGGGGGATGACCTCCCGGGAGAATGCCACGATGACTGGGTTACAGGCACTGAACATGGGTCTGCTGTACAGAAGGGAAAGAGAGAGAATAAGGGAGCGGTAGTGACAGGGCACTCGATAGTGAGGGGAACAGACAGGAGATTCTGTGGATGTGAACGGGACACCCAGATAGAATGTTGCCTCCCATTTGCCAGGGTCAGGGATGTCTCACATCATGATCGCAACTTTTTGGAGAGGGAGGGGGAACAGCCAGATGTCTTGGTACGTATTGGTACTAATGACAGAGGAAGGAAAAGCAAAGGGGTCTTGAAAAGAGAATTTAGAGAGCTAGGTAGAAAACTGAGAAGCAGGACCTCCTGGGTAGTAATTTCTGGATGCTGCCTGTGCCACGCGCCAGTGGGAATAGAAATAGGATGATTTGGCAGATAAATGCATGGCTGAGAAGCTGGTGCAGGGGGCAGGGCTTCAGGTTCTTGGATCATTGGGATCTCCTGGGGGAGGCATGACCTGTTCAAAAGTGACAGGTTCCACCTGAACCCGAGGGTGGTTTGTTCGAGCTGTTGGGGAGGGTTTAAACTAACTTGGCAGGGGTGTGGGAACCAGACCAAAGGGACTCAGGATAGGACGGATGGTGAAAAAAGTAAAGATAGCACGCAGTCAGATTGTCAGGAAGGGCAGGCAGGTGATGGGTCTTAGTTGCAGCCAACAGGCTAACTATTAAATCATTCAGGATGCAGAATCAAAAAGGACATCAAATATGGTACTCAAGGTGTTGAATCTAAATGCGCATAGTATAAGAACTAAGGTGGATGATCTTGTTGCAATATTACAGACTACAAGGTATGATGTGGCCATCACTGAATTGTGGTTGAAGGATGGTTGTAGTTGGGAGCTGAATGTCCAAGGTTACACGCTATATTGGAGGGACAGGAAGGTAGGCAGATGGGGTGGTGTGACTCTACTGGTAAAGAATGGCATCAAGTCAGTAGAAAGATGTGACATAGGATCGGAAGATGTTGAATACTTGTGGGTTGAGTTAAGAAAGTGTAAAGGTAAAAGGGCCCTGAAGACAGTTATATACAGGCCTCCCAACAGTGGCTGGGAGGTGGATCATTGGGTACAACAGGAAATAAAAAAGGAGAGTCAAAAGGGCAATGTTATAGTAGTCATGGGAGATTTTAAACATGTAGGTCGATTGGGAAAATCAGGTTGGTAATGGATCTGAGCAGAGTGAGTTTGTTGAATGTCTAAGAGACGGCTTTTTAGAGCAGTTTGTCATTGAAAAGAGAAAGGGATCAGCTGTACTGGATTGAGTGCTATATAGTGAACCGGAGGCGATTAGGGTAAAAGAACCGTTAGGAAGCAGTGATCACAACAGGATTGTGTTCAACTTGAAATTTGAAAGGGAGAAAGTAAAGTCTGGTGTAGCAGCATTTCAGTGGAGTAAGGGAAATTACAGTGGTATGAGAGAGGAGTTGGCCAAAGTAAATTGGAAGGAGCTGCTGGCAGGGATGTCAGCAGAGCAGCAATGGCATGCATTTCGGGGAAAAATGAGGTAGGTGCAGGACATGTGTATTCCAAAAATGAAGAAATACTCAAATGGTAAAATAGTACAACTGTGGCTGACAAGGGAAGTCAAAGCTATTGTAAAAGCAAAAGAAAGGGCATACAAAGCAAAAATTAGTGGGAAGATGGAGGATTGGGAAGTTAAAAAATCTAGAGAGCAACTTAAAAAAATTATTAGATGGGAAAAGATGAAATATGAAAGAAAGCTGGCAAATAATATCAAACTGGATAGTAAAAGTTTTTTTCAAACATATTAAAAATAAAAGAGAGAGTGGATATAGGACCACGAGAAAACATGAGAAATAATAATGGGGGGGGGGGGCAAGGAGACAGCTGAGGAATTAAATAAGTATTTTGCGTCAATCTTCACTGTGAAAGACATAGCAGTATGGCTGATGTTGCAGTGTGTGAAGGAAGAGAAGTGGGTGCAGTTACTGTTAAAAGGGAAAACGTGCTTAAAAAGCTGAAAGACCTAAAGGTACATAAGTCACCCAGACCACAGGAGCTACACCCTAGGGTTCTGAGGTAGGTTTAGAAATGATCTTTCAAAACCCAGAGGACTGGAAAATTGCAAATGTCACTCCACTCTTTAAGAAAGGAGTAAGGCAGCAGAAAGGAAATTATGGACCAGTTAGCCTGATCTCAGTGGTTGGGAAGACGTTGAAGTCAATTGTTAAGGATGAGGTGATGGTGTACTTAGTGACACAGAACAAAGTCAGCATGGTTTCCTTCAGGGAAAATCCTGCCTGACGAACCTGTTGGAATTCTGTGAGGAGATTACAAGTAAGATTGATAAAGGGGATGTAGTCAGTGTTGTATATTTGGACTTTCAGAAGGCCTTTGACAAGGTACCGCACATGAGGCTGCTTACAAAGTTAAGAGCCCATGGTATTCCAGGAAAGTTACTAACATGTTTAGAGCATTGGCTGATTGGTAGGAGGCAGGGAGTGGGAATAAAAGGATCTTTTTCTGGCTGGCTGCCAGCGAATAGTGGTGTTCCACAGGGGTCGGTGTTGGGACCACTTCTTTCTAAGCTGTTAATAAATGATCTAGATGATGGAATAGCTTTGTTGCCAAGTTTAGAACATAGAATAGTACAGCACAGTACAGGCCCTTCGGCCCACAATGTTGAGCTGACCCTCAAACTCTGCCTCCCATATAACGCCCCACCTTAAATTCCTCCATATACCTGTCTAGTAGTCTCTTAAACTTCACTAATGTATCTGCCTCCACCACTGACTCAGGCAGTGCATTCTACGCACCAACCACTCTCTGAGTAAAAAAACCTTCTTCTAATATCCCCCTTGAACTTCCCACCCCTTACCTTAAAGCCAAGTCCTCTTGTATTGAGCAGTGGTGCCCTGGGGAAGAGGCGCTGGCTATCCACTCTGTCTATTCTTTATTATCTTGTACACCTCTATCATGTCTCCTCTCATCCTCCTTCTCTCCAAAGAGTAAAGCCCTAACTCCCTTAATCTCTGATCATAATGCATACTTTCTAAACCAGGCAGCACCCTGGTAAATCTCCTCTGTAACCCTTCCAATGCTTCCACATCCTTCCTATAGTGAGGTGACCAGAACTGGACACAGTACTCCAAGTGTGGCCTAACCAGAGTTTTATAGAGCTGCATCATTACATTGCGACTCTTAAACTCTATCCCTCGACTTATGAAAGCTAACACCCCATAAGCTTTCTTAACTACCCTATCCACCTGTGAGGCAACTTTCAGGGATCTGTGGACATGTACCCTGAGATCCCTCTGCTCCTCCACACTACCAAGTATAAAGTTTGCAGGTAATATGAAGATTGGAGCAGGGGCAGGTAGTGTTAAGGAAATAGGTAGGATGCAGAAGGACTTAGATTTGGAGAATGGGCAAGAAAGTAGCAAATGAAATACAATGTTGGAAAATGCATGGTCATGCACTTTTGTAGTAGAGATAAATGTGGACTTTTTTTTTTAAATGGGGAGAAAATCCTGAGATGCAGAGGGACTTGGAAATCCTTGTGCAGAACACCCTGAAGGTTAACTTGCAGGTTGAGTCAGTGCGGAGGAAGGCAAATGCCATGTTGGCATTCATTTCAAGAGGTCTGGAACACAAGGACAGGGATGTGATGCTGAGGCTTTATAAGGCACTGGTGAGGCCTCACCTTGAATATTGTGAACTGGCATTGGAGAGGGTCCAGAGGTGGTTCACACGGATAATTTCAGGAATGAAAGAGTTATCATACAAGGAACATTTGATGGCTCTGGGTCTGAACTTGCTGGAATTCAGAAGGATGAGGGGGGGATCTCATTGAAACCTTTCGAATGTTATACTTTTATACTTTATACTTTATAGTCGCCAAACAATTGATACTAGAATGTACAATCATCACAGCGATATTTGATTCTGCGCTTCCTACTCCCTGGATTACAAATATTAAAAATTGTAAATATTAAAAATTTAAATTATAAATCATAAATAGAAAATAGAAAAATGGAAAGTAAGGTCGTGCAAAAAAACCCAGAGGCAGATCCGGATATTTGGAGGGTACGGCCCAGATCCGGGTCAGGATCCGTTCAGCAGTCTTATCACAGTTGGAGAGAAGCTGTTCCCAAATCTGGCCGTACGAGTTTTCAAGCTCCTGAGCCTTCTCCCGGAGGGAAGAGGGACGAAAAGTGTGTTGGCTGGGTGGGTCGTGTCCTTGATTATCCTGGCAGCACTGCTCCGACAGCGTGCAGTGTAAAGTGAGTCCAAGGACGGAAGATTGGTTTGTGTGATGTGCTGTGCCGTGTTCACGTTCTTCTGCAGCTTCTTTCGGTCTTGGACAGGACAACTTCCATACCAGGTTGTGATGCACCCTAGAAGAATGCTTTCTACGGTGCATCTATAAAAATTAGTGAGTGTTTTAGGGGACAGGCCAAATGTTGAAAGGCCTAGACAGAGTAGATATGGAAAAGATGCTTCCTATGGTGGGAAAGTCTAGGACAAGAGGGCACAGCCTCAGGATAGAGGGGCACCCTTTCAAAACAGAGATGCGGAGAAATTTCTTTAGCCAAAGGGTGGTGTGGAATTTGTTGCCACATGCAGCTGTGGAAGCCAGGTCGTTGTGTGTACTTAAGGCAGAGATTGATAGGTTCTTGATTGGACATGGCATCAAAGGTTACAGGGAGAAGACCGGGAATGGGGGTTGAGGAGGAGATTTTTAAAAAAAGGATCAGCCATGATTCATTGGGGGAGCAGGGTCAATGGGCCAGATGGTCTAATTCTGCTCTCATGTCTTAGGGTCTTATAACATTTTCCCTGAGCAATAATGACACCTCTTTCCATGTAATCCATCCTGCTCAATCATGTCTAAATCAATGGAATCTCGGAACACTGAGCTGCCAGTCCTGCCCCTCCTGCAACCAAGTCTCACTGAAGATTACAAAGTCATCATTCCATACCTCAGGCTCATCCTGCAATATTTCTTGCGTTGAAATATATGCAGCTCAGAACTTTACTCCCACTGTTCTCAACAGTTTGATTCCCAACTTTGTATATAGGCTTAACAACATCTTTCTCCACAACCACTCCAATATCTGTTCTGGCACTCTGCTTCCCAAACCCCTGCATATTAACCCCACCTCCCCTACCAGAAACACTAGCAAACCTTCCCACTAGGATGTTAGACTCCTTCCAGTTCAGGAGCATACCGTCCATTCTGTACAGGTCCCACCTACCTTGGAAGAAAGCCTAATGATCTAAAAATCAGATGCCCTCACTCCTGCATCAGTTCCTTAGCCACATATTAAACGGTATGATCTTCTTATTTCTGGCCTCACTAGCACGTGGCACAGGTAGGGTAGCAATCTTAAGATATCAACCCTGAAGATTCTGTCCTTTATCTTAGCACCTAGCTCCCTGAACTCCCTTTTCAGGACCTTGTCACCCCTCCTACCCATGTCATTGGTAGCAATGTGGATCATGATCTCTGGCTACTTACCCTTCCACTTAAGAATGTTATGTACTCGATTCAAGACGTCCCTGACCCTTGTACCCTGGAGTCAACAAATCCGGGGATCTCGTTCTCATCCACAGAACATTCTTTGTGTTCCCTTAACCAACTGATACCCTGTCACTACAGCTCGCCTCTTCTCCACCCCTCCTCCCTTCTGAGCCACAAAGCCAGACTCAGTGCCAGAGACCTGATTATTATGGTTTCCCTCCACTAGATCATTCCCCCCTCCCCTAACCCACAACAGTACCCAAGGCAGTATACCTATCGAGGGAACAGCCACAGGGGTTCTCTGCATTGGTTACCTATCCCTTTAACCCCTCCTGACAGTCATCAAGTTACCTGCACCCAGCACATTAGGTGTAATACCTCCCTGTATGCCCTGTTTATCAATGCCTCACCCTCACGAATGATCCAGGGTTTACCTAGTTCCAGCTCCAACTCCTTAATAGGGTCTGTAGTCTTCAGGGCCACTGGAAGTCTCCCTGCATTTCCACACCCCACAAGAACAGCATTCCAACACCCTTTCCCAGCATCCCCACTGCTCTAAATGTACAATAAGAAAAAAAAGTAACAAAAAAACCTACATATGGCCTACTCCTCTCTTCACCGAAGTCTCACTGAGTCAAAGCCTCAACTCCCCACTCCTTCACTGGCCCACTCATACAACGCCCACTCCACTTAAACCCAACTTCTTTATAATTGGATCTTGCCAAGTGTCTAATTATGTGTAATCCACGGTCTCTTTAGGTACTGTGGCGCATATAATGTCTGATAAAAAAATAAATCAATCCGAATTTCCATTAGACCATTGGTAAGCCAGTGAACCCCTGCACATACACGTTGAAGATATACAGCTCATAACATCAACTCCACTCATTTTATTAAAGAAACTGCAACTTAAGCTGGCTTGGGGACCAATCCAGAATGTCAAAAAAAATGGAGTACTATTGAAGAGGATAGCATAAAGGGAGAGAGTGCAAGCCAAGTAATTTTTTTTTTAAATCAAAATACAAATAAAAAGGCTGGAAATTGCTTGTGTTCATTAGGAAACCAGAGTGGCAAGTTTGTTGCAATTTCATTCCTATGATGGTCAAATTCTAATGGGTCTTCCTCAAACTTCACAAATAGCACAAATCAATACATTTAAAAGTCTGGGCTACATTGTTATACTAGGTATTAGAAATTAATTTTCACAAACTGAAATTGTTTCATTCAGATCACCTCTTTCCCGAGATTCATTATTGACTACTGCAGTTCTTTTCGCTCTCACCTGTAAATTTGCTCGTAAGAAATAGGGATGCAGTCTCCAGGAGACTGTGTCAAAAGCTGATCAATGGCACTGTCCAGCTTCGGCCAATAAGTGCGTTGGTAGTCTTCTGCCGTTATAACGTTCATCACTAAACACAAGGTAAAAACAAACAATTTACCAAATTTAGCACTAACTTCGAAACATTTAAGAAAGCTAATGATTCTCTTTCTGATGGCTTTATTGCTGGGGTGGTGAAAAATTAATGGATCTCCTAAGCTTTCTAAAGGAGTGTGTGTAATTTGAAAGAAGTCGAGACATGCAACACACATGATGTGACCTCAACAATGAAAAACAAAGCAGTTATCCAACCCCAACAATCACCAATGCAACAGGGACTGTTAATGGCACAGACCTGTAGCTAAAGGCACAAAAAAAGACCCTCCTGCAAACACAACATGTGCTGCATTACTTAATAAATGGTTTCTGATGAACTTACAGATTGAATTAAATTGTCAACCAAGACTGCAGCTGTTTTTTTTTTTGTTTTACACAACTGTAATCTAAACATTTAGGGAACTAAATAGCCATTGAATCACTAATTGACTGATTACAGTCAGCACTTCCCCACAAACAAAATAAATGCTCAGTCACCATGCCAGACACTCATCCATGCCCTATAAAATACTATCAACAGAAGACCAATCACTGTCTTTGGCATGTGATATTCTTGACATCAGGTGATTTTTTTCCTCCAATACATAAAAGTAGTCAAGAGACCAAATCTAGTTGGAATGCTTTGATATTCTCATTGTCCAGGGTGTTACGTGGGACAGCCATAACACCATGTGACATAGGAGCAGAATCAGGCCATTCAGCCATCAAGTCTGCTCTGCCATTCCATCATGGCTGATTTATTATCCTTCTGAACTCCATTCTCCGGTCTTCTCCCTGTAACCTTTGATGCCCTGATTAAAACCTCCATTTAAAATATACTCAATGAGCTGGCCTACACAGCCATCTGTAGCAATGAATTCCACAGATTCACCACCTCTGGCTAAAGAAATCTTTAATTTCTGTTCTAAATGGACACCCCTCAATTCTGAGGCTGTGCCCTCTGGTCCAAGACCCCCACAATATAAGGAACATCCTCTCCAGATCCACTCTATCTAGGCCTTTCAATATTCGATTGGCTTCAATGAGATCCCCTCCCCCCCACAATTCTTCTAAACTCCAGTGAGTACAGGCCCAAAGCCATCAATCAATTCCCATATGTTAACCCTTTCATCCCCGGGATAATTCTTCTGAACTTCCTCTGAACCCTCTTTTCTCATATCTTTTCTCAGATAGGGGCCGAAACCTGCTCATAATACTCCAAGTGCAGTCTGATCAATGCCTTATATAGCCTTTACATCCTTGCTTTTGTATTCTAATCCACTCAAAATGAATGCTAACATTGCACTTGCTTTCCTTGACACCAACTCGAGCTGCAAGTTAACCTCAAGAAATCCTGTACAAAGACTCCCAAGTCCCTATAAATACCTATTTTTGAATTTTCTCCTTATTTTGGAAAATAGTCTATGCCTTGATTCATTCTACAAAGTTGCATGACCATGCACTTCCCAACAGTGCATTCATCTGCCACTTCTTTGCCAATTCTCCCAAATCATCCAAGTCCTTCTGCAGACTCCCTGCTTCTTCAACACTACCTTTGTATAGTCTGCAAATTGGCCATACAGCTATCAATTCTGTCATCCATGACAGACCATGAGAAATGGTCCCAACACCAATCCCTGCAACACACCACTTGTCACCAGCAGCTAACCACAAAAGGCCCCCTTTACTTCCACATTGTCTCCTGCCAGTCAGCCAATGCTCTATTCATACTAGTATCTATACTGTAGTATCATGGGCTCTTAACTTGTTAAGCAGCCTCGTGTGTGGCACCTTGTCAAAGGCCTTCTGAAAGTCCAAATAAACATCATCCACTTACTCTCCTGTTCTGTCCTACTTGTTACTTCCTCTAAGAGTTCCAACATATTTGTCAGGCAAGATTTCTGTGTCAGAAAATCATACTGACATGTGCCTCCAAGTACTCTAAAACCACATTCTTAATAATAGACTAACTTCTTTCCAACCTCTGAAGTCCAGGCTAATTGGCCCACAATTGCCTTTCTTTTGCCTCCCCCCTTCTTGTAAAGTGGAGTGACATTTGCAATTTTCCTGTCCTCCAAAACCATTCCAGAATCTAGCGATTCTTAAAAGATCATTTCTAATGTCTCCACAATCTCTTCAGCTACCTCTTTCAGAACCCTGGGGTGCAGTTCATCGGGTCCAGGTGACTTAACCATCTGCAGACCCTTCAGCTTCCTAAGCACCTTCTCGTTAGCATTGACACACACTTCTGCCCCTTGACGCTCTTGCATTTCTTACATTCTGCTACTGGCTTCCACAGTGAAGGCAATCGCAACATAATTATCCAGTTTGTCTGTCATTTCTTTGACGGCTTCAGCATCAGTTTCCAGTGGTCCGATAGCCACTCTCATCTCTTTTACTCTGTATATCTGAAAAAAAAAACTTTTGGTATCTTCTTTCATTTTATTGGCCATCTTACATTTATATTTCATATTTTCTCTCTTCATGAGTGTTTTTTCCTTTAAGTGGTCTTCTGTTGGCTTTTAAAAGTTTCCCAATGCTCTACCTTCCCATGAATTTGTGCCATATTATTTGTCCTCCATTTTGTGTTTATGCTGTCTTTGACTTCCCTTGTCAGCCGCAGTTGCCTTATCTTCCCTTTAGAATACTTCATCTTTAGGGTGCACCTTTCCTGCACCTTCCAAATTTCCCCCAGAAACACAAGTGATTGCTGTTCTGCCGTCATCCCTGCTAGTGTCCCCTTCCAATCAATTTTGGCCAGTTCTTCTCTCATGCCTCTGTAATTCCCTTTATTCCACTGTAACGGCGGGAGGAGAGAGTGCAGCGCACCTCGCGTGCACAGCCTTCCAGTGAAAAATGATACCATATCCGTTAAATAGGGGCCGTGGACAATTCTGATTTGATGGAGACAGACTTGAAAGCACAGAGGAACATCTGGAGAAATTTCTGAAACGCCCTTTCGCTGCAGTCGTTACTGTGCGATCGTGAATCTTCCAGAGGATAGGCCTCAAAATCCCCAGCTTTGCCTGCTGTTGGCAACCGAGATTGAGGTCGAATCGCTCGGATAGAGATGGTGCTCCATACTCAGTGTCGGAGAGCTGATCAGAGGCTCGAAGTTTTCAGACGACTCAGAGTCGGACTGTGGTCGGGCATGGCAGGGAGAGTTTTTCTTCCTTCTCCCGTCTGCATGAGATGTGGGACATTTGAGAGACTTTGAACTTTTTACTGTGCTCGTGGACTGTTCTTCATCAAGCTATGGTATTGTTGCACCGTTGTAACTATGTGTTATAATTATGTGGTTTTGTTAGTTTTTTCAGTCTTGGTCTGTCCTGTGTTTTCTGATATCACACCAGAGGAAATATTGTATCATTTCTTAATGCATGCATTACTAAATGACAATAAAAGAGGACTGCGTGTCTTCATAATCTAAAATCTAATACTGATATATTTGATTTGAGCTGCTTCTTCTCAAACTGCAGCATGAATTCTATCATGTTATGATTACTGCCTAAGCATTCCTTTATCTTAAGCTCCATATTCAAATCTGGGTCATTACATCACACCCAATCCAGAATTCCCATTCCCCTCGTGTGCTCAACCATAAGCTGTTCTAAACAACCATTTCCAGGCATTCTACAAATTTCCTTAGATTCCAACACCAACCTGATTTCCCCCAATCTACCTGCATATTGAAATCCCCCACGATTATCCCGACATTTTGCCTTTTTACATGCCTTTTCTATCTTCCACTGCAATTTGTAGCCCACATCCTGGCTACTGTTCAGGAGCCTGTATACAACTCCCTTTAGGGTCTTTTTTACCCTTGCAGTTCCTTAACCCTACCCACAAGGACTCTAGATCTTCCGATACGATGTCTAAGGATTCATCTTTCTAAGGATTTGATTTCATTTTTTTATTAAAAGAGCCACGCCACCCACTATGCCTACCTGCCTATCCCTTCAATACAATGTACATCCTTGGATGTTAAGTTCCCAAATAGGATCTTCTTTCAATCACACCTCAATGATGCCACAATGCCATACCTACCAATCTCTAATTGCTCCACAAGATAATCTACCCTATTCTGTATATTGTGTGCATTCAAATATAATACCTTCAGTCCTACATTCAACAACCTTTTTGATTTTGGCCCCTGTTCCACCAACTCATCCCACTGACTGCAATTTTACCCAATCATCTGCCTGTCCATCCTCAGTCTCATGACACACTGTATCTATATGCAGTCCAACAGCCCCATCCTCACTCCTATCACTCCTATTCCCATCTCTTACCAAATTGGTTTAAACCCTCCCCAACAGCTCCAGCAAATCTATCCGCAAGGATGTTGGTCACTTTCGGGTTCAGGTGTAACCCATCCTACTTGTACAAGTCATACCCACCCTGGAAGAGATCCCAATGATCCACAAATTTAAAAACCATTCACCATAAGATATAGGAGAAGAATTAGGGAACTTGGCCCATCGAGTCTGGTCTGCTATTTCATTATGGCTGAACCAATTCTCCTCGCAGCCCCAGTCTCCTGCCTTCACCCCACATCTCTTCTATGTTCTAATGTTCTATCTCCTCATGTCCTGACCAGTCAGGAATCTTTTAACCTCACCCTTAAATATACTTGAAGACTTGGCCTCCACAGCTGCCCGTAGCAATGAATTCCACAGATTCACTACACTCTGGCCAAAGAAATTCCTTTTCATCTCCATTCTAAAAGAACACCACTCTATTCTGAAGCTGTGTTCTCTGGCCTTAGACTCTTCTCACCACAGGAAACATCCTCTCCACATCCACAGAAACACAGAAAACCTACAGCACAATACAGGCCCTTCAGCCCACAATGCTGTGCCAAACATGTCCTCACTTTAGAAATTACCTAGGGTTACCCATAGCCCTCTATTTTTCTAAGCTCCATGTAACTATCCAGGAGTCTCGTAAAAGACCTTATTGTATCTGCCTCCACCACTGTTGCCAGCAGCCCATTCCATGCACTCACCACTCTCTGTGTAAAAAACGTACCCCTGACATCTCCTCTGTACCTAATTCCAAGCACCTTAAAACTGTGCCCTCTTATGTTAGCCATTTCAGCCCTAGGAAAAAGTCTCTGACTATCCACACTATCAATGTCTCTCATCATCTTATTCACCTCTATCAGGTCATCTCTCAACTTTTGCTGCTCCTAGGAGAAAAGGCTGAGTTCACTCAACCTATTTTCATAAGGCATGCTCCCCAATCCAGGCAACATCCTTGTAAATCTCCTCTGTACCCTTTCTGTAGTTTCCACATCCTTCTTGTAGTGAGGTGACCAGAACTGAGCACAGTACTCCAAGTGGGGTGTGACCAGGGTCCTATACAGTTGTAACATTACCTCTCGGCTCTTAAACTCAATCCCACGATTGACAGAGGCCAATGCACCGTATTGCCTTCTTCACCAGTCAACCGGCACAGCAGCTTTGAGTGTCCTATGGATTCAGTCCCCAAGATCTCTCTGATCCTCCACACTGCCAAGAGACTTACCATTAATATCTTACCATATACTATACTATATCTTACCATCATATTTGACCTACCAAAATGAACCACCTCACACTTATCTGGGTTGAATTCCATCCGCCACTTCTCAGCTCAGTTTTGCATTCTATCGATGTCCCAATGTAACTTCTGACAGCCCCCACACTACCCACAACACCCCCAACTTCTGTGTCATCAGTGAATTTACTAACCCATCCCTCCACTTCTTCATCCAGGTCATTTATAAAAATCATGAAGAGAAGGGGTCCCAGAATAGATCCCTGAGGCTCGCCACTGGTCACCGACCTCCATGCAGAATATGACCCGTCCACAACCGCTCTTTGCCTTCTGTAGACAAGCCAATTCTGGATCAACAAAGCAAGATCCCCTTGAATTCCATGTCTCCTTACTTTCTCAATGAGCCTTGCATGGGGTACCTCATCAAATGCCTTGCTGAAATCCATATACACTACATCGACTGCTCTACCTTCATCAATGTTTAGTCACATCCTCAAAAAATTCAATCAGGCTAGTAAGGCACAACCTGCCTTTGACAAAGCCATGCTGACTATTCCTGATCATATTATGCCTCTCTAAATGTTCATAATCCTGCCTCTCAGGATCTTCTCCATCAACTTAACAACCACTGAAGTAAGACTCTCTGATCTATAATTTCCTGGGCTATCTCTACTCCCTTTCTTGAATACGGGAACAACATCTGCAACCCTCCAATCATCCAAAGCCTCTCCTGTCCCCATTAGTGATGCAAAGATCATTGCCAGAGGCTCAGCAATCTACAATAACTGGGGTACATCTCATCCAGTCCCAGTGACTTTTCCAACTTGATGCTTTCCAAAAGCTCTAGCATGTCCTCTTTCTTAATGTCTATTTGCTCAAGCTTTTCAGTCCACTCCAAGACATCCCTACAATCACTGAGGTCCTTTTCCATGGTGAATACTGAAGCAAAGTATTCATTAAGTACCTCTGCTATCTCCTCCGGTTCCATACACACTTTTCTACTGTCACACTTGGTTGGTCCTATTCTCTCATATCTTTTGCTCTTGCTCTTCACATACTGGTAGAATGCCTTGGGGTTTTCCTTATTCCTGCTCGCCAAGGCCTTCTCATGGCTCCTTCTGTCTCTCCTAATTTCATTCTTAAGCTCCTTCCTGATAGCCTTATAATCTTCTAGATCTCTATCATTACCTAGCTTTTTGAACATTTCATAAGCTTTTCTTTCCTTCTTGACTAGCTTTTCAACAGCCTCTGTACACCACAATTCCTGTACCCTACCATCCTTTCCATCTCATTGGAATGTCCCTATGCAGAATGCCACACAAATATCCCCTGAACATTTGCCACATTCCCTGAGAACATCTGTTTCCAATTTATGCTTCCAAGTTCCTGCCTGTTAGCTTCATATTTCCTCTTACTCCAATTAAACGCTTTCCTAACTTGTCTGTTCCTATCCCTCTCCAATGATATGGTAAAGGAGATGAAATTTTGATCACTATCTCCAAAATGCTCTCCCACTGAGAGACCTGACACCTGACCAGGTTCATTTCCCAATACCAGATCAAGTACAGCCTCTCCATCTTGTTTTACAGCAGCTGGCACCCAGCTTAGTGGTGCATTACCGCGACCTTCTGCTCTGGTGTGTGCAATATACTTACATTCTAAATCCCTTCATCCAATCACAAACACACACACACACACCCCCTAACCTACACTTTATCCTCCCATCTTTGGCCATCCTAGTACCCTATACCTGCTTATCCATCATATCCTGTAAAAAAAAACCTGTACCCCTTAAAGCTAAAAATACCCTGACCTGTGCTCTCTTACCCATGTCCAGCAACCCTTTTAATGTAAATTCCTGCATCCTCTCCTCGTGCAGGTTTATCCACACATTGTCAGGCAACCTTCCTGAACACACCTAACAAACTCCACCCCTCTAAACCCCTTATTCTAGGCAGATGCCAATAAATATTTGGGAAATTAAAATCTCCCACCATGACAACATTGTTATTATTACACCTTTCCAGAATCTATCTCCCTATCTACTCCTCAATGTCGCTGTTACTCTTGGGTGGTCTATAAAAAACACCCAGAGTTATTGACCCCTTGCTGTTCCTACATTCCACCCACAGAGACTCAGTAGACAATCCCTCCATGACTTCTTCCTTTTCTGCAGCCCTGACACCATCTCCCATCAGCAGTGCCATGCCCCCACATCTTTTGCTGCCCTCCCTGTCCTTTCCGAAACATCTAAAGCCTGGCACTCGAAGTCACCATTCCTGCCCCTGAGCCATCCAAGTCTCTATAATGGCCACAACACCATAGCTCCAAGTACTGATCCATGCTCTAAGCTCATCTGCTTATCCACTATCCAAGTACTGATCCACTATCAAGGCCTTTTAGAATTTGATAGGTTTCACTGAGGTTACCCCTCATTCTTCTGAATTCTAGTGAATACAGGCCCAGAGCCATCAAATGCCCTTCATATGACAAGCCATTCAATCCTGAAATCATTTCATGAACCTACTTTTAATCCTCTCCATTTTCAGCACATCCTTTCTAAGATAAGACCAAAACAGCTCGCAATACTCCAAGTGAGGCCTCACCAGTGCTTTATAAAGTCTCATCCTTGCTTTTATATCCTAGTCCTCGTGAAATGAATGCTATCATTGCATTTGCCTTCCTCATCACAGACTCAGTCTGCAAATTAACCTTTATGGAATCCTGCACAAGGATTCCCAAGTCCCTTTGCAGCTAGGAGTTTTGTATTTGCTCACCATATAGAAAATAGTGAACCCTTCTTCTACCGAATTACATGACCATGCACTTCCCAATACTGCATTCCATCTGCCACTTCTTTGCCAATTCTCCTAATCTGTCTAAGTCTTTCTGTAGCCTCTCTGCTTCTTCACAATTATCTTCTCCACCTATCCTCATATCGTCTGCAAACTTGGTAACAAAGCCATCAATTTCATCATCCAAATCATAGACATATAGTGTAAAAAGACAGACCCCTGTGGAACACTAGTCACTGGCAGCCATCTACACCAGCCTTCTGCACCAGTTCCTCAGCCAGGCATTCCTTTGCCATATTATCCTAAATTTACTCTTACTGGTAAGTGGTACAGGCAGCAATCCAGATATTACTACTTTGGAGTAATTACTGCTTTTCAGCTTTCTGCCTAACCTAACTCCCTATATTCTCTCCTCAGGACCTACTCCTTTTCCCTATTTATATCATTGGTACCAATGAATTGATCCAGTTGACCCGAAACAGGAGCGTGTGGGCTATGGCAGTCAAAGCTCAAACGGGACATGGCACCTGATGATCATGATGACCAACAGGAACCACAACTTCTGTCTGTTCACCTCTCCACTTTAGAATGCTATGGACCTGATCCAAACTTCCCTGACCCTGGCACCTTGGAAGCATCATTCCATCTGGGTGTCTCTATCACATCCATAGAATCTCATGTCTACTCCTGTAACTACAGAATCCTCTGTACTCGTCTTCTTCCCCCACAATAGCCACAGCAACCATTGCCCACAAGTATTAGCCTCAAATACAAGCATCACCAAATGATATGAAATGTGAAGAAAAGTAATAAGTTTCAAATCAGTTGTCACCTCCAGAAATTTCCAGTTATGTAGAATGGCATAAATCTTTGATTCTGATGGTACCTTTTACTGTCTTTAAGATATCCCACACACTTCATAACAAATGCAATATTTTTGCCAAAGGGTTTCTCTTGCTGAATGTGATCAAAGATTAACTTTCAGAAAAGCTTTCAATAAATTAAACATCATTTTAGTTATTAAACTTCTTTCAATTTAGAAATGTGTTAAAAATTAACATTTAGTTTAAAACAGTCACAATATTGTTACAGTGGAACAATACACATTTTTCTTTCAATCATAAAATGTGTTGGAATATGAATAACAGAACATAAATATTTACAGCACATTACATGCCTTTCGACTCACAATGTTGTGCCGACCAGGTATTCTAGAAACTGCCTAGAATTTCCCTAGCGCATAGCCCTCTATTTTTCTAAGCTCCATGTACCTATCTAAGAAGCTCTTAAAAGACCCTATCGTATCCTCCACCACCGTGGCCAGCGGTGCATTCCACGCACCCACCACTCTGTGTGTGTGTGGAGGGATTATCAAGCATCAAAAGGTTAAAATGGACAAAATGGGATAAATGCTTAAAGCCTGTGAAAGGCGACAGTGGGGGGAAACCGAACGCACCAGTCTGTCCGTTTTTGTAATTCTTTATCACATATTAGCATATTTCTGCTAGAGCGGCTTCCTTATCGTGATTAAAGGGCAACAGAATGTATTGTGTCTGCACAACAGAGGTCATGTATCAGGATTGACTGTGAATGTTGATTTAAACCTCAAGGCCTGCATCCTACTGTCACATCAATGGAATGTGCTGTGATCACCGATACCCCCTGCTTGTACAGCTTACTGATATGTACTCAACTGTATCAATGAAGCTGTTTTCAGAACTCTGACACCCCGCTCTTAGGGAAGAGTTCCCCGTGGTATCACAAATAAAGATTGGTTGAAGCGATCTCCTCCGTGTCTGAGTGCAGTTCCTAATATTTCTCTGACAGTTAATGACGACGAGGATGGGATCGCTATAGAGTACGCTTGAGCAAAAACAAGACAGTGGCTCTTACGCTTGAACTGAGGCAAGATAGTGGGGAGTACGCTTGAGCGGAAACAAGACAGTGGCTCTTACGCGATTCTAGGAAAAGAATCCAGGAGAAGGAACTGGGCCTGCTCTCATCCGAAAGGGAGGGGAGGTAGATTAACGCTGTGCTTCCGGTTAGGGAGTGCAGCGGGCGAGCCCTTAGCTGAAAGGGAGGGCTGCGCCAGATTAAGGGTAGCTACCGATTAATAACAGCACGGAGTGACGAAACAGCACCCGGTCTTGTGAAACTCACCAGCGAGTGTGTGCGTGCGATTGTGTGACAGTGTATTGTAGTTAACTGTCATTACAAAATAATGGGAGCTGCTAGTAGCAGTCGAGCTGCTAGATCGGCTCCTGCTCGGAAATCCAAGGCTCCCCCGAGAATCAGCAAGGTAACAACGGCCAGACTGAAGAAGGTAAAGAAAGCTCGACAGAAGGTAGGAGACCTGCTGGTACCTCCGGGATCACCAGCAGACACCGTTATTAAGGAAACGGGAGATGACCGATATGCAGTAACTTTTAGTAGTGACTTGTATGGGTGGTCGCAAGGGAATTGGCCATACAGGGGGGGTCGTTTAAGATTCCATTGATTCAGACCTGATGGGAATGGAGATCCAAACTGGGATGTCGGATATATAATGGGTTGTTCTGAAAAATGGATGGAAATAGCAAAGAAGCACCAGCCTCCTAAATTTAAGAAAAATCGCCCTGAATCCAAAGAGAAACCCGCTCCTGTACAAAAGGCGGACTCAAGTTCGGCCCCACCAATCCTTTTAGCCCGAGTTATTCCGCCACCTCGCCTACCCCCTTATTCCAAACCATCTCCCACTGCACCTCCGTAGCCAGCTCTGCCAGTGGCTCCCCAAATGCTTAAGGCACAGCCCAGTAACATTCTGAAGGGCAAGAATCTTGCAGACGACTCCAAGAACGAGGGGATTCAAGAATTAATAGAGATGATCTGTGCCTGGCAACAGGGGCAACAGAGACAGGTACATCACCCAGTTGATGAACCGGGAGAAGCTGAAACAATGAACGAAGGGGGCTGTCCCTCAAATCCCAGACCCAACCAAGAACATGAGGTTTCCTCCACTGAAGGAGAACCAAGTAACAGAACCAGGATGAGAGAAAAGCGACTAGGCAAATTGACAACTCAAGCTCCCAAGATTATGATTGGGGAGATGCCGATATTAAAGCCCCGGACCCCTGGGAAGGCCCGAAATATGATCCAAGACACCCCCAATCCGGCACTGCGTGAAAAACTTACCCCTGATGTTCCCTCTGCAACCATGTCCAAGCACCTTAAAACTATGCCCCCTCATGTTAGCCATTTCAGCCTTGGGAAAAAGCATCTGGCTATCCACACGATCAATGCCTCTCACCATCTTATACACCTCTATCAGGTCACCTCTCATCATCCGTCACTCCAAGGAGAAAAGGCCAAGTACACTCAACCTATTCTCATAAGGTATGCTCTCCAATCCAGGCAACATCCTTGTAAATCTCCTCTGCACTCTCTATAGTATTATATAGAACATAGAATAGTACAGCACAGTACAGGCCGTTCGGCCCACAATATTGTGCCAACCCTCAAACCCTGCCTCCCATATAAGCCCCCACCTTAGATTCCTCCATATACCTGTCTAGTAGTCTCTTAAACTTCACTAGTGTATCTGCCTCCACCACTGACTCAGGCAGTGCATTCCATGCACCAACCACTCTCTGAGTAAAAAACCTTCCTCTAATATCCTCCTTGAACTTCCCACCCCTTACCTTAAAGCCATGTCCTCTTGTTTTGAGCAGTGGTGCCCTGGGGAAGAGGTGCTGGCTATCCACTCTGTCTATTCCTCTTATTATCTTGTACACCTCTATCATGTCTCCTCTCATCCTCCTTCTCTCCAAAGAGTAAAGCCCTAGCTCCCTTAATCTCTGATCATAATGCATACTTTCTAAACCAGGCAGCATCCTGGTAAATCTCCTCTGTACCCTTTCCAATGCTTCCACATCCTTCCTATAGTGAGGTGACCAGAACTGGACACAGTACTCCAAGTGGCCTAACCAGAGTTTTATAGAGCTGCATCATTACATCGCGACTCTTAAACTCTATCCCTCAACTTATGAAAGATAACACCCCATAAGCTTTCTTAACTACCCTATCCACAACCTTTTTGCAGTAAGATGACCAGAACTGAATAGCCATTGGAATATCTATTATCCACTAGAATCCATCCTCAGCTTTGTTGAATAACTGACAGCTTAAATTTTGAAGACAGACACAATACAAAAATAAATCACTCAAATTGGGATTTGACTTGGAGCTGTCAGACAATAGCACCCTGGGGGTTTCTAAAACTCAAGACTGGTGTCATCCTGAACAAAAGTTACTACAATAAAGGTCCAGTCAGATGAACAGGAGGCAAATGTTTACAATGGGGTTAAAATGTAACTGGTCAGTACTCACAGATCCCTAGTTCAACATGTCAGCAGCCTTTCAGTAACATTCCAAATTGACAACCTGCGTTTAAATCCAAATAGCAAGTTCACATATTGCAATTTTGATCAATTTAGCATTTGCTGCAAAACATGTCCACCTCCTTAAAGATCACTTGATGATGGTGAGGACAATATGAGTGAGGTTGACGTTCTGGAGCATGTTGATATTAAGGGAGAGGAGGTATTGGAATTGTTAAAATACATTAGGACGGATAAATCCCTGGGGGCTGACGGAATATTCACCAGGCTGCTCCACGAGGCGAGGGAAGAGATTGCTGAGCCTCTATGTCCTTGTTGTCCACGGGAATGGTACTGGAGGACTGGACGGAGGCAAATCTGTCTCCTTGTTCAAAAAAGGTAGTAAGGATAGTCCGGGTGATAATAGACCAGTGAGTCTTACGTCTGTGGTGGGAAAGCTGTCGGAAAAGATTCTTAGAAATAGAATCTATGGGCATTTAGAGAAACATGGTCTGATCGGGGACAGTCAGCGTGGCTTTGTGAAGGGCAGATTGTGTCTAACAAGCCTGATAGAGTTCTTTGAGGAGGTGACCAGGCATATAGATGAGGGCAGTGCAGTGGATGTGATCTACATGGATTTTAGTAAGGCATTTGACAAGGTTCCACATGGTAGGCTTATTCAGAAAGTCAGAAGGCATGGAATCCAGGGAAGTTTGGCCAGGTGGATTCAGAATTGGCTTGCCTGCAGAAGGCAGAGGGTTATGTTGAAGGGAGTACATTCGGATTGGAGGGCTGTGACTAGCGGTGTCCCACAAGGATCGGTTCTGGGACCTCTACTTTTCGTGATTTTTATTAACGAACTGGATGTGGGGGTAGAAGGGTGGGTTGGCAAGTTTGCAGACGACACAAAGGTTGGTGGTGTGGATAGTGGAGAGGATTGTCGAAGATTGCAGAGAGGCATTGATAGGATGCAGAAGTGGGCTGAGAAGTAGCAGATGGAGTTCAATACGGAGAAGTGTGAGGTGGTACACTTTGGATGGACAAACTCTAAGGCAGAATACAAAGTAAATGGCAGAATACTTGGTAGTGTGGTGGAGCAGAAAGATCTGGGGGTACACGTCCACAGATCCCTGAAAGTTGCCTCACAGGTGGATAGGGTAGTTAAGAAAGCTTATGGGGTGTTAGCTTTCATAAGTCGAGGGACAGAGTTTAAGAGTCGCGAGGTAATGATGCAACTCTATAAAACTCTGGTTAGGCCGCACTTGGAGTACTGTGTCCAGTTCTGGTCGCCTCACTATAGGAAGGATGTGGAAGCATTGGAAAGGATACAGAGGAGATTTACCAGGATGCTGCCTGGTTTAGAGAGTATGGATTATGATCAGAGATTAAGGGAGCTAGGGCTTTGCTCTTTGGAGAGAAGGAGGATGAGAGGAGACATGATAGAGGTACACAAGATATTAAGAGGAATAGATAGCGTGGATAGCCAGCGCCTCTTCTCCAGGGCACCACTGCTCACTACAAGAGGACATGGCTTTAAGGTAAGGGGTGGGAAGTCCAAGGGGGATATTAGAGGAAGGTTTTTTACTCAGAGAGTGGTTGGTGTGTGGAATGCACTGCCTGAGTCAGTGGTGGAGGCAGATACACTAGTGAAGTTTAAGAGACTACTAGACAGGTATATGGAGGAGATTAAGGTGGGGGGGGGGGTATATGGGAGGCAGGGTTTAAGGGTCGGCACAACATTGTGGGCCAAAGGGCCTGTACTGTTCTATGTTCTATATCACCATTTACAATTTATTCTAGTTAAAAGGCACCAATTGTGATGTAATTTTAAATGAATATGAAACTTTGAGAACTTTTCTTATCTGTTTGACTTCTGATCATTCTGCATTTAGAATCAGCCTCTGAAGACCACTGGTTTAATTCTGCATTAGAATTTGCAATATCTATACAACAAAATAAATTTTAAAGTTACTAAGCTTTACCAACTTTACCAAATCAACCAAGATCAGTCTTTTTGCATCAGTCTTCATTGTGGAAGACACTAGCAGTGTGGTGGAAGTTCCAAGCACCAAGGGCCATGTAGTGTGTGAAGTTACCATTACCAGGGAGAAGGATCTTGGGAGACTGAAGGTACTTAAAACACCTGGAGCAGATGGTGTACATGACAGTGTTGTGAAAGAGGTGGCTGAAGAGATTGTGGAGGCATTATTGACGATCTTTCAAGAATCACTAGATTCTGGAATGGTTCCTGAACACTGGAAAACTGCAAAACTGCAAATGTCACTCCAATCTTCAAGAAGGGAGAGAGGCAGAAGAAAGGAAATTATAAACTAGTTAGTCTGACCTCAGTGGTTGAAAAGATGCTAGAGTTGATTTTTGAGGATGTGGTTTCGGGGTACTTGGAGGCACATGATAAAAAAGGCTGGAGTCAGCATGGTTTCTTCAAGGGAAAATCTTGCTTTACAAATATGTTGGAATTCTTTGAAAAAATAACAAGCAGTATCAACAGAAGAGAATTGGTTGATGTTGTGCACTTGGATTTTCAGAGGGCCTTTAACAAGGCGCCACATACAAGGTGCTTAACAAGCTACGAGCCCATAGTATTTCAGGAAAGATTCTAGCATGGATAAAGCAGTAGCTGATTGGCAGGAGGCAAAGAGTGAATAAAGGGAGCCTTTTCTGGTCGGCTGTCGGTGACCAGTGGTGTTCCACAGGGGTCTGTATTGGGACCGATTGTTTTTATGTTACATGTCAATGACTTGGAAGATGGAATTGTTGCAAAGTTTGCAGATAATATGAAGATAGGTGGAGGGGCAGATAGTTCTGAGGAAATAGGGGGACTACAGAAAGACTTAGATCAGGAAAATGGGCAAAGAAATGGCAGATGGAATACACTGTTGAAAAGTGTATGCTCATGCACTTTGGTAGAAGAAATGAAAGGGTTGACTATTTTCCAGATGGAGACAAAATACAAAAATCTGAGGCGTAAAGGGATTTGGGAGTCCTTGTTCAGGATTCCCTAAAGGTTAATATGCAGTATGAGTCTGTGGCGAGGAAGGTAAATGCGATGTTAGCATTCATTTCAAGAGGAGTAGAACATAAAAGGAAGGATGTTTATGCTGAAATTTTATAAAGCACTGGTGAGGCCTCACTTGGAGTATTGTGAGCAGTTTTGGGGCCCCTTATCTTAGAAAGGATGTGCTGAAACTGGACAGCGTTCAAAGAAGATTCATGATTAATATGCCAGGATTAAACATCTTGTCATATAAAGAGTGTTTGGTGGCTCTTGGCCAGTATTCACTGGAATTTAGAAGAATAAGGGGTGATCTAATTGAAACTTACTGAATGGTGAAATGCCTTGATAGAGTGGATGTGGAGAGGATGTTTCCTATGGTGGGAGAGTCTAAGACCAGAGGACACAGCCTTTAAGAATGGAGATGAGGAAATTTTTTAGCCAGAGAGCAATGAATCTGTAAATTTGTTGCCACAGGCAGCTGTGGAGGCCAAGACTTTATGTATATTTAAGACAAAGGTTGATTGGTCAGGGCTGAAGGGATATGGGAGGAGGAGAAAAAAGGCAGGAGATAGGGGCTGAGAGGAAAAATGGCTCAGCCAAGATGAAATGGCAGAACAGACTCGATGGGCCAAATGGCCTAATTCTGCTTCTGTATCATATGGTCTAAGATCTAACCTGGTTAGATGCATACCAAATGAATACACAACACTTCACAAGACTCAAGTGTCACAGGCTATAGCAGCTTCCATTCAACCAATGTCATTGGGAAATACAGAAAGGAAGGAGGAAATTAATTTGGCTGGTCAGCACTAGAGTTTTCAGATACCAGAAAAATTCATAACCATCTTACTCTCCAAGATATTATTTATAAGAGCTACCACGTAATTTCACACTCATAACAAGCCAAACTGTTTTTGTGCTAGATATGCAGATCTCTTAGGTTTCCTTGTGCATTTTCCTTTATTATACCTCCATGTGCCTTTAGAGAGTTGTATTGAATCTTATATCAACGTGTTTCAGCTATTCCAGACCATAGCTCAAAAACAAAGAAAAAAGTTATTCCTTTATCAACTCAGTGCCCTTTTTGCTCTGGCAAGAATATCCATAACGTGAAGGCATAGAAATAGGAAATTAGAGCTCTTCTTATTTTTGCAAAATTTTATATCTTCTAGTTCCATCAGAAGATACAAAAAAAGCCCCAGTTACTACTATTTCCATATTAAATGATATCTCTTGTCTCTGATATAAATCCAATTAACCTCTTATAGGCCTTAATCTCCATCCTTAAAAGTAGTACCAAGATTTAATTATTAACAAGTTCATGTCTGAACAGTGGTTTATACAAATGATGGTATTAATTTATTTGTTTTTCTACTTTGTCTCTATTGATAGATACACAACAAAAAATAACGAAAGCCATATCTGCTTGACTTGCCACCTTCAGGGATTTCAGTATGTGAATGCCTGAGTCTTTCTCCTTCAATAACCTAATTTAAAACCAGTTATTTCTTTTTGCTGTATGATATACACAGCAAAGAAATGCAACTTAAGACAAAAATAGATTACTGAGTAATAGACAAGCAATTCTGAGTGGCAGAAATACACCACTACCATTATCTGACTAAAACGCTCCAAACATTGTAGTTGCTCCACATTGGCACAAGACTAAATATAAAATGTGACCAAAAGAACACAACTGCCTGATTACAAGCATCAAAACATTGTTATGAAAAATGCGCTCATTGGGTGTGGAAGCTTTCGTCACTTAAAATGAGAAAGCGTTAGTACAGCAATACCTTGCAAAGATTTATGCACCCTTCATCTAAAATGTTAAGAGATGGATAAGGTTTTATGAGTATTTATGAGTCCAAGCTTTTTGGTACTGAGCAGGTTAAAATAAAAATAAAGAAATATAGAAATTAAATCAAATTTATATTAAAGGAAATGACATTGTTGTAATATTTTGATAGATGTCAAACAACTCGTGTCATTTCTATAAAATAGATTTCTTCTGTTCACTGTTACAAACTTCAGAACATTTCAAGGTTCAAAATTAACCCTGAATAAATATTCCCTTCAAACCCTGAACCAGCATTGTTGCCCAGTTCTAACCCAGAGGCTATAATAAATTCAGGCCAATGCTTCTATGCAGCTGAGAGAATGAGGCATTTCCAGATGAGAGCAATTGAAAACCAGGAGGATGCTAAAACTCATTCACAAATGTCAAAGAAAAGCACGTTCTGGCCAATGCCTTATTCTTACTTGTGGGATTTTGCAGTGCTCAAATTGACTGCCATGATTCCCTGCATTCGACAGCAACAATCTCCCAAAGGATTGCTGTCTTCTGTAAAAGGCTTTCATCTCTTTCAAGGTAATGAAATGCACTTCATTTGTTCTATATTAATGTATATTATTCCTTTCAAAACTACACTGCTACAATAAAAACATTTCACTTCTGTATGCTATAACCCATTTATTCTATTACATAAATTATTTCAAAGCACAAAATATTACTTGATTACATTCATTGAATCACAATTTTTCTAAAAAGCACTTGTCTACAAGGCATATCAATTAACCATTTAATTAAATCCCTGCATATTTAGGAATTAATGTCCAATTAAATTATGAATAATATAGCAACTTATTCCAAATCACAAAGTTCTGTTTTACCAGTTTCCACCAACTATCTCACAAATTCTCCCAATAGTGTGGCATTAAGATTCCAGAATATGATCCAAAAGATTATTCTGCATAAGACATCTGTAAACAAGAACCCCATTCCCACCAAGCTAACTGCTGATGACAGTGCAAACATACAGTTCTTTAATGTATGTCAGTAGGTAACAATCACCTACAGTAGTGGTCGCCAACCCGTCGATCCGATTGACCGGTTGATCTTTGAGACTTTCCAAGTAGATCCGAAAAAAATCAAAAATAAATACACAAATACTGTTGTAATGTGAGCATTATAAAAATAAGTAATACTAATTAGGATAATGGTAATATAGCAATACTTTCGCTACTGAAAGCTGTTTGTAAAGAGGGATTGTTTCCGGGTTGCTGGGTTTTAGTTCCGTTCTTTCTGCCTGGTGCGCATGTGTGTAGCTCCCCTGCCATGCACCGCGTTTTCAGCGTAGCTTGTGCTGCATCAAAGTGACCAATTAGATTAGATAAGAGTACAGACTGTCACAAACACCAATATACGGCAGTGGTCCCCAACCTCCGAGCCGCGGACTGATACACTGCCGCGAAGCATGCAGTGGTGCAGCGGTGGCTGTAACGCACTCAGCACATATTTAAGAAAAAAGCCGAAATAAACAAGCTAATTAATTAGGTGTCGCCTGGCACGTAGATGTCGGCCCAGATCAGAGGCAATTGCCGATTGCATCGCCTCTGATCTGGGCTGACATTTACGTGCCAGGCGGCACCCAACTAATTAGCTTGTTTATTTCGGCTTTTTTCTTAAAGATGTGCTGGGTGCATTCCGACTACCGCTGCACCACTGCATGCTTCGCGGCAGTGTATCAGTCCGCGGCCCGGAGGTTGGGGACCACTGATATACAGCACTCGCTCATGATATCCTGATAGCATGGGGGAGGCTCCACGAAAAAAGGCAAAAACATACAAATTCCATCCAGAATGGGAAGAGGAATTTCTACTTGGTGAAAGACAAGTGTGTATGTACATTGTGCCACCAAACACAAGCACTGACTAAAAGAGGGAATCTGGAGTGGCACAACACCAACCACCAGAAATTTAAAGACACCTACCACCCAAAGAGCGCAATTCGTGCCAGGAAAGTTGAGGAGCTGAAATCGGGGTTGAAGGCTCAGCAATCATTTTTCACAAAACAAGCTGCTCAAAATAAAGCTGCTATTGAAGCATCATTTCGTGTAAGTCACCTTTTGGCTAAACACAAGAAGCCTTTTATAAATGGCGATTTATTCAAGGAAGCAATGGCCATTACTGCAGAGACTGTTTTTAATGACTTTAAAAACAAAAACGACATCACAACCGCAATACATAATATACCGCTTGGCCCTGCAACAGTGACAAGGAGGGTAGAGTCACTGTCAGAGGACATGGATCGACAAGTGTTAAAGGACTTGTCACTCTGAATATTTTTCACTACAGTTTGATGAATCCCTGGATGTAATGCAAACAGCTCAGCTTGTTGTATTTGTCAGAATGGCTTTCCAGGATTATACAACAAAGGAGGACTTCCTAACTCTTTTGCAATTAAAGGAGAGAACGAGAGGCGAGGATATTTACAATGAGTTTTAAAAATATGTCCATGAAAATGACACCCCCATTCATAAACTGGTGGCACTTACTACTGATGGGGCCCCAGCAATGAGCAGTGGGCGCGTTGGTTTTATAGCACTAAAAGTTAGTGCCTACTTCAGGTCAACTTATCTATGTGAAATTGCATTTTCACAGATGAAAATTATTAAATCTAAGTACAGGAGCTGTCTTACTGACAGACACCTCACAGACTGTCTCAGACTGGTTGTCTCTACTAGCGGAAAGTATTCAGCCCCTGTCATCACACTGAGCGCAAGAGTCAATTTTTATTCATTTATTTTTCGTGCTGAAATAAAATAATGAAAGTTAGAATTAAAGGTGGGAAGTATTGTAATATTCTTAAAGAAAGACAGCTATGGCCTGCCTGATATGCTAGTTACAGTGTTTTCTTGTTTGAATTAATTTGAAAGTTTGACAAAAGTATTTTGTGTAATTCAAATACAATTAGCCCAAATAAAAGGCCTCAAATTGGAAGTACAATCTGAGCTGGTTTTTTTTTATATAAACGATTTAGTAGGTAGATCTTGCCTTCCACTAAGGTCAAGGTAGGGGATCTTGGGCTTGAAAAGATTGGTGACCACTAACCTACAGGAACTCCAGACAATTTTCTCTTCCCAAACAATATTTACCTACCTGCTTTCTCACCACACTAACATAAACCTGAAGCAAGTTACAATTTCTCAGCCCAAGGAAATCAGTACCAATTTAAAACACTAGGATGAAAGGTCTCAGCCCAAAATATCAACTTTTTGTTCATTACCATTGATACTGCCTGACCTGCTGAGTTCCTCCAGCACTTTGTGCATGTTGCTCTGGATTTCCAACATCTGCAGAATCTCTTGTGTTTTAATCCTCCAGTTCTATACTGTTCAATACAATAATAAGTTTTGCAGATGCAGACAAGTATATCAGGGGAACTGCAACTAAACTCTGCTTTCTGGATTCTGCGTTATTTCAGTACTTAAATTTTCACTGTACAGATTACACATATACCTTCTACAGATAAATTCAATAATTAATTTTAAAATAAGTTGTGTCAAATATTGATAGGATATTTACACATACACAGACAGAGCAAGCGTTAAGATGGTTAAACTTATGTCATGAATGTCAGGTCTCAGTTTCAATTATTCACAACACCTGGAAGAAGCAGAGAAAAAGTAACCAAACTATGCAACAATCCCTCAGAGGCAGCATTCAATTTTCAAGAGTGGAGTTTATTCCTTTTACTTGGCAATTTACTGTTACTTCCAGTTTGCAAATATTCTAGGCTTGCCTTGGCATTTTACTTTTGTCAGTGAAGAAAGTCCAATGCATACAGTGTCATGCAAAAGTTTGGGCATCCCGGTCAAAATTTCTGTTACTGTGAATAGCTAAGCAAGTAAAAGATGAACTTATTTCCAAAAGGCATAAAGTTAAAGATGACACATTTCCTTAATATTTTAAGTAAGAAAACTTTTTTTATTTCCATCTTTTACCATTTCCAAATAACAAAAAAGAAAAACGGCCCGAAGCAAAAGTTTGGGCACCCTGCTTGGCAGTACTTAGTAACACCCCCTTTAGCAATTATCACAGCTTGTAAACAGTTTTTGTAGCCAGCTAAGAGTCTTACAATTCTTGTTTGGGGGATTTTCACCCATTCTTCCTTGCAAAAGGCTTCTAGTTCTGTGAGATTCTTGAGCCATCTTCCATGCACTGCTCTTTTGAGGTCTATCCACAAATTTTCGATGATGTTTAGGTCAGGGGACTGTGAGGGCCATGGCAAAACCTTCAGCTTGTGCCTCTTGAGGTAGTCCATTGTGGATTTTGAGGTGTTTTCAAGATCATTATCCTGTTGTGGAAGCCATCCTCTTTTCATCTTCGGCTGTTTTTTTTTACGGACGGTGTGATGTTTGCTTCCAGAATTTGCTGGTATTTAATTGAACTCATTCTTCCCTCTACCAGTAAATGTTCCTCGTGCCTCTGGCCGCAACACAAGCCCAAAGCATGATCGACCCACCCCCGTGCTTAACAGTTGGAGAGGGGTTCTTTTCATGAAATTCTGCACCCTTTTTTCTCCAAACATACCTTTGCTCATTGCAGCCAAAAAGTGCTATTCAAAAGATTCGAAGGAACATCTAAACAAGCCTGATGCATTTTGGAAACAAGTCCTGTGAACTGATGAAGTTAAAATAGAACTTTTTGGCTGCAATAAGCAAAGGTATGTTTGGAGAAAAAAAGTGCAGAATTTCATGAAAAGAACACCTCTCCAACTGTTAAGCACGGGGGTGGATCGATCATGCTTTGGGCTTGAGTTGCAGCCAGTGGCCCTTTTCCTTTTTTGTTATTTTGAAACTGTAAAAGATGGAAATAAAAAAGTTTTCTTGCTTAAAATATTAAAGGAATGTGTCATCTTTAACTTTATACCTTTTGGAAATCAGTTCATCTTTTACTCGCTTAGCTATTCACAGTAACAGAAATTTTGATGAGGGGTGCCCAAACTTTTGCATGCCACTGTATAGATTACGTTAATCCCAAACACCTGTTGACAGACACATTCATTTGAAATTAAACCAAGCATGTACTATTCCCCCAAGAAAGTAATTAATTCTTATTTCAATTCCTATTGCACATACACGTGAAATGCAGTTAATCCATGAAAGCTAGTTTGAGTAAAAGTTTCAGGTTTATTTAGATCAGAACCTATTTATTTCTTTGCAATTGAGAGTGGCATTTAAGTAACTACACTTTCTACTTCAAATGATTTGTACTTCAGCTTTATAGCATTGCCCACCAAATATTAAGATACAATATTTAGGGATATACTATTACAGCTAGATGCACAAAAAATTTAAATAAAAAGCATGGAAAATCCAACTGTAATGAATTAAACTCAAACCATAAATTCCTCATTCTCGTTAACTATCAGTTATTTAACACAAATAATCTTAAAATACACATAGTCTTAAGATTTTTCTCCCCCTGTTTCACTTACAGAACTTGGAAGCTGAACTGTTAATATTCAGGGTTACTTTATTGGTCATGGGCTCAGGCTCCCTATGCGCTCCTGGCCCTCGCTCTTCCCCGTTGACAGACAGATGATGGTGGTGGTGGTGTAGTTCTTTGGGATCCTGTTGTGCTTGCGACATACCGCCTGGCTCGGGCAGAATGAGCTCAGTGTGGCGGTGGCCGTTATGGTGCTGGTGGTTATGGTGATGCTGATAAGCATCCGCCTCCCAGTTGTTGTGATTGTGGTCGTCCATTACCAGTTGCTGATAGCTGGCGTCCTCCTCCATATTCTCGTCCATGGTGTCAGCTACGTGATCAGGACGAGAGCCAGGAAGAACACTTTGAAGGCAAATGCACCACTAACAGTCGCAGACTCGCCTGATCCTACTACATGAATGCTCCAGTGTACATCAATATAGGCGTCTCTCCCTCCAGTTCTTCTACATTCCAGCGACACCACCCTCGCTGGGCCCAAAGGCAGCGCTCCCTTTACGGCTTTCCCCTTGCCGACCGGCCTTCGGTTTTGCGACACTTGGCGACCCGACGACAGCGGCGGGCCTTGGAGACGGTAACCAAGGGAGACAGAACTATTCTGAGCATAGACCGGGCTCCGCGTTTTCTGCATTCCCATTTATCCGTTCATGAATTAGGTAATATTTGTTTAAATTGTACTAAGCTGATTGCGAAGTGGAAGATTCCATTTGTCGTGAATACGTCCGATTTTTCCCGTGTAACCAGGGACGCATACCCATCTCACGGCGTTAACAATTGCAGAAGTGTGGATGCAAATATAGTTTTTCTGTAGCTGCAACATGCCTGAATCTTAACTGTCCTTTTACAATGCACCTGAACCCAGAGTAGTGAACCCATCTGGCCCGGGTGGTGTCCCTGACCGCTGGTGGTGTGTAATCTGTGGTCAGGATTATGGAGGAGAAATCCCGAGGTAAATAGAACGGATGACATTTGACCATTACGTATTCAAGGTAGGGGGAACACGAGTTCGACAAAATCACCATTTTGGAGCACCACCGAGAGTTTATCATGAAGCACACACCTCCACCTTTTGCCTTTTCTGAATTAACAGTTCGATCTAGCCTGTAAACCGAGAATATAAAATACTCTGCAGATGCTGGGGTCAAAGCAACACTCACAACACGCTGGAGGAACTCAGCAGGTCGGGCAGCATCCGTGGAAACGATCAGTCAACGTTTCGGGCCGGAACCCTTTGTCAGGACTGAAGAGGGAAGGGCCAGAGGCCCTATAAAGAAGATGAAAAACCAGTAAGGGGAAAGATAAAGGGCCTTTTTAAAATTGAGATTAGCGTGGAGAGAGTGGAGGGCAGTGCGTTCAGAGGGAGTGAGGTTGGAACAGGAGAGAGGAGTGGTGAAGTTGAGACGGTTGATGTCTCGGCAACAGTTGGAGATGAAAAGATCGAGTGCAGGTGGAAGGCCCGGGTGGGGTGTCCAGGAGGAAGAGGAGGAGGAGGGTTGGAGACAGGAGAAGGGGTCATCACTGGGGGAGGGGAATCCCTGCCAAAGAAGTAGGCTCGGAGACATAGGCGACGGAAGAAGAGTTCAGCGTCATGGCGGGTACAGAACTCACTGCGGTGTGGACGGAGGGGGACAAAAGTGAGGCCCTTGCTAAGCCCCTTTATCTTTCCCCTTACTGGTTTTTCACCTTCTTTACGGAGCCTCTGCCCCTTCCCTCTTCAGTCCTGACAAAGGGTTCCGGCCAGAAACCTTGACTGATCATTTCCACGGATGCTGCCTGACCTGCGGAGTTCCTCCAGCGTATTGTGAGTGTTGCTGTAAAGCGAGAAGCCTACGGAGTCTGATCGCCGTATCTGGCGTGCCCAGAGAAAGACACATGGAAACATTTTCTGTTCCTTTTCTCCATCAAGGGACATTTCCATGTCCTATTGCAGACTTGTGATGGCCTTCTCACATTTTGGATACCCAATTATCTATGGATCATTAGGAAATATACCTATTATATACTTGGTACATATGTCAATAACGTAGATAGTAAATAGTTGAGGTTTCAACGCTGATCTTAATTGTACTCCACAACTTACAGCTGGCCAACATGGAATTGACCCATTTGTTCAGAAACTCTCCTTGCTGTTAATAAACCAGACTTATCCATGCTAATATGTACTATTTACAATGCCACAAGCTTTTACCTTGTGCAATAATCCTCAAATTCAGATACTCTGTCTTCATCCATGCTGCACATTATCTCCTCAAAGAACTCGAATTTGTTAAAACTGATATCCCTTTCACAAAACCGTATTGACTCTATTTCACAATACCGTGTTGACTCTATTTCACAATGGAATGATTTTGTAACTGCCCCACCATTATTCCTATAACTGAATTCAAACATTCAAGAAAATAGATGGCTTTGTTGCCAAGTTTGCAAATGATAGACACAAACACTAGGAAATCTGAAGATGCTGGAATTTCAAGCAACACACATCAAAGTGGCTGGTGAACGCAGCAGGCCAGGCAGCATCTCTAGGAAGAGGTACAGTCGACGTTATGGGCCGAGACCCTTCGTCAGGACTAACTGAAAGAAGAGCTAGTAAGAGATTTGAAAGTGGGAGTGGGAGGGGGAGATCCAAAATGATAGGAGAAGACAGGAGGGGGAGGGATGGAGCCAAGAGCTGGACAGTTGATTGGCAAAAGGGATATGAGAGCATCATGGGACAGGATGCCCAGGGAGAAAGAAAAGGAGGAGGGGGGGAAAACCTAGAGGATGGGCAAGGGGTATAGTCAGAGGGACAGAGGGAGAAAAAGGAGAGAGAGAAAATGAATGTGTGTATATAAATAAATAACGGATGGGGTACGAGGGGGAGGTGGAGCATTAACGGAAGCTTGAGAAGTCAATATTCATGCCATCCGGTTGGAGGCTACCCAGACGGAATATAAGGTGTTGTTCCTCCAACCTGAGTGTGGTTTCATCTTTACAGTAGAGGAGGCCGTGGATAGACATATCAGAATGGGAGTGGGACGTGGAATTAAAATGTGTGGCCACTGGGAGATCCTGCTTTCTCTGGCGGATAGAGCGTAGGTGCCTTCTATATATTGGCAAGACCCAGTGCAGACTGGGAGATCATTTCGCTGAACACCTACGCTCCAGGAGAAGGCTCAGGAGCTTGAAGACTCATACGGCCAGATTTGGGAACAGCTTCTTTCCAACTATGATAAGACTGCTGAATGGATCTGGGCCGTACCCTCCAAATATCTGGACCTGCCTCTTGATTTTTTGCACTACCTTACTTTCCCTTTTCTATTTTCTATTTATGATTTATCATTTAAATTTTTACTATACTTACTATTGATTTGTACTCCAGGGAGCGCGAAGTGCAGAATCCAATATCGCTGTGATGATTGTACACTCTAGTATCAATTGTTTGGCGACAATAAAGTAAAATAAAGTAAGTAAAGTAGAAATACATTCAAATCAGTCTGATGGCCAGGTGAAAGAAGCTGTCCTAGAGCCTGTTGGTCCTGGCTTTTATGCTGCAGTACCGTTTCCCAGATGGTAGCAGCTGGAATAGATAGTGGTTGGGATGACTCGGGTCCCTAATGATCCTTCAGGCCCTTTTATCACACCTGTCTTTGTAAATATCCTGAATCACGGGAAGTTCACAACTACAGATGCGCTGGGCTGTCCGCACCACTCTCTGCAGAGTCCTGCGATTAGGGGAGGTACAGTTCCCATACCAGGCAGTGATGCAGCCAGTCGGGATGCTCTCATTGTGCCCCATAGAAAGGATTTAGGGGGGCAAACCAAACTTCCTCAACTGTCTGAGGTGAAAGAGGTGATGTTGTGCCATTTTCACCACACAGCTGGCGTGTACAGACCATGTGAGATCTTCAGTGATGTGGATGCCGAGGAACTTAAAGCTGTTTACCTTCTCAACACCAGATCCATTGAGGTCAATAGGGGTTAGCCTGTCTCCATTCCTCCTGTAGTTCATAACCAGCACCTTTGTTTTTGCGACATTGAGGGAGAGGTTGTTTTCTTGACACCACTGTGTCAGAGAGATGGCTTCTTCCCTGTATGCCACCTCGTTATTGTTTGAGATTAGGCCAATCAATCTAGTGTCATCAGCAAATTTAATTAGCAGATTAGAGCTGTGGGTGGCGACAGAGTCATGGATATACAGGGAGTAAAGGAGGGAATTCAGTATACACCCCTAATTGCTCCTGCAGAGGGGTGGAGGTGAGGGAGCCCACTCTTACCAACTGCCGGCGATCTGACAGAAAATCCAGGATCCAGCAGCACAAGGCAAGGTCAAGGTCAAGGTCTTGAGCTTCCTGTCGAGCCTGATGGAATTATGGTGTTGAATGCTGAACAGCATTCTCACAAAAGCATCCTTCTTTTCCAGATGTGTAAGGATGGTATGGAGAGCAGTGGCTATTGTGTCATCTGCCGATCGGTTGTGTAGGTAGGCGAATTGTAAGGGGCCCAGTTTGGGTGGTAGCAAGCTGCAAATGTAATCCTGACCAGCCTGTCAAATTGCTTGCTTATTATTGAGGTGAATGCAACAGGATGCCAGTCGTTCAGGCATGTTACCTGGGCCACAAAGCCATGGGTTTGCCTAGTGGGAATTGGGTGGCAGGATGAGGACTGGGCCTCAGACCACAGTGTCACTTAATATATATGTCTGTGTGTGTGTATGTATTCTACATGAGTTTATTGATTTGTGTGCATCAAGCCGTGGCATCGCAGATGGGGGGGTGGGCGGGAGATGGGCCTCGGGACTCATGTTACGTGATTGTGATCTTGTGTGTGCTTATTGCGCGTGACTGTTGGTAATGTATCTTTGCACCTTGACCCCATAGTAACGCTGTCTCATTTGGCTATACTCATGAGTATTCATATCTGGTTAAATGACAATTAAACTTGAATTGATTTGAATAGGACACATCCTCTCCATGTCCACTCTACCAAGGCCTCAAATATTTAACTACTTTCAATTAGGTCACCCTTCACTCTTCTGAATTCCAGTCTATAAAGGCCCAGAGCCATAAAACCCACTTCATATGACAAACCTTTCACTCCTGGAATCATTTTCGTGAACCCCCTTTGAACCCTCTCCAATTTCAGCACATCCTTTCTAAGATAAGAAGACCAAAACAGCTCACAATACTCCAAGTAAGGCCTCACCTCTGCTTTATAAAGTCTCAACATTACATCCTTTTATATTCCAGTCCTCTTGAAATGAAAGCTGAAATCACATTTGCCTTCCTCACCATAGAATCAACCTGCAAATTAACCTTTAGGGAATCCTGCACAAGGATTCCCAAGTCCCTTTGCAATTCACACACATCAAAGTTGCTGGTGAACGCAGCAGGCCAGGCAGCATCTCTAGGAAGAGGTACAGTCGACGTTTCAGGCCGAGACAGGGTCCTAGAGATGCTGCCTGGCCTGCTGCGTTCACCAGCAACTTTGATGTGTGTTGCTTGAATTTCCAGCATCTGCAGAATTCCTGTTGTTTCCCTTTGCATTTCACTTTTTTGTATTTTCTCTCCACTTCAGAAATAGACAACCCTTTCATTTCTCCTATCAAAGTGCATGACCATACACTTCTCAACACTATTCCATCTGTCCCTTCTTTGCCCATTATCCTAAGCTATCTAAGTCCTCTGTAACCTCTCTACTTCCTGAAAACTACCTACTCCTCCATTTATCTCCATATTGTCTTCAAACTTTGCAACAAAGCCATCAATTCCATCAACCAAATCATTGACATATAACGTAAAGATAATTGGTCCCACACAGACATCTGTGCAGCACCAATAGTCACAGGCAGCCAACTAGGAAAGGTTCCCTTTATTTCCACTCTTTGCCTCCTGCCAATCATCCACTGCTTTATCCATGCTAGAATCTTTTCTGTAATACCATGGGCTTGTAGCTTTTTAAGCAGCCTCATGGGTGGCACCTTGCCAAATGCCTTCTAAAAATCTCAAGTACAAAACATTAACCAATTCTCCTTTGTCTATCCCATTTGTTATTTGTTCAAAGAATTCCAACAGATTTGTCAGGCAAGATTTACCCTTAAGGAAACCATGCTGACTATGGGCTCCAAGTAATCTGAGACCTCATACTTAATAATCTACTCCAACATCTTCCCAACCACTGAGGTCAGAGGAACTGGCATATAGTTTCCTTTCTTCTGCCTCTCTCCCTTCTTGAAGAATGGAGTGACATTTGCAATTTTCCAGTGTTCCGGAACCATTCCAGAATCTAGTTATTCTTGAAAGATCATTACTAATGCCTCCACAATCTCTTCAGCCACCACTTTCAGAACCCTGGGTTGTACACCATCTGGGCTTATCTACCTTCTCAAGAACCTTCTCTCTAGTAATGGTAACTTCATACATTTCACCCTGACACCTGGAACTTCCACCATACTGCTACTGTATTCCTCAGTGAAGCCTGATGCAAAAATACTCAATTGGTTCGTACGCTATTTCCTTGTCCTTGTTACGAATTCGTAACGTAGCAGCAGCAAGAGATGACAAATTGAGTTGGGTTTAAATATTAAAACCACTATATTCATTTACATCTACACAAAAATATAGAAAATTAAATAAACTACTTTCTTAAACAGAAGATAACAATGTCATGTGTCTATAGCTCCCAAACAGTCAAACATAGAACCCATTCTTAACAAATCTTACTCAAGCACAGTCTTACAGTGGCAGTTCAGAGAGTCCCAGTAATTCACAAAATAGGTGAGAGGAGAAACTTGCGAATTCACAATGCAGTGATGAGGCGATCACAACAATTTCCAAAGATTCCACAGCTAGCAAACGAAGAAATGGTTACTGAAGATCCCAGCCGAGGAATGGTGATCCAAAGTTCATGAAGAGCGAATTCACAAAGTGACTGTCACGAAATCCACACCCATGGATCATACGAAAGACAGACACGTCTCAACAATGCACAGTGTGCCGCTGATTAACTCAATCCTTTGGGTCTGGGTAAGCATTAGACTTTACCCTTCTCAATCGTAAGCTGTTCCCAAATAGCTCGAAGTCTGCAATCTTCACTCTCTCTCTCTTTCCTTTGACTCCTTCTCAGCACTGTCCACATTTCTTTTATACCATCGGCATACATCATAAGGTAACGCTCACAGAAACGAAACTATGGACCCTCAGTAAAATGAATCTGGGGACACGTGACGCCCACAGTAAATGAAACTATGGACTCCCAGGAAAACAAAACTGTGGACATGTAACACCTCCACACAAGAAGAGAAAATTTTGATTTGTAAGAGCAAAATTTTAACCGAAATCTACAATATGTGGAACAATACATATACAGTTATCATACAGCACACTACAAACTAATACAACATATTCCGGGAGCATATACAAATATTAAATTTCACTCCATTATTAAAATTATATTGCAAGTTTAACATAGAAAACCTACAGCACAATACAGGCCCTTTCGCCCACAGAGTTGTGCCGAACATGTCCCTAACTTAGAAATTACTAGGCTTACCTATAGCCCTCTATTTTACTAAGCTACATGTACCTATCTAAAAGTTTCTTAAAAGATCCTATGGTATCTGCCTCCACCACCGTTGCCGGCAGCCCATTCCACGCACTCACCACTCTCTGAGTAAAAAACTTACCCCTGACTTCTTCTCTGTACCTACTCCCCAGCACTATAAACCTGTGTCCTCTTGTGGCAACCATTTCAGCCCTGGGAAAAAGCATATGGCTATCCACACGATCAATGCCTCTCATCATCTTATACACCTCTGTCAGGTCACCTCTCATCCTCTGTTGCTCCAAGGAGAAAAGGCCGAGTTCACTCAACCTATTCTCATAAGGCATGCTCTCCAATTCAGGCAACATCCTTGTAAATCTCCTCTGCACCCTTTCTATGGTTTCCACATCCTTCCTGTAGTAAGGTGACCAGAACTGAGCACAGTACTCCAAGTGTGGTCTGATCAGGGTCCTATATAGCTGCAACATTACCTCTTGGCTCCTAAATTCAATTCCACGACTGATGAAGGCCAATACACTGTATGCCTTCTTAACCAGAGTCAACCTGCGCAGCTGCTTTGAGTCTCCTATGGACTCGGACCCCAAGATCCCTCTGATCCTCCACACTGCCAAGAGACTTACCATTAATACTATATTCTGCCATCATATTTGACCTACCAAAATAAACCACTTCACACTTATCTGGGTTGAACTCCATCTGCCACTTCTCAGCCCAGTTTTGCATCCTATCAATGTCCTGCTGTAACCTCTGACAGCCCTCCACACTTCCCACAACACCCTCAACCTTTGTATCATCAGCAAACTTACTAACCCATCCCTCAGCTTCCTCATCCAGGTCATTTATAAAAATCACGAAGAGTAAGGGTTCCAGAACAGATTCCTGAAGCACTCCACTGGTGACCGACCTCCATGCAGAAAATGACATGTCCACAACCACTCTTTGCCTTCTGTAGGCAAGCCAGTTCTGGATCCACAAAGTAATTTCCCCTTGGATCCCATGCCTCCTTACTTTCTCAATAAGCCTTGAATGGGGTACATTATCAAATGCCCTCCTGAAATCCATATACACTATATCTACTACTCTTCCTTCATCAATGTGTTTAGTCACATCCTCAAAAAATTCAATCAGGTTTGAAAGGCACGACCTGCCCGTGACAATGCCATGCTGACTACTCCTAATGATATTATACCTCTCCAAATGTTCATAAATCCTGCCTCTCAGGATCTTCTCCATCAACTTACTATCCACTAAGACTCACTGGGCTATAATTTCCTGGCCTATCTCTACTCCCTTTCTTGAATAAAGGAACAACATCGGGAACCCTCCAATCCTCCAGAACCTCTCTCATCCCCATTGATGATGCAATGATCATCGCCAGAGGCTCAGCAATCTCCTCCCTCACATCCCACAGTAGCCTAGGGTACGTCTCATCCGGTCCCGGCAACTTATCCAACTTGATGCTTTCCAACAGCTCCAGCATATCCTCTTTCTTAATATCTACATGCTCAAGCTTTTCAGTCTGCTGCAAGTCATCACTACAATCACCAAGATCCTTTTCCATAGTGAATACTGAAG